>NC_141699.1:463225352-463778789 GCF_964263255.1 Lissotriton vulgaris
GTCCTAGTATTTACAGTCAAGCATTAAAGAGACAACTAGACAGTATTCACATGCCTACCAACACCGCACTGCTCCAATACGTTGACGATATCTTAATCACTGCACGTACAGAACAAGACTGCGAACATGCATCACTGACAGTCTTACACTTTCTGGCAGACAAGGGGCACAAGGTGTCCCCTTCAAAGCTACAATTCTGTGCCCAGCAAGTGGTCTACCTTGAACACTTGCTGTTCAAGAGGGGTAGACAGTTGACACAAGACCGTATTCAGTTAATTGCCAATCTTTCACAGCCCAAGACACAAAAGGAAGTACGGGCCTTTATTGGCCTCACTTCTTACTGCAGACAATGGATTCCCCAGTATGCATATCTAGCCAAACCACTCATACAGTTGACAACACAGGAGGCAGCGTCTTCGTCTGTCCTCCCTTGGACACAAGAACATACACTTGCATTTGAAGAACTGAAAAAGGCCTTATGTCAAGCACCAGTTTTAGCGACTCCTTGTTACAGCAAGCCTTTCACGCCCTTGTCACCGAACGAGATGGAACAGCATTATCTGTCCTTACACAAGATCAAGCAGGAAAACACAAGCCCTGTGCTTACTTTTCTAGTACATTAGATCCAGTGGCCCAGGCACTGCCTGCGTGCCTGAAATCAGTTGCAGCAACAGCTCTAGCAATAAGACAGAGCGATTCTATAGTGTTAGGCCATCCCCTGAAAGTACAAGTGCCACATGCAGTTGAAGTTCTTTTGAACCGAACACAGACACAGCACCTGACTATAGCAAGACTGACAGGATACGAACTGACGTTATTCCAGCCACACATAGAAATCAGACGATGCAATATACTGAACCCTGCTACACTTTTGCCCTCAAGTACAGTAGACACTGCACCACATGACTGTGTGGAAGTAATTGATACAGTAACAAAACCAAGACAAGACCTGACAGACATTGCATTGCCTGACCCTGACCTGACACTTTATGTTGATGGTTCATGCATGAGAACAAGCACAGGAGAGTTAGTGGCCGCGTATGCCGTGGCCACTGATACTGAAATCATTGAGACACACAGAATAGACACACTGTCAGCACAAGCAGCAGAGCTCATCGCTCTGACACAAGCCTGTATACGAGCTAAGAACTTGAAAGTGAATATTTATACAGATTCACAGTATGCCTTCGGAGTCGTTCACGACTTCTGAGTCCTCTGGCAGGAGAGAGGTTTTCTGACCTCTCATGGGGCCAAAATTCAGCACGGTCCCCTTATTCAAGCTCTGTTAGGAGCAATACATTTGCCTACAGCCATAGCCATCATGAAATGCAAAGCACATACGAAAGTCACAGACACCATTTCCCAGGGTAACGACCTGGCAGATCGAACAGCCAAATTGACAGCCCAGACTCCAATGGACACGACAAAGACCGAAGTACCATCACTGACGAATAGCATGACAGTCAGAGATCCCTCACAAGATGTACTCGATATACAGACACATGCCACTCCAGACGAAATAAAGAAATGGACTGAACAAGGAGGGGTCCAGACTGACCAAGGTTGGATGACAAAAGGCAAAGCCACATGGTTTCTACCTGACTCTATGGTTCAAGTAATCACAGCACACAGTCCAGCACACTTAGGAGAAAAGGCTATGTTGGACAGTTTACAGAACATTTGGTTTAACAAGCATCTGCGTGCAGCAGCTAAACAGAAAGTATGCACCTGCATGATTTGTTGCCAGTTCAATCCAAGCAAAGGCATTCCGGTGGAACAAGGTGGATTCCATCCCCCCGACCACCCTTTTGAAGTCCTCCAGATGGATTATATCCAGATGGACAGATGTTGAGGATACAAATATGTCCTAGTAGTGTTGTAAATTAGCATAAATGGGTTAGCGTTAGCAGAAGCCATCTTGCATTTAGAAGTCATCTTATCTGCTTTTTAGAAGCCATTTTAGTTTCTGGAGGCCATCTTGGCTACCATGTGCTGCCATGTGCTCACTATGTGCATTGTCCTACCTTCCTTTTAGCTGCGCCTGAAGTCTGCCTAGTAACAAGATATATTTAGCCTCCTCCACTTCCACGCATGCTCAGAAATGCCTGGTAGAGTCTGCATCTGTTACTGATTAAGTTTTACATAGGAATGTGTTCACTACATTCTGAAACTGTTAGTCCCTCCCACTTGGTTCCATATGTCCTTATTTGGTATTCCTTGTGTGCTCACAGGAACCAAGACTGCCCCCTTTCATGTATGCTTACTGTGTAAGTCTGAAATGTATATAAGGCATCAGCCTTCTGACTTCCTCAGACTGCCTCATTCATTTGCCATGGCCTTTGGGCGACGCAGCCTCACTTCATGTAATAAACTGTCCTTTGATATTTCAGAGTTCTGTGTCAGCCTCTTATTGCTTTTAAAGGACTCCAAGGTTTTTGAATACCACAATTGGCGACCACGATGAAGGGACTCATCAGAGAGGTGACAATCTGGAGGAGTGATCAACTTGCCAGGAGGCAGAAAACTGCTGAGCAGCATGGGACTGGTTTCTGCAAGGAGGTATGCTGTACACGGCGCGCTTCTGGTGATTTCTTGTGTCTGCAGCTCGGTGTATTTTCTGTCCTTCCTGACCTCTGGTCCTCCCAAGGATGTCACCCCCCTGACTGAGAACACTTTTGGCGTGAGTATTAAAATGTAACATAAAAAGATAGACTGTTAGATGAAACTTGGCAGTTAGAATTTGGACAGCTTATGTTTGGTAAAAGTAATTTTGCGGCGCCTGTTCTAAGTTTTGAATGCCTTTGTATGGTAAGGTAGTCTTAGGAACGCTTACTGTGGCATATTTTGGATTTGAGATAGACTTGTCTACTTTGGATTGTGTTTGACCTTTGAAGAATATGATATGAATATGATTTGATTTGATATGTATGTGTTGCAACTCATATAGGCAGGTAATGCGAGGATATTTCCTCCACCTTTGATAGTAGTGTATACTCTGCACTATTTTTTGGCATGCCTGTTGTCTTTGGTTAAGCTCACATGTTAAAATGTGTTGCTTCTGTGAAAGGTACCATAATGTGATGTGAAGTAAATGAGCCGGCTTCCCTTAGAAGGGATACCTAAATAGGTTTAGGTGTGAAAACATATTTCTTCCTTGGTGATATTGTATCCCCAGGGAACTAAAATATGGCCATAATACATGTAAGGATCCTTTGTTCTGTGCACTTTTATGAATGGGGAATGCAGAGCGATTCTTTGGTGCTCTGCCAGTTAAAACTTGTGAATTGAAACATCATTGCCAAACATTCCTTGTAAATATGACGTACAACTAGCATTTACAATTGGTTTGGTTTAAGATCTGTTTGTGGCTTGTTTTTTGTTTCAGTCCTATGTGTTGATCTGTGGGTTCAATGTGTGTTTAAATGTGGGGTTTTTGTTCCTGTTAGTGTAATTTCTGCTTGTGAATAGCGTTGGCGCGAATTTATGAAACACATGCCTTAAGCGCTGTATTGTGTGTCCTGTATGTTTGAAATATTTCTGTCTCTGTGTGAAATGAGCTCAATGCGTGATTATGGATTTCTTGATGTTTTCAGTCTGTTAAGGAAAATGTTGCATTAATTGATATTAGGTGAAAATTAAATAAGAATGCAGTAATTTGCCATGTTACCTGCAAAAATCGCTATATGTTGCTTGTTAATTTATAGACTAAGCAAAGGCGCATATGTGCAAAATGTTAAATGCTTAAAATAGATAAAGTTAAAATTTACATTCACTAGGAACATGAAAGGCCTCAAAATTAAATTGTGTGTTCTGTAGGGAAAAACGAATGTGAAGCCTTCCTTTACTTACATGCATTTTCATACATGTAAAATGTTAAAGCTTCAGCTAAAAGTGAATTTTTGCTACGTTTAAATGTATCTTGTAGCACACACTTTTCTAAAAAAAAAATGTCTCTGTTTCCAGTAAGTTCTGGGGTCAGCTTTGTGCAGGCCATTTCCTGCCTTGAGAACAGCATGTGTTGTTTTTGAAAGGCAATAAAGGACATTGGAATGTTTATTCAGTCCAGAGACTAGCTGGTAGTTTAACACGGGCTGAATTTAGCAACTCAGAATAAGTGTTTTAAAGGGTTACAAAAGTAAGTTGCATTATTTTATATCACAGGCAGACATTTCAATTGTGGGTCTCCTCTCTTTTAATAAGTTTTTCAAACTATATTCTTGGGTTGTTGCTCAAATGTCCTCTTTTGAAATTCTGGCGCGGAAATCTGTCTTGTTCTAAGTTAGGTTTTTGCGCATAGGCTCCTACATGACTGCATCTAAACTGATAGGCAAAAGATGCAGTTTGGGTTTTAAATGTGGATTTAAGTCAATTTGGATTGGGTTTAGGAAAAAAATAAATAAATAAAAAAATAAATTATAAAACATGGAAAAATTATTTGAAAAAAAATATGTGTTTTTCAAAATCGTTTTTAGATATTTATAAAGCTTAATCCTCACACTATGACCTCCTAAAATTACAATTTGATTAAAGTAATGTATGACTGCATAATTTGGCCATTTGCATGTTAGGGTTTTACTTGGCGCACACGTAACAGCTCATTTTTCTAAGGCGTTACATGCCTATGCCTCATGTTCGCTCTTTGCAACATGTAAAGCACATTCTAAGGATGATTAATATGTAATGCCATTGTAGGATTTTCATTTTTATGTACCCCAAAGTCAAAAGTCAAAATCTAGTTAAAATGGATTTTTTAACAAGCATTCTTGTCATTTACCATAGCCTTGCAGTGTTTTTTGGCTTTCAGTAAAATGCATATTTGTGTCTATTACAAAACGTGTGGGTTGTTATTATTTGAGGTTGTTCTTCATAGCTCAGTGAGCCACTGTGTCCGGTGTAGAGGTTTATGTTTAATATCAGGATTGATAATTCAAATTTCGGCAGGGCCTATTCTGTCTTTTATCTTTGTAGAGTTGTTAACTGAGTACCATTGTATAGGGTGGTAGCAAACATTTAATATAATGCTGGTATGCTATGTTATTGTGTTCTGCAACTTGTTCACAGTAAATGCTTATATAATATAGGACTAAAATGTATTTTATCCCTGAAAGAAGTCATTTATATAACATGTGTTTTTCAACAGGGTCGATTTTGTAGCTTAGAATGAGTGGGGAAGGGTTTCTGACTTTGTCAGTTTTGAGTGAGGGAATAAGATCTAAGGCCTGATAGGAGCGCATGGGCCTGGCAGAGTTTGACCTTAAGGTCAGTGAGAAGGGGGTTTAGGAGTAAGTGAACACAGATGGAGCAACGACTGCTTGGTGAAAAGCTTCTCTGATTAGCAGAATTTCAAGCTTGCACATTAGATGGGTTACATGAGGGTTTTTGTTTTTGAGAAGTGCATTCTTGACCAGCCTTGAAGAAAGGGAAACGGCAGGCCATCAGGGGCTTTGGGGAGAGGGGGGGCCATGAGGGGCTCGCAGGCTCCCAGCGCTATGAAGGGCCGCAGGCTCCCAGGGCCATGAGGGGCCGAAGGCTCTCAGGGCCTTGAGGGCAGGGGGTCTGAAGGGGCCACATGGAAAGGCTGGTGCAAGGGATGCAGTGTGTCTGTGAAAAAGTTTTACACTCAATATGAAAGTGGGTTAGCATGTTTTTAAAGAAGGATGGTTGGTTAACAGTTGAGATTTACTCTGTTATACGCTGTGTTAGTAGTATGTTGAAAAGAGATGGGTTTTATTATGACTTCTTTGAAATGAAATGTTTGTGTGTTTTTTCATGATTTTGCATTTTTCCCTTCTGAATGGTTCTTGCTGACCCTTGTGTATCACAAGTGACACTGTAAGTTTATTTACCAGTTTGATAACCAGCAACTGGTGATCACTGGTAAAAGCGGGGTGTGACTAAATTAAAAAGCGTAAGTTTGGTACATTTTGATTTTGATTTAGTTTTTGACAAATTAAGCAGGTCTGGATTTCAGGTTTTCAGTTGCATGAATGCATGCGTTTTTCTGCTTGATTACAAATGCCATTGTGCTTTGTTTATGCTTTTTGCGCTTATTATACTGCATGTATATTTGATGGCTTGATCATGATGTTGTTTTGTTTTATTAGCTGCTTTTTGATATTATTACAAATTTGCCTGTGTTGTGAAGAGACATGTATGACTGTATGTGTCGCTCTACACCACGTGGTTAATATTCTTGTTCATACTAAATTTCACAGATATGATGTTTGCATACTGTGATCATGAAAATACATTCGCCTCACCAGTGGATGTTAAAATTTGGACATAATAGTATTGAAGTAAAATAAAAGAGATATACAAGAAGCCACAATACAGATACTGCTCTTCTCCCTTAAGGAACAGACAGGCTTAGATTTATATACATATCCTTGATTGGACCTGAGGATGCAATTATAGATTCGTGGCTCTTGTTATAAGGTGACCTATATTTTTTCATTTTTCTAAATTTTTCATTTTTTCTTTTGAAGAAGGAACTGGACCATTAGCTGAGATTACTGTGTATGGTGTAGCGCTTCTCCCCAGATGTTGCATTATGCCCAGATTGCAGAGATGTAATAGGAACAACCACATTATGCATAATTCCCTTTTGTATGACCTGACCAGACTGTTTCTTTCTCTTTAAGACTTTTTCTTTAGGCCTATATTTTGATGCTTTCCAGTCTGACTGTCAGCTTAGTGATAGACTGGTTAACTGATTTAATAATATAATAAGGAAAGTTTCTCATCTCAATAGGAGACACTGTATGTTCATTCTTGAATGTGGAGAAAAATGTAATGCCCATTCTAATTAGGTTCTCAGTTCTTTTAGCTGCTGTTTTAATGTTTGATGGACCACATGTGTTCTAATAATGGAAACATTAGGAGTTTGTACTCTTGTTTTTTCTCTGTTTTCACATTTTTGATAAATTAGCCATTGTCTGAATGCCCCTGATCATCTGTTATGTGATTTCGTTTTTGAAGTGTTTTAGGTGAGGGATTTAGGAACACTTAGATTTTCTCATTTAGGAAAATGTTTACCCATTAGATGATGCCCCTATATGTAAGGACTTCCACTCAGATAAAATGTTTATGTAATTGTCTACCCTTAGATGATAGAAGACATGCTCTCATATGGAAACACAATTGAAGAGGCTAGAGTCATTGCTTTGCGTTCTATGAGAATGATAATGCATTTTAGATTATGATAGTCTCATGGCGTATGACCACTCTCTTGAAGATTGTAGGGTAACTGATTGCAATCCCCTTGTTAAATATTGAATTGTTTTTGTACAACAATTGAAGGAAACTAACAATTGTGTCATATCTTCTACATTGCTAGGTTCTGCAGGATTCTCCAGAGTCAAAGGGAGAGTGACACCTGCAGAACGAATGACAAAGATGAATTCGAATTCCTATCCTTGACAGCCATAGATAAAAGCAGGAAGTTTTGGTTTATAGTCCCAGCACCCAGTAAGGAATCTGCACGCCATCAATGGTATACCCTAGTTCTTTGTTCGCTCTACTGCCCAGTGTTCCACGGCAGAAGAAAAGGAGTCTCTTTGGTTTTGCAACAGAATTTGAATTGGGGAAAAAAAAGCGCAAAAAGGTACCTGGTATGTACTGGCAACCTCTGACAGTGTACAGCCCCTTGAGCCCTTGGCCTAAGTTTTGGCCTGAACCCCTTGAGTCCTTTGGTCTGCGTCTTGGCCTGAGCCTTGGTCTAAGTTGGCCACACCGTTCCCTTTTTCCCCTTTGCTCCAACGAAAAAGAAATGAAATGGAGAATTCGAGATTGGCGAGAGGCACTATCTTATGGTGCCCATGAACGAGCAGCTTGAGCGTCCTCTGACACTGAACAAGGAGTGTTGGAGTTTGAAAGTGCTGCTGATTTGCTGAAGGAGTTTTCTTGACAGTGCTTGGATCTGCACGAGATGCTTTGTGCCCTTGATCACGAAGAGTACATCATTTGTAGTGTCTGCCGTAAGTGTCTGCCGCAGATGAGAGACACTGGTGCACTGCCCTTGTGACATTGAGACTTTTGACTGAACTATGAGTGTTTGCCAAAAAGGGCACTCCAACGGATGCTGAGATACATTTCTATGGAAGGCCTGAAATGAAGAGGCCCATGTTGCGATGGATGAGGAGATTCGATGAACAATAAAAGTCTGCCAGAGAGACTTGGAATTGGACTCTGGGCATAAGTCGTGGTTATAGAAGTGATTCCTGAAAAATTGAGATACTGGGTGTTGTGGAATTAATTTTTATTGTTTTGCCTGCAGTATTTTAGAGTAGTATTCTTTTTAGCACAGGTAGAATAGAAGTTCATTCTCTGTGGAAAAGTGTCCTTATCCCATTTGAGAGCATTGAAGGATTGCATTGCCACCATTTTACATGAGTATATAGTGTTTTATGAAAGATTTTAGGATTTGCTATTGCTTAGGGTTGTGAAAATGCTAATTTTCTCTGTAATTGTGGTCATTATTTCCTCCTATTGTTTGTATGTATGCTTATTACCTAATGTCCCGTTCTTTAGTATTCCTGGTCATACCCTTGCTGAAATGTTTAGAATGGAAATGGTTATCTAGCAATGAATTAGAAAATTGACGAAATTATGTTCAAATTAATGAGCACCTGTTTTCCATGTTCCTACTGAATAATACGAATGTCTTCAGCAAACGCTAAAACGGCCATCTGTTGTAAATTAGCATAAATGGGTTAGCGTTAGCAGAAGCCATCTTGCATTTAGAAGTCATCTTATCTGCTTTTTAGAAGCCAATTTAGTTTCTGGAGGCCATCTTGGCTACCATGTGCTGCCATGTGCTCACTATGTGCATTGTCCTACCTTCCTTTTAGCTGCGCCTGAAGTCTGCCTAGTAACAAGATATATTTAGCCTCCTCCACTTCCACGCATGCTCAGAAATGCCTGGTAGAGTCTGCATCTGTTACTGATTAAGTTTTACATAGGAATGTGTTCACTACGTTCTGAAACTGTTAGTTCCTCCCACTTGGTTCCATATGTCCTTATTTGGTATTCCTTGTGTGCTCACAGGAACCAAGACTGCCCCCTTTCATGTATGCTTACTGTGTAAGTCTGAAATGTATATAAGGCATCAGTCTTCTGACTTCCTCAGACTGCCTCATTCATTTGCCATGGCCTTTGGGCGACGCAGCCTCACTTCATGTAATAAACTGTCCTTTGATATTTCAGAGTTCTGTGTCAGCCTCTTATTGCTTTTAAAGGACTCCAAGGTTTTTGAATACCACAGTAGTTGTATGT
This sequence comes from Lissotriton vulgaris, assembly GCF_964263255.1. Taxonomy (NCBI): domain Eukaryota; kingdom Metazoa; phylum Chordata; class Amphibia; order Caudata; family Salamandridae; genus Lissotriton; species Lissotriton vulgaris. The sequence continues at coordinate 463,234,626 of NC_141699.1, forward strand.
GCACTATCCAGATGGACAGAAGCATATCCAGTCCCAGATTACACTGCTGTAACAACTGCCAGGCAGTTGGTTCGAGAGTATTTTCCACGCTATGGTTTGCCACGTGTCGTGTACTCAGATTACGGGCAGCCATTCTCCTCTGAATTAATGAAACAAGTATCTCTTCTGTTAGGGTACCAGTGGAAGTTCCATTGTGTACGACATCCAGAGGCAGCCGGACTAGTCAAGAGACATAATCAGACACTTAAAACGAAGTTAGCGAAAGTCTGTGCAGATAAAGGCGTGGATTGGATGGTAGCCTTGCCGGTTGCCCTCTTTTACATGCATATGGTAGCCCATTCCAGAACAGGACTGTCCCCTTACGAGGTGGTTTTTGGTAGGCCACCAAATATATGGGGTACTCCGATGCCCAAGAGAATTACCGATGTTGACAGTAATATGCTGACAGATTACCTGGCTTCCTTGATGTCTGCACTCCTCTCTTGTCGTTCACAGGTTGCAGCCGCCTTCCCCGACAACACCCAGGTGAAGGAGCACACCGTCATTCCTGGTGACGTTGTTCTCATTCGGAATTTTGACCGTTCAAGCCCTCTCGAGCCCCGCTGGAAAACACCAAAACTGGTATTGCTTACAACGAGGACTGCCGTCAAGGTCGAGGGAAGAAAGGGCTGGATCCATGCCCAGCAGATAAAAAAGCTCCATGGACTAACAGACTCTGTTATCAAAACTAAGGACTGCCTCGAAACCAGTGACTCAAAGCCCCCTTTGCTAGAAAAAACTCTGCAACAGGAGTATAAATCCAAGTTACGGTCTAGTAAGTCAGACAGCGTTTAATTGTTTAAGTCCCCCTCGGGTGAAGCGGTTAGACAGGTTCCTGACATGTATAAGATCGTAGACCCAAACAGACAGAGAGATAGACATGAAAAATATTGCAAATCCTTACGCAGTAGATGCATAGTAACTCTGATCATAATGTTTTTTCTAAGTATATCGATTATATGTATAAGCTTGACGCTACATGTTTTCTTTCCTCCTATTGCTTCACATATGCACTCTTCTTTCAACGACACTACAGAGCACACATTCAGTGACCTACCACCCCACGAACTATCATACCGACTAGCACTGCGCAACAATACTTTTATTCGAATGTTGCACCATTCTCATCAGACTAGCAATGTTACGAATTGCTGGGTATGTGGCCGACTCCCACCTTACCAGAAAACGAAGGGAGTTCTGCCCCTCTTTCCTTTCCCGTTCTCGCACAATGGTCCGTGCGGAGCATGGTTTGCTTTAATGACATCATTAGACAGAAAGTCCATAGTTAACAAGGATGAATGGATATATGGAAACTTGAATAAGGTAATGAATGAAGCATGTTACCCAGACACAGATGGTTTTCCCCAGAGGAAAGGAACAGATCTAAAAAATGAAGTGTACGAACAAGGAAATGCTTCCCTTAACTTTATGATTTTAAATGTCCAGCTCGAGAAAAACACAGGTCCACCGTTCATATCAGTCCTACCAGTAAAAGGTGAATTATGCGTTACAAAGCAAGGATCAGTACATTTAGGACACAGTGATTGTAATACTGTAATCGAGTTCAATGATAAAGGAAAGTCTACTTTCAAAGCTTCCCGCCATTCCTATTTCATTTGCGGTCAGACAGCCTATGTACGTCTGCCTTTAGACTGGGGTGGGACGTGTTATATAGCATTCCTGTTGCCACCAGTCTTTCTAGCCCCATCCCATTATCATCGAGATTCCCGACTAGTACATGTTAGACACAGGAGGGAGATCAATTCCCCAGTTGTTGATCAGACTGAGACAGCTTGGGAGCAATATACAGATTTCGTTAAAGGATATTTCTGGTTCATAGGTCCCGTCCAAAACAGTAAACTTATACGCAGATTAACAAGAACCCTTGAAGCAGTAGTAAATGAGACTGCATCTGCTCTAACGAACTTAACAGAGGAGCAGTCAGCTATGAGACTTGTTGTTCTTCAGAACCGCCTTGTTCTTGACGTCATCCTGGCAGATAGGGGCGGAGCTTGTAGAGTGATCGGCTCCAGTTGTTGCGTGTTTATTCCCAATAACGCGCCATCCGTGTATGCAGCAATAACAAGACTCCATAAGATAGCTCACGAGATGCATCAAGACCCATGGACCTGGTCCAGTTGGCTCTGGAGTATACTATCAGGATGGGGCTGGACAGTATTAACGTTCCTAGGAATGATACTGTTTGTCATGTTCAGTTGTTGTCTCTGTTTGCAATGTGGCCCGGCAATTTGCGGCTTGTGCGCCACTGCCTGTATTCCCCATCCACGTATCCAGAAAAGAAAACAAATGATGCAGTATGACCATATACAAGGTCTTATGTAAATAGATGTGACTTGAAGGGAATGTAGGGGACAAGGAGGGAATGAGGTAAATGAAATTTTATATGGCCAAGTATGTCCCCTATCGTGTACCCCAACGTTCAGTGTATGTGCATGACATCCATGCATTTTCCCTCTGTGGCCGAAATGAAGACGCATTTACATTTGCGTCCAACGTTAGCATGTCAACTACCAGGCCCTCCATGAAAGAAACGATAATTCTGCTTTAAAGCCTATGTTGCCAACGTCTTTACATGGTGCACGTTTAAATATCGAGATGCAACCGTTTTGTGGCACAGCCGAGCCAGGACCCGAATTCAGGCTCCGAGGCTCCAAGCCTCCTGACACTCTAAAAGCTGCAGTCTAGCTATGAATCCCTGACCTCTTGCATACTTCCTGCTCAGCCGAGAGGTGCCCAGCCAGGCCTGCCAAGACAGCGTTATGCCTACAGTTATCTGCTTCGCTCCACAGAAATACATTCCTGCCTAATGAAAAGGGTAAACATATTCCGCCTGCAGAAGATAGGGCCTAGCCTTTCTGTCTCCATTCAAGTGATTTACAGAGCTCGCATCCATAGAAAGCCCACATCCCCCATGCTATACGCGAAGAAATATAGGCCCACACTAGCGTTTATTGATGAGCAGCCTTTGCTCGAGCGACCTTTAAGTCAGATAATACATCCTCCGAACTCAAGATATCAGATAATGCCAGAGGTACAGGTCACCCTGACATCCATGACTTCTCTACTAGCACGAAAGTTAGCCCCTCCTGTTTTCCCCAGCTGCACGTCAATTACACGTCATGACTAGGTTACGCACACAAGTAGGGTAAAGGTTCCAGTTGCCATGCAGACCCCCTCCATGTGCCCACCCACCTATGACACACCTTATGACTCATCAAGGGAACGCCCACATGTTCATCTTCTTTCACGCCTATGTGTTCTTATCTCTCTCTCTTTCACTTGCTCCACCTTCTCCATGCAAGTTAATATATGTTTGAACTATAAATGATGTACTCTGTGAATAAACGTCAGATGACGATCCTTCCTGAACCTTAGTGGTGATGGAACCCGATTCTCCTCTAACTGCAGTTAGTGAATAAAGCCCTTTTGAATCGGACACCACGGACTCTGCCTCTGATTATATGCATGACCCTTGTTAATGTATAGAAATTATGACAGGGTAATTAATTTATTTACCACATTAATCTTGGTTTGCACCTCTATCTGAGACAACCTCCTTCGGAAAGCCCACCCCTGAGAAAACTCCCAAGAGGGCTCTTGCCACAACATGGGCTGCTGTGGTCCTTAGGGGAATTGCTTCTGGGTATCTGGTGGCATGATCCACTACCACCAGAATAAATCTGTGCCCAGAGGCTGTTTGGGGATCCATTGGTCCAACAATGTCAATCCCTACTCTTTGAAAGGGAACCCCCACCACAGGTAGTGGTATAAGGGGGGCCTGTGTTGTGCCACATGATTTGCCACTGGCTTGGCAGGTCACACAGGAGCGACAAAACTCCTTGGTATCTTCTCACATATGGCGCCAGTGAAAGTGAGGGACAAGCCTGTCCCAAGTCTTGTTCTGGCCAAGATGTCCTTTTAGGGGAATATCATGGGCTAAGGTAAGAAGGAAGTCCCTGAATGCCAGAGGTATGACCAACCTCCTGGAAGTACCAGGCTTGGGGTCTCTAGCCTCTGAATAAAGGAGTCCTTCATCCCAGTAAATCTTATGGGTACCTGTAGCATTCCCAGCAGCCTAAGCAGCAGCTTGCTGTCTGAGGGGTTCAAGAGAGGGACAGTCTAACTGGCCTGCCTCAAGTCTGCCCTTGAAGTTCCCCTGTCCCAAGAAACTCAATCTGTTCAAGCTCAAGTTCTTCTAGGACACTTCCTTCAGGGGTCTCGCTATCAGCCTCCTGAGAAGGCTGATCTTCACTTGGAGACAAGGGGGAAGGCACTGCCTTAACCCTTTTGCTCTTTATCTTGGGTGGCACTTGGTCCATAGTTTCAGGATCCAAGGCCTGTTCTGTTTGGCACTTTTTGGCCTGTGACCTGGTCACAGCAAGGACATGAGCTGATATGCCTAACATCTCTGCATGAGTCCTATACTCCATTTCAGACCAGACTGAAGATTCCAGATCATTGCCCAACAAACATTCTACAGGGAGGTCTGCACTTACCACAACTATTTTGAGGCCAGTTACCCCTCCCTAGGAGATGTTAACAACTGCCACACTATGGGTAGTAGTGACATTGCTAGCATTGGTCACCAGGTAATTATCACCCAGTATAATCTGTCCAGGCCAGGGTTCACAAAGGTAGGCATCACCTTGGTGACACTGACACATGTGTCCCTCTAGGCTTGAGCCACTTTATCATTGATCAAAGGTGTTTGCCTGTACTTGCCCAGAGTACTGGGACTCACAGTAGAGGACATAGCCATGTCCACATAACAGAAAAGAACAGCCTGAGTTGGTATCCTGACTAGACCAGAATCCATCTCAGTACCCAGGGTTAACCCTATTAAAGCCTTGGGTTGCGAACTACCACTGCTAGCTGAACTAGGTGGTGCGGGTACCTTAGGGGCAACAGTGGTAGGAGCTGTGTCCTTCTTGGTGCACTCACTGAACCAGTGAGAGGCAGATTTACAAAAGTTACACCAAGGTTTCTTTTGGCCATTGCTGGACCTGGGGTTCCCAGTCCCCATGGGGTAGCCTGGCGCAGAGTAGGTAAGGCTAATCTCAGAAGCAAATTGTGTACAGTTTGCATCACACCCTAAACAGTAACTCAGCGTCTAACCACCAGAAAAAAGAACCACTCTACACCAGGTTGGAAAAATATGTTTTATAAAAGTTCTTTAAGTTATCTTGCTCCGTTAGTCATATCATGGGGTCATGCATCAAGCACTTCCCCCATCAATTTTTTTGCATCAAGGAAGTTTCAACAATACAACGTACCCTACAGATAATGGATTCAACAATTACACTTATTACTTGAAGTTGCAGGCAGTTTCTTGGTTGTTCAGATAGGTCTCAAAAAGAAAAAGAAAACATGTTACATCACATCAAGTTAGCGAAACCTTGCATTAGCACTGTCTGGATACCACTTTGTATAACACATTTAGTTAAGATGAATTATGTGCTTGCTCAGCAGAGCCAGATTTATCACCTCCTGCTAGGATAAGAGCAGACCGGAGTTTCAGTCAGATTCATACATTTGTTTAGAAATCTCGCCAAGCACTGGCCCCTGTTTTACTTTACTGTCGAACCAGTGATAACTCTAGGTCTAGTAAATCTCTACTTTCAGTATATCAGTCTTCACTAGAACGGGCTCCCTTGGCCAGTACGAAAGTTTCATTTGGGTTCATAAGGGGAGACCAACCACTAGGACCTGTGGCGTCAACTCCCAGTTCCAAGACCCTCACCAGCCCCCAGAGCCCGGCTTACTTATGGCAGTATAGTTGTTTATTCAGACCCAGCCGACACAAGCAGCTGGAGACGTCACCGCACCACTAGCAACTCTTTCTCTAACGTCCGTTCCCTCTCCGGCCAGGCCGACTCACTCTCTGGGCCTGCGCGGGAGGAAAGACGCTGCCGCTCCACGTACCAGCTGACTCCTCCTCAGCCCGATCACTCCCTGAGGCACTTCCTTGACTTCCATGATGAGCCGCGCTACTGGGCCTGCGCTGGAAGAAAGTGTCGGTGTCGCAGCGCCGCCCCTCTGGTACTCTGACGAGATCTCTGCTGGGCCTGCGCGGGAGTCAGACGCCTCGGGCTATGCTACCGCTTCCTCAATAATGATCTCAATGTTCAGCAGCAGCTCCGACGGCACCACCAATTCAGGTTCCTCCCTATCTGGAAAGGGGACGTATCTCCCACCCGGGCACCTCTAACCCTGATGCCGCAGAACAGGTGGTCCTCACCGCTCAACAGGTCCCTGGCAATCTCGTCCCTGGAAGGAGGGGGAAGTGGCTTCTGGTCAGCGCTCCACAGCGCAGGTGAGGAGACAGTCCTTATCAGGTGTGGATTTGTAACGGAAACGGGGGAGGGTGAAAATGGCTCACCGTTCCTTCTTTACCGGGGTCTCTCAGGGTCGGTAAACTGCTCTTCCTACCGAGGGACAAAAGGGGCAGTACTCTTGACTCAGCACCTGCCCGACAGTCACTTGATATGGTTCAGTGGAAGTGTCAGTTTCTCCTACTCTGTAGATATACCAGGGCAGGATTCAATAATAGAATGCCTATGCAGGGTCAGATACCAGCAAAAAGGGCGCATCCCCAGAGCGAAGTCAACCCTCTCAGTGTTCCACCCCTCTGATGTCCCAGCCTGCACTCCAGCTAGCCCTCCAATGTCACAAAATGGCCACCCAAGTTCTGGCCCTTTTATAGACCGGGCCCTGGCTACTGAAATCAGCTGGAAGGTTCTAGAGCCTTCCCAGTGTAGTCCTATGGCTCAGGTCCCTGAGGTAAAAAATGTGGCAGTTACAAGCTACCATTTTGTGTGACTACATTTTCATCTTTATAAAGGACACCTAGGCCTCAATAAAATTATGGGGATAAGGTAGCACCCACCCCCTAGGACAACACCAAAAATTTACAGTGGACATGAAAAAAATGAAAAGTACTAGGAGGCAAAAAGGGACAAAATAAATAAATAATAGGAGGGACCACCCAAAGGCCTACAGGTCTAACACGCGTCCCCCCCAGCTGAAAGTGGGGAGAGCTACCCAACCCCTTGGGAGTTCTCATCACTAAGGCGGAAATACCTAGAGAGACCGTCTGCATTGGTGTGGTCCACTCCAGGCCGATGTTCCACCCGGAAGTCCATTCACTGTAGGGAGATAGACCATCTCAACAACTTGGGATTTTCTCCCTTCATTTGCATCAGCCAACGAAGGGGTCGGTGGTCGGTCTGAACCTGGACGTGCGAGCCAAACAGGTATGGCCGCAACTTCTTCAGAGCCTATACCACCGCAAAGGCTTCTCGCTCAATTGCACTCCACTTCTGTTCCCGGGGAAGCAGTCTCCTGGACAGGAAGACAACAGGTTGATCCAGACCCTCTTCATTGAGTTGCGATAACACTGCCCCAATGCCATGCTCTGATGCGTCTGTCTGGACAATGAATTCTTTGGAAAAATCCGGGGCCCTTAGGACTGGAGCTGCACACATTGCTTGTTTCAACTTTTCAAAGGCTTGCTGACAAGCCTCCGTCCAGACTACCCGTCGAGGTTGTTTCTTGGATGTAAGCTCAGTTAGGGGTGCCACAATGGTGCCCTACCCCTTCACAAAGCAACTGTAGTATCCCGTGAGGCCCAGGAAGGCTCGGACCTCGGTCTGGGTCTTGGGGGGCTCCCAGGCCATGATAGCCTCAATCTTCGCCTGGAGGGGCTACACCGTTCCCCTGCCCACCAAGTGGCCTAGGTACACAACTGACCCCTGCCCGATCTGACATTTACTGGCCTTGATTATCAAGCCAGCTTGTTTCAGGGCCTAGAGAGCAGCTTGTAGGTGACACAAATAATCCTCCCAACTGCTACTGAAGACAGCAATGTCATCCAGATAAGCAGCAGAGAAAGCCTCCATTCCAGAGAGGACCTCCTTCACCAGCCGCTGAAAAGTGGCAGGAGCGTTCTTAAGCCCAAAGGGCATTACACAGAACTGGTAGTGGCCCTCAGGTGTGGAGAAGGCTGACCTTTCCTTTGCTCTATCTGTAAGGGAGATCTGCCAGTACCCTGGAGGTGAGGTCAAAGGTACTCAAGTATTGGGCAGCTCCCAGCCGGTAAATGAGTTCATCCGCCCTAGGGATCGGATGAGCATCAGTTTTGGTCACTGAATTCAGTCCCCGGTAATCCACACAGAACCTTAGTTCTGGAGTGGTGCCCGGTGGGCAGCTTTTGGTACCAGAACCACCGGACTGGACCAGGGGCTACTAGAAGGTTCAATTACTCCTAGCTCCAGCATCTTAGTGACTTCACTGTGGATGCTGGCCTTCACCTTGTCTGACAGCCGGTAGATCTTAGACCTCACAGGTGGGCTGTCTCCTGTGTCCACGTCATGGGTACACAGGTGGGTCCTTCCCGGGACAAGGGAGAACAGCGAGGAATATTGCTCCAAGACCTGGCGGCAGCCGCTCTGCTGTTCAGTAGTCGGGGATAGTGACAGAATCACTCCCTCCACCGACCCATCCTTTTCCTAAGACGAAAAAAGATCAGGGAGAGGCTATCTTTCCTCCTCTCTGCTCCATCAGTCACCATCATTAAGATGACCTCGAGCCTCGCATGGTGGGGTTTGGGGTTTGAGGCGATTGGCATGAAGTACCCGTAGGAGCTGTCGAGGGGTCTTAAGGTCCACCAAGTAAGTGGCCTTACCCTCTTTCTCCATCACCTCAAAGGGGCCTGTCCAGCGATCCTGGAGGGCACTTGCTCTCCAGGTTCCATCACCCACACTTTCTGGCCAGGCTCCAATTCCACCGGGTGAGCATTGTGGCCATACCGCTCCTTCATCACTGCTTGGCTGGCTTCCAAGTTGTCAGAAGCTTGCTTCCACAACTTTGCCATTTGGCTCCGGAAGGCCAGCATATAGCTCACCACATCCTGGGGAAGCTTCCTGGGAGTCTTTTCCCATCTGTCTTTCACCAGGCTGAGAGGTCCGCGCACAGGGTGCCCATACAGAAGTTCGAAGGGGCTGAAGCCCACTCCCTTCTGTGGCACTTCCCTGTAGGAAAACAACAGACAGGGTAGGAGGACATCCCATTTCCTCCGCAGGCTCTTAGGCAGACTTCTTATCATGCCTTTCAAGTTCTTGTTGAACCTTTCCACCAGACCATTGGTCTGTGGGTGGTAAGGAGTGGTGAACCGGTAGGTAACCCCACACTCCTTCCACATAGTCTGCATGTAAGCTGACATGAAGTTGGTCCCCCTGTCGGACACAACTTCCTTGGGGAAACCCACTCGGGTAAAGATCCCCATCAGGGCCCTCGCCACTGCAGGTGCAGTAATGATCCTCAGAGGAATTGCCTCTGGGTATCGTGTGGCGTGATCCACCAGAAACAGGATGAACCTGTGACCAGCTGAAGTTGGTGGATCCAATGGCCCCACAATTCCGATGCCCACCCTTTCAAAGGGGGTGCTAATGACAGGAAGTGGTTCCAGGGGAGCTTTCAGCTTCATCCCTGTTTTCCCATTGGCTTGGCAAGACACACATGTCCGACAGTACGTGTCGGATGCCACCCTCATCTGAGGCCAATAAAAGTGGGGGACAAGCTGGGCAAAGGTCTTGTCCTGACCTAAGTGTCCTGCCAAGGGTATCTCATGAGCCAATTCTAAAAGAAAGGCTCGATAACGTTGAGGGACAACCAAGGCCCGTGACGAACCATGCAATGGTGCCTTTGGTTCACTGTAGAGGAGACCATCCTCCCAGTAAATATGGTAGTTCCCCGTAACGTTACCTGCTGCCTGGGCTTCGGCCTGTCGCCTCAGTCCCTCAAGGGTAGGGCACTCATTCTGGCCCTTACAAAACTCCTCCCTGGTAGGCCCTCCTTCCACATGCCACTCGGCAGGGATAGGTAGGTTCTCCAGGGAGATAACATCCCCCTCCGTGGACTCCTGGTCCACCACTGCAGGTGTCCTATCCGTCTCACGGGGCGTGGATGCCGAGGCAGGCTTCTCCTGTCCCCGAATCTTTCCCTTTCTGGCAGCTGGCTGTGCCTTTGTTCCAGGCTCCAGCTCAAGCGAATTCCCCCTCCGGGTAGTCGCGGACCTTGTGCTAGCACAGGCCCAGTCAGGTGTACCCAGCATCTCAGAATGAGTCCGGTATTCCACCTCCTTCTAAGCATTGTGCTCCATATCATTCCCCAACAGACAATCAACTGGCACGGCAGGGCTTACGGCAACTCGAAGTAGACCTGCAACCCCTTCCCACTCAAATGGAACCTCGGCCACTGGATAGTGACCCATTCTGCCGTCAGCCATCGCGGCGGGGTGGAGTACATTTGGAATCACCTGCTCTGGAGACACCAGCTGACTCCTTACCATAGTCATACTGGCTCCTGTGTCTCTCAGAGCTTCCCCTCTTTGGCCATTGATGGTGATCCACTGCCCATACTTAGTAGTATTTGGGGGTACCTGGATCTTAGGAACTATCTCCCGATCTCCCAGGGACACTAAGGTGACACCCGCCCACTCCCCCCCCCCCCTTATCTAAGGGCAACTCCTCCCTGAGCACTACACTAGCTACTCCCGGGGCTTTTCCTCCAGTGGGAGGGGGTGGTCTCTTTGGGCACTTGACATCACCTTTATAGTGCCCAACCCCACCACACTCATAGCAGCGGACAACCCTTGGCTGCTGACTATGGTCAGGATGAGGGTTTCTTGGCGGGTTAGCCTTGGGAATGTATCCTGTTCCTTTTCCCTGGAAATTGTTTTGGGGGCCTTTTGAGAACTCCCTCTTTTTATCTCCCCCCTCCTTCTTCAGGGGGGCGCCCTGTCCAGACCTTTGGGAATCCCCTCCAGTCCCCTTTGAGGACACCCGGGTACTAGCCCAGATGTCCGCCTCCTCAGCAAGCTTCCGGGGGCTGGTCAGCTTGCTGTCCACCAGGTGTTGTCGCAGCTCGGGAAAACATTTCTCGAGTAGGTGCTCCTTGAGGATAAGGTCATACAATCCCTCGTAGTCCCCCACTTTGCTGCCTTGTACCCAACCCTCTAGGGCCTTCTTTGCATAGTCTAGGAAATCCACCCAATTCTGTGTGCCTAGTTTGTGACAACTCCTAAACTTCTGTCGGTATTTTTCCGAAGTCATCCCAAACTTTTTTATCAGCGCCACTTTTATGGTGGGGTAGTGGGTCTGCTCTCCCTGCTTCAGGGCCAAAAGGGTATCCCTTCCTGCCGGAGGCATGTATTTGTACAAACCACCCCCCCCCCAGTGTTTTTCCAATATCCCATGGGCTCTTAAGTAGACCTCATAGGCAGCCAGCCACTTTGCAATGTCATCCCCCGCGCTGCAGCTGGCAATTACGTCCTTGGGTAGATAGGGGCTGGGTTCCCTGGTCAAGTCTTTGGATTCGCTGCCACCAGTAGGAGTACTGGGAGTCCCTATTTGCAGGGCCTTGAGATCTAGCTCCCTGAGACACAATTCATGAGCCTGTCTCTGTTCCTCCCTCTCCTTCTCCATCCTAGCTAACTCCCACTTTAGCTGCCTCTCCTCTCTCCGGTCAGTTAATTCAGCTTCGGTCAAGCTCCTCACAGAGACACTGCTGCCTTCCCTTGAAAGTGTCCTAGGACCTTGCAGTAGTTCCCCCTTTTGGTTTGATACAATTCATCCACTCCGATGACAGTGTCCCGATCCCCCTCTTCCTCCTCCTTCTTCCCATCCGGGTGAGCTGCCACCCATGCGCACAAGCTGGTTTGGAGTTCCCCTTTTTTAGCACCACGCTTGAAAAACACCCCCTTACTTTGACAAAATTCCCTGAGTTGGGCCGCAGTGTAGGTCTCCAACTCCTCCAAATCAAATTCCATTTTGCCACTTAGGGTCAGGGACAGCCACTTGGAAGAAGTTAAGAAAGGGGGTAAAGTGAGAGTTACCTCCACCCACCACCAGGAGTAAATTTTGAAAAGCAAAAATTATTAATTAGGGAGACTGCTAGGAGAAAACTCCAGGTGTAGGCCTGTGGTACACACTGCGTTACTATTGGGTGGATGCAAACACAAGCTCTAATCCCACCACTGATCACCAATTATGTTGGACCTAGGGTTCCCAGTCCACATGGGGTAGCCTGGCGCAGAGTAGGTAAGGCTAATCTCAGAAGCAAATTGTGTACAGTTTGCATCACACCATGAACAGTAACTCAGCGTCTAACCACCAGAAAAAAGAACGCCTCTACACCAGGTTGGAAAAATACGATTTGTTTTATAAAAGTTCTTTAAGTTATCTTGTTCCGTTAGTCATATCATGGGGTCATACATCAAGCACTTCCCCCATCAATTTTTCTGCATCAAGGAAGTTTCAACAATACAACGTACCCTACAGACAATGGATTCAACAATTACCCTTATTACTTGAAGTTGCAGGCAGTTTCTTGGTTGTTCAGATAGGTCTCAAAAGGAAAAAAGAAAACATGTTACATCACATCAAGTTAGCGAAACCTTGCATTAGCACAGTCTGGATACCACTTTGTATAACACATTTAGTTAAGTTGAATTATGTGCTTGCTCAGCAGTGCCAGATTTATCCCCTCCTGCTAGGATAAGAGCAGACAGGAGTTTCAGTCAGATTCATACATTTGTTTAGAAATCTCGCCAAGCACTGGCCCCTGTTTTACTTTACTGTCGAACCAGCAATAGCTCTAGGTCTAGTAAATCTCTATTTTCAGTATATCAGTCTTCGCTAGAACGGGCTCCCTTGGCCAGTACGAAAGTTTCATTTGGGTTCATAAGGGGAGACCAACCACTAGGACCTGTGGCGTCAACTCCCAGTTCCAAGACCCTAACCAGCCCCCAGAGCCCGACTTACTTATGGCAGTACAGTTGTTTATTCAGACCCAGCCGACACAAGCAGCTGGAGACGTAACCGCACCACTAGCAACTCTTTGTCTAACGTCCCTTCCCTCTCCGGCCAGGCCGACTCACTCTCTGGCCTGCGCGGGAGGAAAAACGCTGCCGCTCCACGTACCAGCTGACTCCTCCTCAGCCCGATCACTCCCCGAGGCACTTCCTTGACTTCCCTGACGAGCCGCGCTACTGGGCCTGCACGGGAAGAAAGTGTCGGTGTCGCAGCCCCCCCCCTCTGGTACTCTGATGAGATCTCTGCTGGGCCTGCGCGGGAGTCAGACGCCTCGGGCTATGCTACCGCTTCCTCAATAATGATCTCAACGTTCAGCAGCAGCTCCGACGGCGCCACCAATTCAGGTTCCTCCCTATCTGGAAAGGGGACGTATCTCCCACCCGGGCACCTCTAACCCTGATTCCGCAGAACAGGTGGTCCTCACCGCTCAACAGGTCCCTGGCAATCTCGTCCCTGGAAGGAGAGGGAAGTGGCTTCTGGTCAGCGCTCCACAGCGCAGGTGAGGGGACAGTCCTTATCAGGTGTGGATTTGTAACGGAAACGGGGGAGGGTGACAATGGCTCACCGTTCCTTCTTTACCGGGGTCTCTCAGGGTCGGTAAACTGCTCTTCCTACCGAGGGACAAAAGGGGCAGTACTCTTGACTCAGCACTGGCCCGACAGTCACTTGATATGGTTCAGTGGAAGTGTCAGTTTCTCCTATTCTGTAGATATACCAGGGCAGGATTCAATATTAGAATGCCTATGCAGGGTCAGATCTATGGGCGGGGGCGATACCAGCAAAAAGGGCGCATCCCCAGAGCGAAGTCAACCCTCTCAGTGTTCCACCCCTCTGATGTCCCAGCCTGCACTCCAGCTAGCCCTCCAATGTCACAAAATTGCCACCCAAGTTCTGGCCCTTTTATAGACTGGGCCCTGGCTACTGGAATCAGCTGGGAGGTTCTAGAGCCTTCCCAGTGTAGCCTATGGCTCAGGTCCCTGAGGTAAAAAATGTGGCAGTTACAAGCCACCATTTTGTGTGACTAAATTTTCATCTTTATAAAGGACACCTAGGCCTCAATAAAATTATGGGGATAAGGTAGCACCCACCCCCTAGGACAACACCAAAAATTTACAGTGGACATGAAAAAAATGAAAAGTACCAGGAGGCAAAAAGGGACAAAATAAATAAATAATAGGAGGGACCACCCAAAGGCCTACAGGTCTAATAGCCATCTTTCTTCTTTTTCTTAGAGTTTTGGGATCCCCCCTCATTAGAAGCTTTTTGGGGGCCTGTTGAAGACTTCTGGTCTTTTGGTTTCTGATCCCCACCTTTTTGGTCTGTCTTCTTCTGATCACCACCTGGGTTCTGGTTTTTCTGCCTAACTCTGGTTCTGACCCATTTGTATGCCTTCTTTCCCAATTCTTGGGGAGAGGTCAGATCAGAGTCATTCAGGTGTTGGTGCAATACCTGGTTCTGACAATTGTTAAGTATTTGTTCTCTCATTATCAAATTATAGAATCCTGAATAGTCCTTAACTTTACTTCCCAGCAACCAGCCTTCCAGAGCCTTAGTGGCACAATCAACTAAATCAGTCTATTCCTGAGTCTGTATCTTCTGGGTATCTCTGAACAACAACCTGTATTGTTCAGTGGTTAGGCCAAACCCATCAATCAGAGCACTCTTCAGGACAGTGTAATTGTTAGCATCATCATCACTAACTGTGAGGAGCTTGTCTCTTCCTTTTTCTGAAAAGGAGAGCCACAGGATTGCTGCCCACTGACTTTGGGGGACCTGCTGTACGTTGCAAGCCCTCTCTAAAGCAGTTATCCATTTGTGGATGTCATCCCCAACTTTGTAGGGGGGCACAATCTTACTCAGGTTTCTATTATCATAGGCCCTGTCTTTATCCTTAGGGATATTGCTGCCACCAGTGGATTCTAACCCACTTAACCTTTGCTCTCTTGCAAGAGCAAGTCTCTATTTGGCTAGGGCAAGTTCTTGCCTCTCAATCCTCAGATTGACTTCTTTCATTCTGGCCTGATGTTCTCTCTTCTGAGGAGAAGTCATTCTCCCCTGAGCAGAGACATTAGAGCCATTTGAAGCATTAGAGTGGAGAGATTCCCTAGAGTGGGATCTTCCCCTCCTATACCTCTGGTTAAGTCTACTTAGGGGCGTGTATGGGGCTATCCCATCTTCAGCCCCATGTAGGCTTAGGTTAGCCTGGCTAAGTCTTCTAACTAGGACCTGGCTGTCTTCATCCTCCCCAGAGTCTTCCTCCTCCACCTCATCCTCATCTATCAGAGTAGGGTCAGGGGCATCTTCTGTTGAGGGCAGTCCCTCATCTGCATTACCTGAGGGGCCTGGGTTAGAGGCTTTCTGAACATCATATTCTTCCATGAGCTCTATCAGGTGCTTGAGGGTAGGGTTGGAACCCTGTTTTAACTTTCTTGATGTGCACAAGTGCCTTAAATCATGGAAAGTTAGGGTATCATATCTTGAAGCTGCCCTGGCAGGGTCACTTCCCACAGGGAGAGTCACACTAGGCTCTCCTGAGGTAGACATGATCTAGTGAGGTGTGGTGTGTGCACCTACCTACACTAAGAGTTTCCTACTAGAACCTCTCTAGGAGTTGTAGTCAGGGTGTTCTAAGCCCTTTGCTCTACAACAACTAAGTTCAGTAGATCTTAAGTATTATAAGACTTGTTATATGTACCTATAGGTACCTAATGTGATCTTTCAAATGATATCTTAAGATTACAATTGGTAAAACAACAGCAAGCTCTTATCCCAACCGCTGCACACCAATGTGAGAAGTCGGCCTGATATGTGATGTCCACTATTCTAGGGGCCACCCTGTGTCAGTCCAAACAACCCTTATGGTGATGGTTGTAAAGTCAACCTTATAGACCAGCTATCCTAGTGGTAGCATGGACAAAGCAGTCTTAGGCTAAAAATTCAGAGAGCATGTGAAGCCAGCAGTTTTACCATATGTAACCCCTTGAATACCAAATGAAAGGACACCACACAGGTTATATATAAAATATATATTTATTTATTGCTAGCACAACCCCTCTGAACTCTTTATGAGGTCAGAGGCCAAAGCACATAACATGATACTTAATTATCATACAATAAGTTGCACAAAATACAGTTGAGCCCTAGGGGCATTGCAAACCATATACTGAAATAGTGGTATAAGAACCACGTCACAAACAGGGAGTAGGCCTAGGGCCTAGGGATTCGCTGGGGCTACACTGAACTACCAAAGGTTAGGAAGCAGGAGGCCCATGGGAAGCGTGTGCAGTATCTTAACACACAAGCAAGTTACCTTAGGGATACAACGGGAACGTAAGATTCAGAAACTAGTTGATTAAGGACACTTCCGGATGGACTAGGAGAAATCTACTGAAAACTAGGACACTTGGATAGTCAATACCCACAGGAGCACCGGAGTCCTCGTGTTACCTCACCCACAGGAGCCAGGTGCATAGGTGTTGATGGAGCGAGTTTCAGAAATAATTTTATTCTGGCTCGTGATGTTAATCTCCCATAACTTGATTAATTATATTAATGGGTTTTTGCATGATTTGTGTTACTAAATCAACCTAGAGTAAAATTCCATACACCATTACACAGGACTAACGTTATGTGCTTTCTGTTGCATTTGCAAGTATGTTTTATAATAAATAACTAACGTTGTTTTGTTTGTCCTATTGTCTTTGTCAACATTAATGCGGCTGATTAATTAATGGCATGTGCTTATTTTATATGTGCTTTTGTCTATGTTGTGTCTGTTTATCTTTTTCAGATATATGAAGAATCCTGCTGGACTTTATCAGTAATGGTAGATTTAAAAACACTGCTTTCTTTGTGCTTTTTGCTAGGTAACATAATTAATGGGTTAACATTTAGCAAAGGGGGTGGGTAACAGAACAAATGTCAATTCTTTAATTAATTGCTGTTTTGTGTTTGTTTAAATAATAGTTTACTGAAAGAAGCATAGAATTGGCTGCAGAAAAATAATGCATTCTGAAAAAGTGACGCAAGCTAAAGTGGCGCAGTGACGCAAGCTAAAGTGGCGCAGAAAATTGACGCTTTCTGAAAGAGGCCTACTGATGTAAAGCCATGAGAGAAAACTTATTTTGAAAAAGATGAGAAGCCTATAAACTTTTATTGTGAAAACTTTTTGAAAAGAACTGCAAAAGGCGACTCTGTGGAGAGGTTTGCTAATGTGCCACGAGAAGCTCAGAACGGACAGGCTCAAGGTCAGGAATGTGAGTCGCAGCAATTTTATGCACTACATGAACATCTTTGCTACAAAATGTAGCAGCCTAAGGAAGTGCTGCCAGGACTCTGTGCATGAACAATGGCTTTGTGTAAAAGCCCGGACCAGAGGTGGAAGATGTCACAATTTACTGTGGCGTGAGGTGGTTCAGCCAATGGGGAGCCAGAATTGCGCGGTTGGAATGTGAAAATAGTTAGTTTAGCCTTAGTTTTAGGGTATAAGAATTAGCTCAAGGAGCAGACTTTTGCCTACGCTTCTTGATTCCAGAGAGACTTGTTCTGTTGACCGATGAATACACGTAAGGAAAGGAGACTTTTAAAGACTTTGTTTCCAGGCGATGAGGGTAGAGACAGGGAATTAGTTAGGGTTTGGAAAAGCTCTTTTTCACTTATTTCTGTTAATGAATAATATTTCTTGAATTAAGCTCTCTTTATAAATGCTGAATAAACTTTTCTTTATTACTTTTCCTAATACTTGTTTAATAAAGTTCCAAAGCCTAAGTTTTCTTGAATATGTTTGAATAAACTTTTAAAATGACAACCTGGTGTTGTTTATTGTACATAGTTTAAACAACATATTAGATTCATTCGCCTCATGATGCAGCTGCTCTGTTATTTTTATGGGCCTGGTATTGATTGGTAAGTATGGTGGTAGATGGTGACATCATTTATGCAGAATTTTGGTAGGAGCGCTGGATCAATTTTTGGTAGCATTCGTACGGTTATATGTTGTTTTTGACATACATGGCATATGCATGTTACATACATGTCAGTATTTCATAGGATTAATGTTTAACATATGTTGAGTTTTTGATTTTGTCAGATTGTTATATGTAGTTGTAAGGGTTTTTCCAGCAGTGTGAAAAATTCCTGGTTTGCCATGGCAAGAGTAGTGTGACTAGAAGAGTTACACAGTGTATTTGTTCTGCTTCAAAAGGTGATATCGCCGCATATGACTGTGTTGTGGACGTACAACACAAGTTTAGGGTTCTAGGTGTGTTGAATAAACTGTATGTATGATAGTGAGGATTGTCTAGGACATTTGAACTTTGAGCATAGGGACTAAGCGCCCGTTTTAAAACTCTCTGTGAAAAGAGTAAAAGCCATTTCTGAGCTTGTGTGAAGGGTGAGCGTTGTTTTTCTTCTAAGGTTAAAGTCCTAAAGAAGAAAGGTAAGAGTTGTTTCTTTTCTAAGGTTAGAGTCCTAAGGAAGAGATAAGCGTCATTTTCTTACTGGCAAAAGAGGTTTACTTCTGAGGTTAGAGTCCTGAAGAAGAAACAAGTATGCATGGATAGGGATTTCCTTTGTATGAATGTATGTGTAAATGTGGTAAAAAAAATTATATTATGGAGAAGTAGCGTCATCTATTTCAAGTGAATGAGTAAAAATCTGTGTGCCTGAAAAGCTACTGTCTTTTTTAGAGAAGCAGGCATATGGTTTGTTTTGTGTAGTCACTAATTGTGTTAAAAAAGTAATTGTAAAGCGTTTTGAAGCCTACAGGGTAAAGTCCGTGCTATTTAAAAGCATTGTAAAGTGTTCCGCGCTATTTAAATACATTTAAAAGTATTGCACGCTATTTAAATTGCATTCATAAGTGTCCCGATCGAAATTGCGAAGGAGGGGCTATTTTTGTGAGTAAGAGCGTGTGGGGAGAGCTTGGAGCTGCAGCAGCTGTATACGTCAGAGCCGCCGCGCTCTGATTGGCTAAGGCGTTCGAAGCATCACAGCAAAGCCGCGCTGTGATTGGCTGAGGCGTCCGTAGTGTCATAAGCAAAGCTGCGCTGTAATTCGCTGACAGCGTTTCTGTGTTTAGAGTGGTTGCGCTCCAATTGACTAATGCACGTCACCACTGCCTGCCGAGATTTTTAATATTTAGCAAGTGTCCCCAAGTTAATTCCATATTAAGGAGTACGTCCTAGTGGATCGGCTGTCTGCATGGGCTGATCCCCGGTACATAGCGGGAACACACTTGAGCATAGAACTAAGCCCCCGCTTTAGTTTTCCTCGCTTTAGCCGTGCTGTTGTTGGAATGGAGGCGTGTCGCAGCTGATTCGTGTGACGAGCGTTGCGCGCTGAATTGAGTGCACATTTTATAAAGGAGGGGCTGCTGCTTGGAGTGCAAGGGGAGAAAGAGAGACTGCAGCGGCAATACACGTCACTGTAGCCGCGCTGCCGTGCTGTGATTGGTTAAGGCGTCACAGCAGCCGTGTTGTGATTGGCTGACATTCTTGTGGTCGCGCTGTGATTGGGTGATGCGCGTTTCCACTCCTGAGTCAAGTGTTTTGGTCTTTAATTAAAAGTGCTTTAATTTTCTTTAGTGCGGGTGCCCAGAACTGGCCTAAAACATAATTACAAGCCAGCAAATAACAAGTTATGTCAGGGATGTGGATCATGGTTGTTGGGGATGATATGGTGCATTGTCCTTCGTGAAATGTCTGTGTGTGTTAGAGCCATCAAATAGCGTAGTATAGCACAGCAGTCACTGTGGCAAAGACAAAAGCAACAGAGTTGATTAGAGCAGGGGACAGCGGTAATATCAGCTGTTAACAGCCCAGCATTAGCAGCTGCCAATAGAGCTGCAAATACAGTTATACAGCAACAGCAGACATAGCACCAACAAGCACTGTTCAATAGAGAGCCCACCAAAGAAGGAATAAAAGTGGCAACATCAGCAGCATTGTGTCACAATTGGTGATTTGTGATTTCTAAGTCAAATTAAGTCACTGGTTTAAAGCTGGTTGACAGAGGGGGAGAATGAGGATCGAGCAGGGTAATTAAATAAATAAACATTACTGAGTCTTCCCCACAGCTGATGTTCTGTGTATGTGTAAATAAGCATTTTTAAATATCCAATAAATTGCAGATGTTATCACTTCGGCTAGTCTAAGTATTTTTATCGCTGCTTTTCGCAAAAGCACATTTTCTGCCCCAATTAAAATGTGTATGCAGGTAAATTACAAGATATATTATTTTAAGTAGGAAGTTCTGTTTATTTGTTGTGGACAATTTTAATAAGGTAATTATTTTAAAACATGGATAACTATTATCCAAAGAAAGAGAAAATGTTTTTGTGCTATCAGAAAATGAAAAAATATTTAAACATGTTGAAAAGGTTGTTGCTATATGTGAGAGCAAAATAATGAATAAAGCACCTCCCCCAAAAGAAATAGTTTTTAAAGAAAATTCGATTCCTAAATTAGCAAATCTAAATAATAAACCTGTCAGAGTAGAATTTATTGATCAGTGTAGAAATGATATTGAAAATAGAGATCAGGACAGAAATTCAAGCAGACCCCCAGAACAGATTAATGTAACGCCAAGAGTCCCAGTTCAGATTAATAGAGTCTCAGCCCAGACCCCTTCTCAAGGTGTCACAACAGAAAGGTATGATGAGATACCTAGTACTGGAATTAATATTGATGATCATGTAAATTCTACAAATGATTTAATTGAGCAGTTAACTAAAAACATGGAAGCAGTGACAGTTCCTGTGACAAATGGACCTGTTCTCCCAGTGCTTAAAAAAGATGAAACTAGTCCCACTGCTTTAACGGTCCCATTGAATTCAGAAATACAAAAGTTTGCTGAAAAACTTTATTCTAGTGTACCTGAAAGTCAGCTAGTAATGATTCCAACTCAGCAAGAGAGAGTGACGACTCTAGCTTCAGCTAGTAACGACTCTGACGTTAACCTGATTGACCTGACACAGCCTGATGAGAACAAATTACTGGATGTTGCAAAATTAAAGGTTGTTTTAGAAAAATTAATAAATGGTACAGACAGATTAAAAACATATCAAGATGATGAGGACATTGAAAGCCTGGACAATAAAGGTAAAATTGCCCATATAAAAGATTTAATTTGGGCTTTGAGAAAATGGGGTAATCAGAATAAATGGAAAACAAAATGGACGAAGAAAAAGGAGAAGGAAAAAGCGAATTTAGATTTTGTAAGAGAGTGTAAAAATCCACAGATGCAGCAAAAGCTACTAAATCAACAGCAACAAATACAGCGACAGGTGGTGATTCAGCAGAATGAGATACCTCCACCGCCATTTCCAGATGAAATGTACAGAATAGTAAAGGACCTGAAAAAGGTTAACGAGATAGTTATCCCTTGTTGTCCCATTGTGCCCAAACCAGCAGAGATCCTTTGTCAGATACCACATGATACTGAGTGGTATTGGGTCCCAATGCACCCAGAGAGTCAAACATGTTTGCTTTCAGGTTCCAAGAGAGAATTTTAGCATGGTGTTGCCTTCCTCAAGAGTTCACTGAGAGTTCTTCTATTTTTAATGAATTGACATTAGAAGATTTAAAATTACTTGGTAACTCAACATTGGTTCAGTGTATGGATAATCTGCTTGTGGCAGCAAAAACAAGAGACAACTATGTAACAGATACCATAACCCTTTTGAATCATTTGGCAGAAGAGGGTTACAAAATGTCACCTGCAAAATTGCAGTTTTGTAAAAAAGAGGTTAAATACCTTGGTCATAGAATTACAAAAGGAACCAGACAGGTAACTATTGAGAGAATTAAAATGATTGAGGCAATGGAACCTCCAAAGACACAAAGACAGGTAAGAATGTTCCTGGGCATGGTTGGTTATTGTTGTCAATGGATTAGTGGTTTCTCAGTATTTGTGAAGCCATTGCAAAGATTGACAAAAGCAGATGTGAAAGACCCAATTGTCCTGACAGAAATTAAACTTGAAGTCTTTGAGCAATTTAAAAAGGGTTTGTGTGAAGCTCCTGTTCAGGGCATGCCAGACTTCAATAAAGAAATTGAGCTTCGTGACCAAATGGCAGTGATAAAAAATGCTGCAAATGGAGAGAAAAATGATCATGTCTCAAAGGGCAATGAGTACGCAGGTACCATTGCTAAGTTCTGTGCTCAGGAGAGGGTTGCAATCAATGGGGAAAAATGTGATGAACATGTTTCAAGTTTTTTCATATTATTCTTTGTAATTCAGACATGGCAAAAATTAAAACAGTTACAGGATGAGGCAAATGATGAGGAGAAAAACACATGGTGGAAAGAATGTTGCAGACAGCAAGAGGAAGATGAAATTTGGGTTTATAAAGATGGCAGACCTGTTATGCCCAATTGCATTATTGCTGACATGGCACGGATGTATCATGGTCCAGGTCATTTAGAAAGAGACACAATGATTCAACTGTTCAGGGAAACATGGTACAATTCAAAGTTCAGATTAGTTGCGGAGTCACTTTGTCAAAAATGTTTGACATGTCAGAAATACAATCCAGGTCAAAAGGCAATTGAGAGTTTGGGAACCATAGGCCGGGAGGGTGGTTCATTTACAAGTATTCAAATAGATTTCATTGAAGTGCCCCAACATAACAAATTGAGATATGTCCTAGTCATCGTTTGTTTATTTTCAAAATGGATAAAAGCTTTTCCAACAAGAAAAAATGATACAATTACTGTGGGAACAGATGTGATTTTAAAAGAAAAGGAGCAGGCTCATGATCTTTTGCCAGGAGACTGGGTCAGAACAAAGGTTCATCGGAGAAGGAACTGTTTGGTACCCAGGTGGCAGAAAGCAAGGCAAGTGATTATAGTAATAATACCAATGCTGTCAAGTGCAGGGGCTTCAAAAGGTGGGTACATGCAAGCCACACCATTCGTGTACCACCTCCTGATAACCCTGATTCAGACTCAGAAGAAAGTTCTGAAGAAGATCCAGATCTTGAAGATCGACAAGGTGGTCGACATCTGGATGATGATGTCAATGTGAATGAAACATTGAATGAAAAAGATCTAGAGATTGTGATTCTAGATTCAGGAAAAAATGAAGATCTGCTGGAAAAAGAAGCAGAAAAAGAATCCGAGACTGAAGAGATTCAAGATCAGGCAAGTATTGAAAAGCAGACTGGAAGCTCTGAAAGCAGGAACGGAAATTCTGGAACTGGGAAGCTAGAAGCAAGTCCGGAAGAGGAGGACGAATTGCCAAGTACCAGCTACAGAGATGTTGTTCCTAACGGAGTGAAGCTGCTGAGTAAAGAAGTTCCTAGATACAGTATTGAAATCTCTGAAAGTGACTCGGATGACAGTGATGAAGAGTCTGAAATAAGAAAATTCAGAAAAAGGGCTTGGAAAGCTGAATATAATGAAATTAAGCCTAAGAAGAAACTCTTGAGAAAAGGTGATGACTCAGATAAAAAAGAACAAGTTGGAAAGAAAATTGAAGAGATTAGCAGAAAGAGCAAAAGATCATTGAAGCCAAATCACAAGTACAAATCTTCAGAGTGGGCCTGTATCTTGATTCCACCAGTAGTTGAGGTTAGTAGTAGCAGCCAAGAAAATAGTGACAATGACTAGGTTTATTTTTGGCATAAGGCTGAAGAAATTGTGTTAGGTGACACAAGGTCGAAGAAATTGTGTTAGCTGGAAACACTTTTATGTAAGACGCAAGGTCGAAGAAAACATGTTTTAGAATTTGAAATAAAAAAAAAATAGGGGGTATATACTATACACTAATTTTTTTAAATTTTCAAAATTAAATTTTTGTTTTTGTTTTGTTTTATAATGCTCAAATTGATATTTGTTTTGTTGGTGCAATTCAAAATGTAGATTCCTATAAATTCATTGGGGGGTTGGGGATTCAAGGGTGGAAAGGATCCAACTTAGCTGAATAAAGAAAGGGAAAAGGAAATAGAATTAGAAGGATGTAGGACTCAATATGAGTGTTGCAGAAATATAGATGAAATCAGAGTTTAAATACTAATCCAGAGTAAGCCTGAAACATGTTCAATAGATAAAAATTTTAAGTAACATTTTTGGATTTTGTTTGGTGATTTTGAAATCACCAGATGAGGGAGTTGATGGAGCGAGTTTCAGAATTTTTTTTATTCTGGCTCGTGATGTTAATCTCCCATAACTTGATTAATTATATTAATGGGTTTTTGCATGATTTGTGTTACTAAATCAACCTAGAGTAAAATTCCATACACCATTACACCATTACACGGGACTAACGTTATGTGCTTTATGTTGCATTTGCAAGTATGTTTTATAATAAATAACTAACGTTGTTTTGTTTGTCCTATTGTCTTTGTCAACATTAATGCGGCTGATAATGGCATGTGCTTATTTTATATGTGCTTTTGTCTATGTTGTGTCTGTTTATCTTTTTCAGATATATGAAGAATCCTGCTGGACTTTATCAGGAATGGTAGATTTAAAAACACCGCTTTCTTTGTGCTTTTTGCTAGGTAACATAATTAATGGGTTAACATTTAGCAAAGGGGGTGGGTAACAGAACAAATGTCAATTATTTAATTATTTGCTGTTTTGTGTTTGTTTAAATAATAGTTTACTGAAAGAAGCATAGAATTGGCTGCAGAAAAATAATGCATTCTGAAAAAGTGACGCAAGCTAAAGTGGCGCAGTGACGCAAGCTAAAGTGGCGCAGAAAATTGACGCTTTCTGAAAGAGGCCTACTGATGTAAAGCCACAAGAGAAAACTTATTTCGAAAAAGATGAGAAACCTATAAACTTTTATTGTGAAAAGTTTTTCAAAAGAACTGTAAAAGGCGACTCTGTGGAGAGGTTTGCTAATGTGCCACGAGAAGCTCAGAACGGACAGGCTCAAGGCCAGGAATGTGAGTCGCGGCATTTTTGTGCACTACATGACCATCTTTGCTACAAAATGTAGCAGCCTAAGGAAGTGCTGCCAGGACTCTGAGCAAGAACAATGGCTTTGTGTAAAAGCCCGGACCTGAGGTGGAAGATGTCACAATTTACTGTGGCGTGAGGTGGTTCAGCCAATGGGGAGCCAGAATTCAGCTGTTGGAATGTGAAAATAGTTAGTTTAGCCTTAGTTTTAGGGTATAAGTATTAGCTCAAGGAGCAGACTTTTGCCTACGCTTCTTGATTCCAGAGAGACGTGTTCTGCTGACCGATGAATACACGTAAGGAAAGGAGACTTTTAAAGACTTTGTTTCCAGGCGATGAGGGTAGAGATAGGGAATTAGTTAGGGTTTGGAAATGCTCTTTTTCACTTATTTCTGTTAGCGAATAATATTTCTTGAATTAAGCTCTCTTTATAAATGCTGAATAAACTTTTCTTTATGACTTTTCCTAATACTTGTTTAATAAAGTTCCAAAGCCTAAGTTTTCTTGAATATGTTTGAATAAACTTTTAAAATGACAAGCTGGTCTTGTTTATTGTAGATAGTTTAAACAACATATTAGATTCATTCGCCTCATGATTCAGCTGCTCTGTTATTTTTATGGGCCTGGTATTGATTGGTAAGTATGGTGGTAGATGGTGACATCATTTATGCAGAATTTTGGTGAGAGCGCTGGATCAGTGTCAAGTTGTGTCGGGTTTCGTCGCTGAATCCTATGGAGACCTGTAAAATGATGCTGCAGGCAACCAGGAGAGAAGTGTCCGGTTCAATGCAAGGGTGGATTGAGGATGAAGAGTACCTGAAAGCATAGGGGACAGAGTCTGGGTCACTAGCCAGTGACCAGGAAGGAACCAGGAAGGAACCAGGCTATGTCGTAAAGCAATCAGGTGATGTTGTGAAGCTTGTCTCTGCAGCCACGAGGTCAAGGAGGCGTCGACCATGACCAGGTGCTGGAATCCAGCTGTCCCACAAAGGATCTAGATGTCTGCGGTGTCGGGACCCAGATTGTATCCAACGAGCCTTGGCAAATGCAACCCATGCAGGAATCGAATATTCGCTTCGAGTCAGACCAGCAATGTCTGGGGGGCTTCTCTTTTTCAGGGAAGCAGAAGCAAGCCTGGAGCAACCAGGCCAGTGGTGTGGATTCAAAGGTTAACCTTCACAGAGGCCATTAGCCAACGGGCAATTGACCGGAAAGGCGCGTCGAGCTCTAAAGCAGCAGCAGGCCCCGCGCGGCACTCGTGGAGTGTGGAGGGCTGTGCATCAGTGCAAATGTGGCTCGGGCTGGGGCTTCTCAATCACCAATGCACAACTTCGAGGGTGCCTCAAAAGCTGCGCAATTAGCAATAAGCAGGTTTTTCAAGATGTCCAGTCCCGCGTCTCTCGTCGCCTCCAAGGTCTCAGCTCTGCTGCAGATATGGGTCGGGGTCAGAGAAGTCTGGAAGTCCAGTTCCTGTCTGGCTCTGTGCTCGGGCTCCGGCTGGAGCGTCGACAAAGCAAACCGGCAAGTCGCTGTTGGTGCCTGTTTGCACAGGGTGGTCACTCCTTGACCACAAAGGAGATTCTTCAGTCTTCTAGTTGCAGTAGAATATTGAAGGTCCAGAGTTTTGTTTCAAGATTCAGTTCAGGATAAATCTAAAGTTTCTAGACTCAGCTCCTAGCTTTATACTGATTAAAGGGGCTGGATTACCTGCTAGGTCCCTCCTATGGGTGGGACCAGAGAAGGGGGTGGTTACACCCCTTTCCCTTTGTCCATTTTCGTGCCAGAGCTGGGGCTGGAGTTCCCCGGCAACTGGTTTGAACCGGGCTATGCATGGAGCACCTTGTGTGCCCCAGGCAGTGTCTCATTTCAGTCAGCCATCCCTGCCCCAATACACTATGGCCTGTCTGGGGTGGTGCTAGCACCTCCCAAGACAGGAATCCTATTGTCCAGGCCTCCCAAGCTGGAAGGACTCCCAGCAGCAGGAGGTCAGACTTGTGTCTGTGGCAGCAGCATCCATTTTGTGATGCTGAGGCTCTGGTTAACTTTAACTGGGATTAACAGGAACAACATGTCTTCTCCCTCTAGAAGGGCGAGGGGGTAGCATTCCAAAGCATATGACACCTTACACAACATGTTTTGATAAAGCCAAACCAAAGTTAACATTAACCGCGAGGATTATAATGCACTTTAGAGTATATGGTATGGATATATCATAGAACAGCTATAAGGACATGGTTCTGAAAGCTGCAGACAGGCTCAGCTCATGCTAGAGCACCATCTCACATAAAACCAAGCACTCTGCCTTCAGGATTGTTAAGGCCTGCCGTAGGAGTGACTTATAGGTGCATATGTGTCTATATATAAGGTTAGATATAGGAATACTATATCTAAGCAAGGGGTGATTACAGGACCTTGCCCTAGCTGAGTGATCAGCCAATTGAGTCAATTTGGATGGCCAGCCAGGGGTGGCATAATACATGCTGCAACCCCTGGTAGGCCTTGGATGCACCTATGCCCTGAGCACCTAAGGTACACTATACAGGGGATCACAATGGTGACCCAATTCCCAATTGGATATGTATCTAAAGTACATGGTATGAATTTAGAGAGAAAACAGCTTGGCTGTGGGTCTGATCAGCAGGCCCACAGCCACACTAAAGTCGAAAAACCAGTAAAGCAAAGCAAAAGCTGGGGGTGACCATAGGAAGCAGACCCTACTCTCCTACACACATGAATATTAACGAGGTAGGTCGCACTTCGCGACACATTAGGAATCGCTAATATCACAAGGATGGTGGCCTGCTGGTTTCAGTAGATCACCATGTCCGTGATTGCTTTAAATAAAAGTAATCATTTTTTTAAATGCAGTCCATTTTCCTTAAAAGAAAATATGATGCATTTAAAAAAGAAAAATTATAAGTTTTACTTTCATTTTTTAGGAGTAGGCAGTGGTTCGTGGGACCACTGCCTCCTCTTAATAAATGTTTTTACGACCATTCACAAAAAGGAAGGAGTCCCTTGGGGACCCCTTCCCGTTTGAAAATGGGTAGGTGGTAAAATGCAAATGTTTGGCGACCGATTTTCCATCTCTAAAAAGTCTTACATACCACTGTAATTCAGTATGAGGAAGGAACTTCCTAAACACGCCCCTTCCTAATACTGAATCGGTATGTTTTCGCCATTTCAAATGGTGATTCGGTAACATGTTACCAAGTCGCAATTTGGGAGTGATACATACAAAAATGCCTTTTTCCGGTCGCAAACGCCTAATTCTGCAAAAAGAATCATTTACGACCCGAAAACTGATTACTACAGCTGGCCCCAGGTCTCTTCAGGGGAAAGTGTCACACTAAATTCCTTGATATTCCTCTGTTTATAAAAAAAAATATTCAGAACTAACCAGGCTAATTAAATGGTATCCTATCTTAATTTAAATTGGAGGCTATTTTCTGTTTTACTTTAATAAAGCTTTGAGTGCTTATTTACAAGGCTGTTGCGCCGCAGGTACGACACTTTTTCCAATATTAAAAGAGAAGCACCATCGTATCAGGGGTCTTGTAAAGAAGCCCCTTGGTGTATGGATCTTTCTTCTTGATGTACTATAACTGTCTATTTGATTTGTAATTTAGGATTGGAAATATATTGGGATTAGGAAAAGCAAAGAACATTGAAAATATTTGTAAATCAATGCACAAAAGAGCAGATACATGAGATTGAAGACTGTAACTTGAATTAACATCAAGTGGTGGCAGTACAGTACAGTGCTTATAGAGAAGATGGAAAAATTGAGGAGTTTTACCAACAAGACTAAGCTAATACAAGGGGTGATTGCTTTAAAACATGACAAGAGTCTGGTTGAGGTATAGGTTCACCATCAGGTGAAAGCAATGCTCAGTGACTGGGCGCTTTCTGAGTTTGAACCCCCTTCAAAATATATGGCGCTCGTCTCAATTGCTCTTGGTATTTTACTTTTTATAAAGGTTTTCAAAAGAATAACAATAGTTTAAAAAACGACAGCTTTTCTGGAATTTGCACTCAATGAAAATATAACATTTATATCAAAAATAATTCAAAAAGTGTTTATAATGCAAATATGCAAAATGCAAGGTTCATTAAATTATTAGAAAACGATGCTATGGATGGAAAACAATAAAAGAGTGGACAATATAAATGTACAGAAAGAGAGAGAAGGAGAAACAGGATAAAATCTAAAGAGTTTGAGTATAAAAATGTATATATATCTAGTTGGGAATGATTTCAAAGGAGGAGAGTAGAAATATGGTGAATGTTAGTAGAAAAATGAGCCATATGTATCATATATTTCATGGAGCATCAAAAGCATCACTTTCTGAACAAAAGGGTTAAATACAAATAGATTTTCTTGATAAAAATGAGATAATGGTAACCAGAAAATCTCTCTTTTAATTAGGGTTATGAACGCACAAAATCTGGTATTACAAATGAGAGACAACAAACAGGCACTGTAAGGAGACAGTTTATTGAATGTTCGAATTGAGAGATGTGAAGCCAGACACTACGAACAAGTTTTGCTGGATGCAACCAGCTCATGCTATTTATAACCTTTCGCAAAACATTTCAAGATGTGGACTTTCTCATTATTCATAAATAGCGTGTCAGAAAATGCAGTCATCACCTAGACGGTTGGTGCCTGCACATATTGACAGAAGCCTCTGGTTAAAAATGTTCCTCTTCTCTTGACAGAAGGTGTAGAGCATAAGCAGCCGGCATGACTCGCAGGTGGTGGGGGCGGGTGCGCCAGGGATTTGCAGGGGGCGGGGGGGGGGGGAGCAGGGTTGCGAAAAAAATATATATACACTCACCCCGCCTCTCCTCGTGGGACAGGAAGCCAGCGGCCAGGAAGAACAGCCAGGCTCACCTGACCAACCAATCACAACCCTGCAAAAAAGCACCCAAGGTCCCCTGACCAATCACAACGTTGTGTTTGGTTTTGAGCGTCCTGGTTTGACGCTCAACCAGGGAATGGGGCTGGGCATGTTCTCCATGAAGGCTGTACTGCAGCCTGCATGGAGAAAGGGAATGATAATAACTGAAAGTTATTATTTTATATTTCTTTACTTTACACTGCTCCAAAGTAGTGGGGCAACACCCCTGCGCCATAGCGGAGGAGCCGCCAATGGTGCAGATGACTCATACTGGGTGTAGCACAAAGAGAGAAAACAGTTCTCTGCACGCACATTGTTTCTCATGACTCAGAAATGGGAGAGGAAGGCAAGATTTATCAAATGGCAAGACAAAAATAAAATGGCTGCAAGTGAAATAAAATGGTTGAACAACTGTTCACAGCGGTGTCCCTTTCTATCCATTTTCTCAATCCACCCTTTGAACACTTGTTCAACCATTTACCTCTCCTTCCTCTATCCCCACCTATCGGTGTCAAGGGCACTTGTTGTTTCATTCATTGACGCTTCCAGCAGATGGCCTTATTGTCGTATTCTTCTTTAACTAATTGGTATCCCTAGCATAGGTAGTATTCTTAGTGCCAAATGACCGAACTCCTAAGCAGAGGTACCAGTCTGATCTATTTCCCTTCTCCCTCTAGCTACACTGTTTTTAGCAAATATTTACTAACTTGTTCTTTAGGATGGGGTCGTATATGAGGAAGCATTAGGCCCAAATAACAAGACCCTCCTCAACCCTTGAGCAGCCATAGGTATGCCTTTTGTCCACAGATTAAATAAATGCACTCCCCTGCTGCTACTAATAACGAGGACCAAGGGGCATTGGCCAAACTAAATATATGAAGGTAGTTATTCCACTCCATCTCTCGCAATCCAATCGATGCAAAACATAAGTGCCCATGCCATCTCACTACCCATAAAGCTGGGGCTGGTGTAACGGAGTGGAAGTGGCAGAAATCGAGGCATTCATCCCTGGATGAATTGCCTATATGCATAGCGACTCAGAAAAATGCTCAGAAGCTACAACCCTCCTAATGGATATGGAACACTTAGGTCTTAAAAAGATTAATCAGGGACCCACTCATGAGGCTGGCCATACTCTGGACTTAGTATTTTCCAACTTCCCCCGAACCACGTGTATGCCCCCCACCCAGGTCAAATGGACTGACCATTTTATCTTAAAATTTTATACTGACGCGATGGATAAGCCACGCACACAGCTGCCCCTGCCCACTAAAAGAAGACCCTGGCACAAACTCACAACGGATAATTTTCGTGAAGCCTGTCAAGCCCCCTTGATCAATGATCATATAGGAACCATAAACTATGAACTCGATCGGTTTGAAAAGGCAGTTAGCAAAGCAATTAACCACACTATCCCTCTGAAAACTTATAAACCCCGCCAGGCAGCCAAACAAGAAATTTGGTATTCCGAGGATCTGAGACTGATGAAACAAAAAAACATAAAGTTAGAAAAAGTTTGGAGACAGTCTCGGAGACTGGAGGATAAACAACACCACATAACCGCCCTTAGGTCTTATCACAAGGCCATAAGGGCAGCTCGGAAAAACCACATCGTGATGCAGCTCACCAATGCAGGGAAAGATCAAAAGTCTTATTTAAGATCTTACAAACTTTTACCAAGCCTGGGGCATGTGAAACAGCTGAGGTTGCATCTCAAGACCTATGTGACGGGATCTCCCAATTCTTTAAGAGGAAGATAGATGATATCTATGCTAAAATAACGACCTCAAAGAATACTGAGGCGGTTGATCCCAATAGTCTTTTACATAATAATACACAACACAAGCCACAGGCTAGGTATCTAAAGAATTTTCCCCCTATTTCCTTAGAGGAAGTCACTGCTCTAATAACTGAGATTAAAAGTGGCAGCCCCGAGGATCTCATCCCTGCACGCATTATGCCCATGTTGACGGAAGTTCTGGGCCCAGAAATACAACAGTTAATTAACTTGTCATTAAGTACGGGAAAGGTCCCGAGGGACTGGAAAAGGGCACTTGTGAGACCGCTGAGGAAAAATACCACCATTCCTTGGACGGAACTCACTAACCTATGACCCATTTCTCTCCTTCCCTTTATGGGTAAAGTGATTGAGAAATTTGTTAATAGACACCTGTCCAATTATGTTGAGGAGACAGGTGGACTGGATCCATCCCAGTCAGGCTTCAGGCCGAGACACAGCACCGAGACCACCTTGTTGTCAGTCGCGGACGATCTGCACATGTTCCAGGATAAAGGTCACTCTGTTATCCTGGTTCTGTTGGATCTGTCCGTGGCGTTTGACACCGTGTCTCACGACATCTTGACCACCAGGCTTATTAACACCGGCCTGGAAGGTGAGGCCCTAGTGTGGCTGAGGAGCTTCCTGACACACCGCACCCAAACTGTCACCCTGGATGCCTATCGTTCAGAGGAGTTGGAGATCTCGAAGGGGGTGCCACAGGGCTCTTGTTTGAGCCCTACCCTGTTTAATATCTACGTGGCCCCCCTAGCGAACATCATGAGGTCTCATGGGTTCATCCCTGTGTCTTATGCAGATGACACCCAACTCCTCTTCCCTTTTACACACTTCACCGATGAGGTCAGGAATTCCTTCTCCCAGGGGATGAAGGCAGTGGCCCACTGGATGGCATCTAACTTCCTGCAATGTAATGTTGCCAAAACGGAAGGGATACTGTTCGGTGAGGCCAAACTCCTGTGGTCCCCTGATTGGTGGCCACAGGATTTGGGACCAGTCCCGGAGCCTAAACAGGTGGTAAAAAATCTCGGTGTGCGTATGGATCAGGAGCTGTCCCTGAAGCAACACAGTAATCAAGTGGTGAGCTCCTGTTTCCATGTCATCGGAATGTTAAGGAAAGTGTTCCCCTTACTCCCTGACTCTACCAGAAGAACGTTAGTGCAGGCCTTGGTATTGAGTCGTTTGGACTACTGTAATGGGCTGCTTCTATCAACTAATGAGGGAGTAATTGCCAGGTTACAGGTAGTCCAAAATACTGCGGCCCGCCTTGTGCTAAACCGGCCCCCCCGCACTCCCTCCAAACCCCTCTTGAATACCCTGCATTGGCTTCCTGTCAAGCAAAGGGTGAAGTATAAGACTTGCTGCATAATACACAAGTGTCTTCAGGAGAAAGGCCCCGGGTATTTGAGGAATACATTTCTCCCCTATAAACCTTTATGTTCTCTAAGATCCAGTGAACAAGCTCTGTTGCAGGTCCCAAGAGCAAAGAAGACCAGACAGGGCGGCAGAGCCCTCTCAATTGCGGGCCCAAAGCTGTGGAACAGTCTCCCAGTTTCTTTAAGACTCTGTAAGGAATTTCTTCTGTTTAGGAAACAATTAAAAACCTTTCTATTCCAATATTATTAGATAGGATGTTAGCCACTGTATATGTGTAGGAAGGATGCCAAAGGCGCGGAGATACTCCTTTGGGAGGTGATCCTAGCGCGTTACAAACCCGCAAATAAAATAAATTTAGTTATAACACTATCATTGAAATCGTCCCTATAGGGTGAATTCTCCCATCTGTTGGTGCAATTCAACTGTACCACTTTTTCATCTTTATACTTGCATCTGATATCAGAACCTATCTGACTAAAAAACCATGTGATGACTGCTTTAAGTAGATAATAGCAAGAATCATTAAGCGCCAAGCCCAAGGTCAACAGAGGTATTCCTTTCTGTGTTACAAAGGGAACCTTCAAGCAAACCCAACAATCTGAGCATGTAATTGCTTGTGATAGGCGTTTATCATTTGTATGGCAAAGTTCTATGGTACTCTTTAGGATAGTGGCCGTGCATGGTCATCAGCTGATGTGGTGTTATTTGAACTCAGTAGTTTGGGAGAATATATATCTTTCAGGAAAATGGCAATCGCTATTAAGGTAGTAGTAATGATTAATGCAAATGGTATGCATAACTAATTTGTCAATATAGTTCCTTTCCATCTTAATTTTCTTTCGAGAGCAATTGAGTCCTTCTGTACCACATTCTCAACCATCACTAGCCCATGAGAGGGTCACCAGTACTTTGCGACTCTGGACCTGATAGTAAATTATCGTTGGTTGGGTCAAGAAGATCGACTTGCTGTAGGGCATGGGTGCAGGTTGTATCAAGGGTGAGCGTCCTTGACAGGCTGAGGTGGCACAGTCGTTGGGGCAATCCTGTGTGCTGCAGTCAGTGGCAAGGTCTGAGGCAGAGGACCTCTTTTCTGTTGTACTCCTATTGCCTTACAGACCAATTCCATTACCTTATTGACAAAGTACACCCCGTTTTTACTTGAAAACATCTGGGCAAGCTAAAGTGTGGAAATAATTTTTTCAACAAGCATTTAGCTGTAGTCCTAGCATTGTAGGGTAGCCTTTGATCCAAATTTCCGCATACTAGCGGTTTCTCAAAACAATGTCATGCTTTTTTCGATGCCATCTCTTCCCAAATGGGAAGGGGCATGCATGATCAATGTCATAGGATATAATAGTTTGTCAGGTATCTTGAATCTATAACAATGTTAATCCACCCTACAGCCATTCACCAGAGTATCATTTTGTTGCCATTTTTGTTTCTCTTCTTTAGTTGCTTGTTTTTGCAAATCTGCTATGACCCTATCACTGAAGTCATATCCATTTTCTTTCTCCTCAATAAAACATACTATGGGAAACAGAAGTTAATGACATGACATTCTGTGCAGTCTCTTTGGCTGTCTCATTAGTAAGAGCATTCCCTTTGCCTATGTCATCTACAAGCTTTTTATGTACATTACTGTGAGAGAGAGGCACACCCGAAGCTCCAATACCTTCCTGACGCTTATGTCCCGGGAGCCGACAAGGAGCAAGGGCTTGCAACATCGAGGGGAAGCACTCAAAAGGTTAATCCTTGGACCCTTCCTGTGTAGGTCGATAAGAAGACCGCCTCCCTAGGGAGCCAATCAGGAGGGAGCGGAGGAGAGCCGGAACGATGAAGGCAAGCCAGAAGCAGGAAAAAACACGGAAGACCATAGAACAGTGCGAAGCCGGGTTCCATACAGCAAAGACGGGAGAAGAAGAACCTACACACTGCCTTCAGGCCCTGGGAGACCAAGAGGACCTGGAAGATGACTTCACGCGGAGTTGGTCCGAGGAGTGGTGGACCTCCCAGGAGAGCCAATAACGTGCCGCCACAACCTGCGGTGAGTGTCTGAGCAGGGAAGGGAAAACAAAGGGGGGGAGGGGGGTAGAGAAACCAGCTGATATCTGTCTCCTCTTTTTGCCCTCCCGACTTGAGAGTCTGTATTTTCCAGGTGTAGGACTTTGACAAGGTTTAGTGATACACAAGTCCATACGAAATCAAGGCATTCTTTCTTTTTTTGTTTGATGTGTGTGTGACGTTTATTATGTGCTCTTTCCCTATACTCCAAAATTGACTGCATATAAGCCTCTATCCTAGGCAGTTGTATCGCCTCATTTTTTTCTCTTTTCTTAATTCTACAAATGCAAAAGCGAGATAGCAAACAAAAGGTAGGACTGAAGCATATGTGCGAGCACTAGTAATTTCATGCCTTTTCACCCCTTGTCCCCACTACAATCCTTATGCTCAGCAAATCCCTGTCTTCGGTGTGGTGGTGGTCTATGCTATAGAAAAGTTTGAGAAAAATCCTAATACTTACCGCCTTCTCTTCTGTTTTCCCTTGAGCGTCCTGGGGTGTGTCCATCTCTGGTCCTGAAACCTGTAGAAGAATGAGAGGAGAAGAAGCATTTTGAGAATGACTAAAACACAGCAAAAGCATACAACAACAGTATACTAATCTGGGACAGAAAAACGCCCTAAACATCACTAAGGAATAAAGGAAGAGGAAGAATAAGGGAAGAAAGAAAGAAGGACTGGAGACTGACGAAGAATCACTCTCATTAGAATTTTTTTTCTTCTTTTGCATATATATATTTCAAATAAACAGCCACAATTGAGCCCATAGTCCGGCCTCCTAGATTTTGTTTCCAACCATCCCTCAGACACATGGTGTCAGAAGTGCGATCAAAGGAAATCGAGGCCGCCCTAAAGAAGATGGCAGAAAACCAGGAAAAAGGTTAAGCCAGATTATGGAAAGGTTCCTTGTTGCCGCCGAGGGAGACCCAGAAAAGTTGCACAAGACATTAACAGAACAAAACCAAACACAAGTGACAATGGTTCAAAGGTTGGCAGACAACTTGGGACAACCTCGAAGCCACACCACTGTCCTGTCGGTAGTGTTACAAAAGTACGCCGCGGGAGAGGATCCAGATTTCTTTTTTTCCAATTTTGAACAAATGGCAAGAACAGCATCCTGGCCGTAGGAACAATGGGGGCAATAACTAGGTACCCTCCTTAAGGGTGATCTCCAGGCTGCCTATCAGGCAGCAAACCCATTGGGAGTAACCCCATATGAGGAGGTCAAGAAGTGTATTTTGGAATGGTTGGGAGTGGATGAGGAAACATATAGGATCAAGTTACGGCAAGTTAAGGAAGGGCCCCAAGCGACACCAAGAGCCTTGTACCGTGTACGGGATATGGCGGATCACTGGTTGCAACCCAGAACTGCTACAAAGGAAGAGATTATGGAAAAAGTATACCCAGAGCAAAATCTGTCATCCCTACACCCTCCTATACAAAATGGGTCAGGCAACAAGCCCATCTAACTCTTGAAAGAGCTGTGAAAGTTGCTAGTGCCTATAGAAGATTTGTGGACAATTTCTTCTCAATACCACAATTAGTTAGTACTTAGTTACCGAGTAAACATTTTTTGAGTATCAACGTCTACTCCAAATCATTGATTTGGAGTAGACGTTGATACTCAAAAAATGTTTACTTGGTAACTAAGTACTAACTAATTGTGGTATTGGGAAGAAATTGTCCACGGACCATTGTTTACTTATATTGTATGTTACCCAGGTCCAGGACCAATTGGGTTACCCCATTGTATTAATGAGTGCCTATAGTAGGGCCCAGGAAATCCAGAGGGGGCGAGAAGATGCCCCATGGAGACCTTCAGAGGGGGGCTTGCCAAAATCCACTAAGAACAACCACTCCCTCCCAAGAGGATGGAAACCGCCACAATGCTGATAACTTCCCCGTCTGTACCGATATAGCCTCCCATTACGCCAGGACCTTTATGTTTTCATTGTGGACAGCAAGGCCATATCGCTCGGGTGTGTCCCCAAAAAGAGGAACCAATGGGCATTAGTCTTACCAGGTCCTTCTTATGTTCCCCTACAAAAACCGAAGACCCCCTGTTTTCTATCAAAATGTGAGGGTGAATGGAGAAAACAGGACTGCACTAATAGATACAGGATGTCACCAAAGCGTAATTCAGCCCGGTGCGATTCCCAGTGGTATACAAGCCTTTACAAGGCATGTGAATATCCAGACTGTGTATGGGGACCATAAGCGATATCCAACAACTGAGGTTTGTGTGCAGCACAAACCTTCTGCAGAACCTGTAACTCTTCAAGTAGGGCTTATACCCATACTACCAGAACCCCTAGTATTGGGGAATGATTATCCACGCCTAAGCCAACTCATTCAAGGAATTAAGAATGAGGAGGAGTGGAGAGAAACTGCCCCCTTCTCCCAACTGGACGAATTAGACGTACCACCCTGTAAACCAAAGAAAAGTAAGAAACAAAAGAAAAGAGAATAACGGGAATGGACAAATATAGCCCTAACTAGAGCTGTGGCTCCTGAGCTCTGGAATCATGTTTGTGGATTTCGTGTGGCTCAGAGAGAACACCCTAGCCTGTGAGAAGCATGGGGGAAGTCATCCACTCAGGAAGACCCTAATCAAGTAGGTCCCCAGTTCTTAGAAAGGAAGGGGCTACTGTATCATATAGAGGGCGAGGCTAATCCCCACAACTACTGTTTCCTCAACCATATCAAGAACATGTTTTAGTCCTTGCCCATACTCATTTATTGGGGAGTCATTTTGAGGGGTGGGGAAATGGAAAAAGCCATCCTAGAGAACTTTTATTGGCCTGGTGTTTACCATCAAGTCTGAAGGTACTGTAGGGAATGTCCAAGTTGCCAGAAAAACAGCCAAAGACAACCCGCTAAAGTTCCCCTGAAACCCTTGACAATAATAGACAAACCCTTTTCCAGAGTTGGAAGGACACTATAGGACCTCTCCTTCCTATACAACCCTATTTCCTGAGGCTGTAGCCTTGCAACAGCCTAAAGGAACACAGATTGCAAGGGCAATGATCAACATCTTTTCAAGAGTTGGGTTCCCAAAAGAAATTTTAACAGGTCAAGGGACCCCCTTTGTCTCTCAGTTGTTGAAGCAGATATGTCAACAATTTAACATAAAACAGATACGTACGGCGGCTTACCACCCTCAAACAGATGGACTTGTGGAGCGATACAATGCCACCCTATATATGACATTAAAGAAGTTGCTTAATTTGGTGGCTAGGAGGTGGGAGGACATGTTGCCCTTTGCCTTATTTGCTCTCCGATGTAAGCAGCGGAAGAACACAGGATACTCCCCATTTGAACTATTATATGGAAGACAGCCACGTACCATTCTCGATATGATGGGAAAGGAATAGGAAGAAGAATCAGAAGGGGCTACACATCTCCCGGGTACATTTTCGGGCTAAAATCGCATCTCCATAAAATACGTAGTATAGTGTAGGACCACCTAGAACAAGCCCAGGATGCCCCGAAGAAACAATAAGATAAAAAAGCAAAAGAACGCTCCCTGAATATCAAAGACTGGGTATTGATAATGAGACCCACATGACAAGGCCCTTATAAGGTCCTTGATCAAGTAACCCCAGTGACATATGGTCTCAAGCTAGAACCCGGGAATAAAAAAAAACCCACAGATTTACCATATCAATCCATTAAAAAAAATTGGAGGGGAGTAGACCAACCTTAATAGGACTTGTAGACAACAACAAGTGTTTATTCCAACAAAGTATAGCTCCCGAACAAAGGCATGAGTTGAAAGCTTTTCTATCACCTCTTCAGGATGTTTTCTCCCTCATCCCAGGGAGAACCTCATTGATCGAATATGCCATCCAAACTGAACCACAGAAGATACGATTACGGCATACCGAATACCTGCCTCCCAGAGGGAGGCTGTCGAAAAGGAACTCCAGCAGATGTTAGACAAGGACATCATAGAGCCCTCAAGCTGCAAGTGGAGCTCACCCATTGTTATCGTCCCAAAACCCGATGGCTCAATAACATTTTGTATCGACTTTAGGGAAGTCAACAAAATATCCCAGTTTGATGCCTACCCCTTACCCAGGGTGGACGAAATGATTGAACAGCTGGGGAGAGCCCGATATACAGTACTAAAGACCTCTGCAAGGGGTACTGGCAGGTACCTCTAAGAAAGCAGGACAGAGAGAAAACCGATTTTCTACCCCTAGCGGGCTATATCACTTTAAGTTCTTCCCGTTCAGTTTACATGGTGCCCCAGCCACCTTCCAAAGATTTATGAATCTAGCTCTTAAGTCACATTGAACCTATGCAGCTGCCTATATCGATGACATAGTCATCTATAGTGATTCGTGGAAACAACATCTGAAAGCCGTAGTTAATGCCCTAAGGAAAAGTGGCCGTACTATAAACCCAATATAAAGCCGTTTAGCTGCTCGATCTGAAAAATACATAAGGTATTTGCTAGGGGAAGGCCTCATTAAGCCGCAAGAAGAGAATGTGGCTGCCATAGCCAAAATACCATTTCCCCAGAATAAGAAAGGCCTCCATGCTTTCCTGGGTCTCCTTGGGTACTATCAAAGGTTCTTCCCTTCTTTTTCAGAGGTCGCGACCCCACTAACCGATCTCCTTAAGAAAAACGGGAGAACCGTAAAAGATTTTAGACACCCTTCCCCCGAGGACCTACAAGCATTCAACCAGCTAAAACGAGCCCTCACCACTCAGCCTGCCCTTTTGAGTCCTAACTATGACAAACGCTTCATTCTACAGACAGATACCTCTGATAACGGTCTAGGCACAGTATTGCCCCAGCATGATACACAAGGTCAGGAAAGACCTATATTATTTATTAGCCGAAAACTATTCACTAGAGAAAGGAAGTATGCAGTCATAGAAAAAGAGGCCTTGGCGATAAAATGGGCTGTTGAATCATTGCAGTATTATCTAGAAGGTAGGGAGTTCACCTTATATACAAACCATGCCCCACTAGAATGGTTAGCCAAAAATCGAGGACATAATGACAGAGTTTTATGATGGTTCCTAGCTCTCCAGCCTTTCAGATTTTCTACGCAGCACAGGAAAGGTGAAGACCAGCTTAATGGCGACTATTTATCTTGATACCCTATAGAACGTTGTTTTGCAAGCAAGAAAGCTAGGGAAGGGGAATGTGAGAGAGATGCACGCCC
This sequence comes from Lissotriton vulgaris, assembly GCF_964263255.1. NCBI lineage: Eukaryota > Metazoa > Chordata > Amphibia > Caudata > Salamandridae > Lissotriton > Lissotriton vulgaris. Next base: position 463,274,778 of record NC_141699.1, read on the forward strand.
GGAGCTCCAATCCCTAACTGACGCTGTGTCCCGGGAGCCGACAAGGAGCAAGGGCTTGCAACATCGAGGGGAAGCACTCAAAGGGTTAATCCTTGGACCCTTCCCGTGCAGGTCGACGAGAAGACGGCCTCCCTAGGGAGCCAATCCAGGAGAGAGAGGCAGCCTTGAAAAGGAGGCAAGCCGTAGCAAAGAAGGCAAGCCAGAAGCAGAAAAAACCACGGAAGACACCGACGAACAGGGCGAAGCTGGATTTCCTACACCAAAGACGGGAGAAGAAGAACCTATATGTCGCCTTCAGGCCCTGGGAGACCGATAGGACCCCAAAGACTACATCACAGAGAGAGATATGAATCTGTTGATTAAAATGATAAAAACATTACAAAGGCTGTATTGTCAGGCACAGTTTATCATCTTAGGTGACTTTAACATCAATTTGTGAAATATTCCAGGGAAACTGAACTAAAAGGGCATCAACTTTAGATGACATTTTTAAACACTAGGATTGATTCACCTTAATGGAAACACAAAAGAGGATTCACCAGCCGCAACAACCTTTTTAAGCGGGACCAAAAGTTCAACCATCGATCATACCCGAGTGAATGAAACTGTAACGTAACAGACGCAAAAATCCCAAATCGTGTCACGCATGGAGAGCGATCACAAGCCACAATCTTTGTAATTGGAGCAATTTACAACCAGGCTGAAAGCAACTAAAAATCTACTCTCAACACCATACGCCTACAACTTAAAAAGATTGAATTGGCGAGGAACGGAGATCGAGAAGGTAATGGCTGAAGTATATCGCAGTGCGGGCACGAGTAAAGGAAGCCTAGAGGAATCCGGAATTTCAGAGACAACGCAAACATTGAAGGGCGAGAGATTAAGCGCTTGGGAAAATCTAGTGGGAGCCCTAATGGAAAGCTTTGCGGACAACAAGAGGAAACATTCCTCTAAGTGTCACAGGAAGCACATTTGGACAAGCAGTCACCATCCCTGGTTCAGCCATGGATTATAAAATTATAAAAACAGAAAAAGCCTAGTAGTGAGTAAAATAAGAGCTGTCGCAAACCAGCTAAAAATGGGGGAAAACCAGACAGAAGTGAGGTCAAAAAATCAAGAAAGCAATATAAGAAAAACTGTTGAATAGCCAAAACCAGATACCGAGTTGCAATATGGAATAAACTTCTTCTGGCAAGTAAACAACAAAACGGAAAACACTTCTGGTATCAGATAAATTCACTGACACTTGGGAAAAATAGACATTAAAACCCAGGGATAAACGAAGATACATGGGTAGCACATATAATGAGTATGTACAAAGAACCAAAGCCCAAATCAACATCAGTCAGTCAAACAGCAAAAAAGGACTGCAGGAGGAGCGGGGAACGAAAAAAGGAAATTCCCCAGGGGTCATCAACTTGAATAACAAACATATCGCCCTACAACACAAAAACTCAGATGAATTACTGGAAGAACGCGAATTATTACAAATTATAAAGAAATTAAATTTAGAGGGCGGACCAGGCCCCAATGGAATCCCCAATGCCCTTTTTAGGGAAGACGCCTCATAGTGGCCCATTACTTTACTTCACTCTTCAACGAGTTGTTCATTACAAATGGAATCCCAGAATCATGGCGGGGAAGCATCATCCAGCCAATTTTCAAAGGGGGAAACTTAACAAAGCCGATAAATTACAGATTGATCGCTATAATTGATGTTGAAGCAAAGTTATATGCAAGCTGCTTGTTAACCCAATTGAAAAAATGGTTAGACAATCACAACCTCATCCCAAGATCTCAAACAGGGTTTTGGGCCGGAGCAGGCACGCTAACAAAACTAACAGCACTAACATTGCTAGCCGAAAAAGCAAAATTTAAGAACACCCGCTTATTTGCCTGTTTTGTGGGCCTTAAGCAAACAAAATACAAACAAAAGTCTATTAAAAAAAAATTCACATCCAACAATCTGCATCGCCAACCCAGGTGCAGCTAGAGTTTGGCTTACAAAATCAGGAATTTCGGAGCAAAGGCGTCTTCATTAAATTATGTTGGAGGATACAGGCTTCTGAAAGGGGGTCCATAGACCAACTATGCTGGAAAGAAATAGGCAGCCAAAAATTAAAGAGGATGCACGGATCCTGGGGTAGTTATTTAAACCAGGCGATAGAGTATCTGTCTGAGCAAGACATTTGGAATCTCAGCATAGGGAAAAAGGCTTTTAACAAACTAATTAACACCACAATAAAACTCTTGTCTCACTCAATGCTCTTGTCTCACTCAATGGATAAGAATACCTTACTGCTAAGATGGCATGCCTGGACGGTTATCAGCTCATATGGAATAAGGAAGCCACAGGAATATTTATCAGCCTATTTCTCGCCTACCCTAAAACATCAATTTATGAGGCTGCGTCTTGGCATGTGGGAAACAAAAGATTTAATCCCAGCATGGAAGGATAAAAGTGATAACTGAGACTGCAGACTTTGTGGATATAAATATGAATTGATTCAACATATTTTTTGTGTATGCTCGAAGTTACTAAAAGAACGGAAGTCACTAATAAAAGCACTACTGAATAGAATGAACATACGAACGTGCAGAGAAGCTGTAATCACCTGGCGTGACGGGGCCTCAACCTCCCTAGTATGCAGGGGGGTGAAACTTTTAAATGTGTGTTTAAAGGAAATTGGCTGAAACTCCGTGGAGATCGCAATAGACTGTCACAAAGACAAGAACTCCCAGATATCCATTTTAAATGCAGGAGTACTATTTAAATGTAATTGGTGTAATGGTTTTTGTTTTTAAAAGACCGATCACTTAAATAAATAAATCTTGAAAATCTTGAAACCTCTTGCTGCCCAAAGCCTTCCAAACTTATGCACAACTCCAAATGCATACTGGCTATCATTATATATTCAAATTAATCACCCGCTCATCTCACAGGCTCTTGTTAATGCTATTATCTCAGCTGCTTGTGCTTATAATTCTAAAAGTCTATAGGTTTCAATGACATTGTGTAAGGTAGTAGCATCCAAGGCTGCAGTAGTTGTCCCACCCTTAAGCTTAAAGCAAGAGCCATCAACTCATGAATAACCTTCTTTTTCTTTTATCCGTGTGTCCTGTAAATCCATTCTTACTTTATTCTGTTCTTCTGTGATCTGTACTCAGGCATGGGGCATGTAAGTATCATTCTGGGGAAAAAGCAAGAGAGTCGCTGGGTTAAGTGTTTATATTGATGATGGGTAATATGAGGACTGAACAAACATAACTCATAATTTGTTAGTCTGGCATTTGTCAAATGTTGAGTTTGCATTTTGTTTAAAATATGCCTACAAAGGTAGGTACATACAGATGCACTTGTCACATTTTGTAGCCAAGAATCTCTTTAGTTGTGAGGTTTAAGTAAGGGTCTGGAAAGAAAGTTTAGTGATCCCTTGTCTGCAAAAACCTGTCATACCCAGGAAGGTTAGTACTTGTTACGTTGCAGGGGGCTGAATATTTATTACAGCTTTCACTCTTTGAGGGTCAAGTCTCCTTTCACCCTTCAACAGGAGGTGTCCTAAATAGGCAACCTCCTGTTGCACAAATGGCAATTTAGTGAGCGATACCTTGAGGCCATGTGCACCAAGGAAATAAATTTAATAGGGCAATGGTGTCAGAAGTGCAGTCTGTTTCGTTGGTGCTGGCCAATATTATTTCATCTATGTATTGTATAAGGGGGGAGGTATCAACTGAAAGGAAAGAAAGACTGTTTAGATAAGTCTTTACAACATTAGGTGATTTGCTGAAAAGCAACACAGATGAAAAGAGCTAATATTTAATAGAAATCAATACAGTTAGTCCAAATTTAAAGTGATCCCAATAATACATTTTACAGGCACTTACAGGGTAATTCATCTTAAGTATGCAGTGTACTTTAGAATATATTAGGTCTCAGAACAGAAGTATTTTACCATAAGAAAATAACACACAACAGAAATACACTTTCTTGTCATGACATGACCAACATAAATCATCACCAGTATTAGAAATCTTATTTAACATAACCAGTGTACATAGTAACCTAAAATAAGGGACATCGGGGGGGTGTTATTTGATGATACAAACTCATGTATGCAGGCCTCCTCTTTCTCAGTGATCAAGAAGATTCTCCCACTTCTTCTGTTGTCTTACCACTAAACCATGGTCAAGGTTGTTATTCGCTGTTCCTGCCTGCAAGGTGATCTCTTCCCCACTTGAAAGTGCAGAGGGGCGGTGCCTGCACAATGAAACACGGAGCAGCTACTCCGTATTACACTTGAATGTGCTGTCCCCAAGGCAGTGGGACTTCGCAGTAGTCCTGTGGGCAGTGCATTCACCCTAGTAGGGCACACTTTTGTTGTTTGGGCCTTGGGCACCCGTTCTAAGATGCGCCGTGGCACAAACCGATAAAGTGCCTCCTTATGATACCGCGGGTCCTGGAATGAAGTAAAAATTCCCCACCTCTGAAGTCATTGGGAGATGGGAAAGAGGTAAGCCCTTTAATTCACATCAATTCAGGCACACTTTTAAAATGTAGTGACTTTCTTTGTATGCAAGGATGAGTACGAAATTGTCTTTGTCAATGTTCTGCCTTTATGCAAGCTCCTGCATGATTCTTTATCCCACTAGTGTGAGTTACATACAGGAGGAAGAAAGGAAGTAATTGTTTATTGCATGCTGGAGCAAATCTAACTGCTGCTTCAGATGGATGTTCTCTTGTCACTTTTGACTGATTTCTTTGCTGATTATTGGAGATTTTACTGCTGATGTTGCTGCCATTGTGAAGAGGAAGATTGATTTCGCTCTTCTATGTACTATCTTCAAACCATTCTACACTACACAAATAAACTCTTTCTTCTCATCTGATGTCCATTTTGGTCTTCATTTTGTGGATCTTGCTAAAACCCTGAAGCGGACAAATAGATCTATCTTATCTGCTGCTGGACTTATTCCCTAATATGTCACTAAAATAGCTGCACAGACTACCTCTGCAAAATCGTGCCTTTTGTTTCTAAACAGTTATCTCAACAACTGACCTAGGGAATCTCACAAAGATCTGTACAACTTTCTAGCAAAGCTACTGGGCTAGCCATCTTAAAAGAAGTATGAGAAATGCTACACATTTTCTGGGCCACTGCACAAAGGCGAAGAGCTGAAGAAGGGAAAGAAAATTTTCTCCGGGCCGCAAATAGTGAAAAGAACATCTGGATGTAGGTATTTCTCAAATCAAAAGAACTGAACTTCGGGGCATATTTACAATGGGTTATCGCCACCAGAACGTCACTTTTGCTTGAAGGTCTTGTGGCGATAACCCCTCTGCCTTATTTACAAGGCAGCGTAAAGGCAGCTGAATTTAGCACCAGCGCTAGGGGAAATGCAGGGGCGTGCTGTATTATTGTAAATAGAGCACATCCCTGCATTTTCAGAATGTCGGAGCATGGCGTTACCAATTTTGGCATAACACCGTACTCCCCCATTTTGTTGTAAATATGCCTCTTCATTTCTTGAAGAGATTTGCCAAGTGTTTTTTTTTTAATCTGGTATCAAACAGATCTCCCTGGAGGTTCTGCAAAATCTGTTACTTATCATCCTTAAATTAAACAGGAATTTGGGGCTGAAAAGTATTTAAAAAATGATAGACAACAGTGTTTGAGGCACAGTATTTGAAATGCTTGGGTGATGGATCAGTTCTATGCAGATCTTCGTTGAAGGTTGTGATATCATTAATTGCTGACACTATGGATAGGATTGATTCTGGAGCTGTCTCCGAACAGAAGCTCTGTTTGAGCATTACCATAATAATAATGAGACTCTTAGACAGTGATTAGTTCCTTCAAGGTTTCGCTGGCCTGGGGGATGTCTCAGACACCTTGAAGTACATCTGAGAACTAGGTCTCTTTTTACAGAGGAACTACCTTCTGGAACCAGTGTGGTATCTTGGGCCAGCATGTTTATGGATTCCATTGTGGAATGTTCTGTGTGGGAAGGTGATGGAAGGCTCCGTCAGTGTGATTTGGAGGTGGGTGGTGTGGATTGAGGTGTCTACAATAAAACTCCTCATGTTTCTCCAATACTGAGTGTCTGACTTTGATTTCTTGATGGGCGACAAGTTACCAGGGTACACCTCAACACGGCTAGTAGTGCCAGTATCATAGGGTAAAGAGAGATATTGCTACTTTCTGGCACACAAACACACCACCTTTGGGGGGCCTTTCTCATAGTTTTGACTATAGTAGAATGCAAGAGTCAGCTTTGGCTTTATATGTACATGTATGTGCTATTGTAAGAACCCCTTTCAGAGGGCCACAGCGCACGCAGGGGCTACTGATCCAACCATGGTGGTTGAGGCCTTTTACTGCTGATATCCCAGGGCCCGGCTACTACGGGTCCTGAGCAACTGGGCCTATTACCCCTTCTGCACTTGACTCTCAATGATTATAGTTGAATAGTCAAGGCTCCCACAAGGGATATGTAGATACAGGCCAGTTGAACATGACTCATAACTCAAAATGAAAAACAGTACGAACAATAGATCAGAGTCCAGCCAAATACTTGCTTTTATAAGAAAAAGTCATATTTTATTTCTAATTCCACAAATGTAAAGTGATGCAACATTCAAATTCAATAACACAATACCTCTTGAGGTAGGGGCTCTAGTAGTTGTCAGGTGAATCCCTGTACCACCTTCCTTCATGTAACGTGTTCAAGGTTATTTCCCATTCACTGGTGTCAATAGTTTGCATTAGGGAATGCAAAATATTAGGTCGTACTCAAAAGTTCTCCCTTCAGACCTTCTAGAATTTTAGTCAAAAGGGCTATGTCCCCCGCGGCCCCAAAGGCCAGGTTTCAGTCTTACCTGCTCTGACTGTATGGCAGTGTTCAGCGGTGCAGTGAGTGGCCTCTTTTTGGGCGCTCCCAAGTCCGAAGCTTGTATGGCGAAGTCAGGCTATTCGCGATGAACTCAGCAGCACCCGGAGCAACACTACTGGTCGGTTTCCAGTGATTGGAACTGCTCCCGCTCAACGGATATAAAATATAAGTTGCTCTTTCCCCTAGCAGGGGGGGGTGTGCTGTGTTGGTGAGATCCTCTGGCTCCTGATCGAAACTTTAACATGGGGGAGACGTCCTTGTTGATATCTCAAGTTATCTAGGGGACTTCTTCAGGTGCAGATCGCGGACTGCAGGCTTTACCCTCTGGTCACAGAAGTTCTTCTTAGGTCCAGGCAACATCAGGAACTCTAGGCAGAAGTGGTACCAGGGCTCCTCCTGGCCTACGGGGTTGCTGCATTAATCACAATCTGGACGCAGACTCTCCATATGCGATTGCACCCACTGCGGCAGCCCCTACTGGCACACAGTATTGCAGGTGACACAGGTCCTGCATACCTGTCCCAAACTCAGCTCACCGGTAACCCCTTCTGACATAAGGGGTCACTGCAGTGCTTTGGTGTGACTTGGTGTCTCCCGTCCATCGCTTCGGATACAACTCATGTCAACGCAGCCCTCTCCTGACATACGAGGGTTGCAGAGCTGATACTGCACATGGGCAATGGCTCGGCTCGATCAGTGCACAGCGGCACACCTTGCTCAGGGAATCCTCATGTACTGCGCTTCCTCCAACTTTCTCCACTCTCTCACAGGACACACTGGTCTTGCTGTTCTGAGTGATGTCCCCTCACCCAGCAGGGAGACTAGCAGGTCTCTGCCCTCAGTCCTGGTCACAGCCAGAAGTCTAGTAGAGTTACCCCTTCTCACACAGCCCATCTGGCTGCTTGGCAGACAACCATTTTTGGGGGACTCACCCTTCCCTTCTTATAGTCCTTTTCCAGACACCAAATGTGATTTAGGGTCTGGGTCTTTGAAATACTGTGTTGGGGTTCTGCTTCTTTTGAAGTATGCACATGCACTTCTCCTTTTGACCTTCATGAAAGAGTTCTGCCACAGCAGGCACAATTTGAAGCTGATTGTCCACAACATAATTCATGGGAGTGACCAGAGTTTACACCTGGATGACAGCCACAGTGATATGTCATAAAAGGGTTAATCCCAGATCCTTCGCTATACTCTTTATGATTCTCTTATCAGCTCCATATCCCTTCCTGAGATGTATTCTGGCCCCTTCCTCATTTTATCACTGAATCAAAAGGCAGATTTTGAGATATAAAGGGAGTCTCTACCTTCCCTCTACTGTGTACCCATCAAAACTCACAGGAATGCAGAAACACAAAAATCGGTCTGAGGGAATTCCTGTCCGCCTCATTTCTTTACCAGGCAGTCCTGGGCTTCATAAAATGGAACCCAGGGTCCTCCATACAATGTACCATTGCAGGCACACTTACTAGTGTACATTCCCAGCACATTTTCTGTTCAGCAATACAACCACTATGCATTGTATACTCACATGCACAAAGGCATCCAACACACACACTCAGTCTGCACTGAATCTTTTCTATATTTATCCAAGGTGTGCTAGTTACAGACACACACATTTCCAGCATAAACAGTCACTTTTTGCATCCTGCACAACTCTTCACCCTTCATGTATTGTAATTGTCATGGTCCACAGTCCCATAGTTCATAGTCCCATACCGCTGATTTAGTTAGGATTGGCCTGTGTACGGAATGTATGCACTGCCTTTACTTGGATTGTATGTTGTCCCTGGGATACATGCTGCAACCGTAACTGCTGTAAGGAAGGATAGAGAGCTGTTGATCTTCATTGTATATAGAGTGTTATTGATAACATTGTTCATTGCCACTGTTTTGTTATGGAAAGCCCATCTTGCGCATGCCTCGAGACTCAAATCAGGTTGTTGTTTAGGCTTTCAGATCATTTACTTCCTACGTGGCAAGTTCCCACAAGAGTTTTCAACTCTCCAGTGCCATCTTGGGTGTGGCACTCATAAATCTGGACCTCACCCGACACCAACCGCTCCTGATTGTGGATCACCAGCTTCCTGAGTGCTTGTGAGTAGCATGAGCACATCATCAGAATCCTAGAAGGAGAGCGGATGTTTACAGCGGTGCCGCCAATAGGAATAAATGGTTACAGAGATGTTTCTGAGTTGATATTCAAAGACATAGCGCTTGAGTGCGCATTTGAGTTGGGGGATCACATTGCCAGGTCAAAGGCATTTCCTGGTCAAAAAAACATTTATAAATGAGTCTGCTGGTGTAACAGGCTCACATTAACTGCATGTGAGAGTGTTACGCTGTGCTATATGATTTAAGGATAACAAGGATTCAGGCTATTTCCACGATAAGAATAAAGTACCAGAGAGCGTACAGTGAGTTACTATTGTAATGCACAGTCCATTGGGTTTCAATTGTTGCTGTGTTATGTGCTAGGACCCTGCAGCCAACAGCCTAGCACGTTGGTTGTCCCAAGTTGAAACTGCTTAAGCCAGAAACACTTTAAGTGCCTCTGTGATCATCTTCCTTTCACTAGTAAGACTAAATTGATTGGATTATAAGACTGTTGTTATGTAGGACTGTTGATGCATCGAAATCCGTGTGAACAGAAAAGAACCATAGTTAAACAGATCATCATCTTGTTCCAGGTCTCCCTCCCTGCAGTAACCTCCCTAACCCTTCCCCTCGTCTGGCCACTTAGACCTTCTGTTGTTTTTTCCATCACAGAATCAGTGCTGCTGGAAGGTGGGCCTCTTGAGGCTACTGCTCCAAAGGAACCAACAGCTCTGACAGTACTTTAAGCAAGCACACAGAATATACAGCACTTATACAACTAATGCAGAGACACCACTCCTGCTCTATGCAGCACTCCACAGCTACCTGATGTAAGCCAAGAGTGAGTGAAGCACACAGAAGCGGAAATGTTTTTAAAAAAGTAAGTGAGCTTGTAGGCTCACTCCAGTGACATAGGGTAAAAAGGTATTTTTCACTATACTGGTCATTACACATTAGCTGCCAGCCCTGCACTTGTGCTGCTAAACTCCCAGTGAAGTCAGTAGCCTTCCACCAATATGAGGGTAGCACCTTTGGTGCTCAACTGGTCCAACAAGACCACAACCGGTGATACAGACCTATGCCATGCACACACGCATGATCCGTGTTCACCTATGACTTAAAACCAGCATTATGGATCCAGACAACCATACAGTTGGGCACCCAGGTTACGGTTGCAATACCTTACCATGCAAGGGACTTTTCCATCCCAACAGCTAGCTTGAAGCATATTCAGTGGAACGCATGAGTGGACTCATGCCCCGGATAGTTATGCATGCAGAACGACACAGAGCTTAGATGTGCAGTCATAATGTTAGTGATTTTTTTACCTGAAACTTGCTTCGAAATTCAGTAGTATTCAGCTCGGGTGAAGCATTGAAGACTTTTGTGGTGACATGCATTTGCTTGTGTTGTCATAAAGTAAAAGGAGCTAGATCAAGGGCAGATTTATGAAAAACCCCTGCAGTGCAGGGCAGCAAATTACCTTGCTGCACTGCACTGCATGGCAGAAAAAGGGCAGGAATGCATCGTATTTAAGGCAATATGGCTAATTTCTACATTTTCCGCTGCACGGGCACCATTTGGGCAGCCTTGCACTAACGCAGGCAACCTTGCACCATGGATGTATGCAGGATTGTATTTGTGCAGGTAGGGACATTCCTCTTTCTATGTGTACTTCAGAATGCAGCACACACAGAAAGATATTTCTTCTCATTACTCCTCTGTGAGAAGGTATATCTTTTTGATGCATTTGCAGGTTTACCAGTTCTGGTAAATTTGAGAAGGTGTCAAAAACCATGAAAGAACGTCTACGGTATGCCTCCCTTGCACAGAGAAAGGCAATGCAGTGATCTGTGCTAAATAGCTTTACTGCAGATTTATGGAGCCAGTCAGGGCCATGCAAAGTGGCCTTGCGTGGTTTCCAAAATCTAACTTAAGGTTTGTGTTGCGCATGTACCATGTTTCATGGTGCAAACACAATGCAAATCGCTTGTAAATATGTCCCCACATGTCAAGAAACTGCTTCAGAGTGAAGCTGAATCCCTGCTGGGCACAATATTGTAGAATATAATGTTGACAGAAGCTATCTTGGTTAATTTTAACTAAGAATACATGTCCAAAAGGAAAAGCATCAGGGCATTGTCTAATTCCATGGCGTTCTGTTGCCTTTTGATGATGACCTACCCCAGACCACTATGTGCAGCTATGCTAATATATGATATTGAGTATAGTTTTGAGCAACATTAGATATTTCAAGGCATGTTATTATCTGAAACTAGGTTTCAAAGAGTAAGTATGGAAATTATGGCAAACACACCTTTACTTTACACCAGTATAGTTTTAGGAAACTGTTTGACGGACGGTGGCAGGAACTTCTTGCTTATGTTCACTCGTCCCCCGACCCTCCGGATAAATGCCGGCTCTCTGGACCACTAATTAGCTGGTCGGGAATAAACACCGGAACCAACGCTCCATTCCCCTGAACCCAATAAAATTCACCTCTCAGGTTCAGGGAACAATTTTTCCAAACCCAAACTGCAATCCTCCCATGGATACACAATTGCTGGCGGGTGCACTGCAGGGATTTGAAAGCCTAATTGTGTTGTACGTCGCCGAGAAATTTGGAGAAGGGGCGTATTTCAAACAAGCAGCCTAGCCCGGCTGGGCAGGCTGTGCAGAGCGTCCGGTGTTGCTTGGTGAGCCACTGTGACACCCTTGGAGAAAATATTTGGTTGCTGCCCAAGTCCTGAGGAGGCCTAAAACAATATAGGCTGAAACACGTCGACTTTAGTTTATGTTGACATCACTGAAAGATAGAACTAAATCAATTGGTTTGCTAAGAGCCGCATTTTAAGAGGGAAGTATAAAGAGCTATTTCTTCCCAGGCTTCTTTTTCTTTGAACTTTGTGATGACCAAGAAAAAGGAATAAGGTTGATAAATATGTGCTATACCTTTCCTTTGTTATGAACAAGTGGGCACTGAACAAAAGTGTTTTTTGTACGTTGTATTTGTGTTTTTTACTGTAGATAGTATGTATAATGTGTAAAAATTTATATAGATTCAAAATTATGAGTTGAATGTATATATATATGTAACAAACAAATGAAAATTATGAGTTGAATATATATATGTAAAAAACAAATGGTGAAGTAAATAGAAAAGAAATGATAAATACAATATGAGAAAAATGTACGTTTTCTACAAAAAACTGGTTGACTAAAAGAAGTTGAAAGAAACCAAATTTTGTTGTATTTGATTTATTGAATTGATTAGATAGCGATTGGATGAAGCCAGAGAGACTGATGTTTTGATTAATTCTGGATTTATTGGTTAAAAAATTGAAGACAGCTAATTCATGGTATCTGTCTGAGCTATAGATGTAGAGAATCGGTACCATAGGCATCACTTTATAAAAGTCTAGTATGTTCTAATGACCTGCAGTTGGGAAGAGGTGACATGGTCACCTTGATTTGGAGATGTTATCAATGAGTTTAATGTATGTATAAAGGCATTAGATCTCCACTACCTTCCAAAAGTAAGCATGATATTGGAAATATATCACTTTGGGAAAAGATTGAAGGGAGAGACTGTGAAAGAGTATGTAATAAGTTTGAGTAAACTTGCAGCTTCTTGCAAGTCCGGAGATTTGGCGGATGATGGCACAAGGGTCTAATTTACTTTATAAGTCAACAATGACAGCTAGTGCGAAGAGTTGTGAATGAAGGATGAGCCAACATTAAATGGTCGTAATGCAATTTTAGAACATGATTGTAATGATTGTATGTGTGAAGGAGTTTTAGTGGAATATGGAGAAGAAAGGGGAGGTGAATGCTTTTAATGAAAAGAAAAGTGAAAGTGACAGTAACAATGGTAGTAAATTCAGAGTAGTTTGTCACGGTTGTGGTTTTCCGGGTCATGATGCTTTTAGTTAAGAGTGTCCTGCGAAAAGAGTTACATGCAGCACATGTGTGAAAAAAGCCCATTTTGTAAACTGCTGCAGCAAAGTAGAACCTTTGAATGGTTGCATTTGTGCAGCATCAATGGGCAAAATCTGATATAATCCATAATCGTGGAAGGCACTAAGATATAGGTGGCATTCGATTGTCGTTCTCTTCTTACTATAATACCAGATGAAACTTACAATTGATATTTCTATAAACAAAAAAACTCGATAGAGAGTTGATTTAAAGCCAGAAGAGCATGGTTACCTGGAAATATAAAAGGAATGGTTTTCTGACTGAGCGCATTTTAAATTAAGAAAAAGAGAATGGCCGTACCATGAATGTATGTATCATTCAAAAAAGAAGAGCTCAGCGGTTGTCCTCTAATAAGAACTTAGGTGTGTTTTGGATTCCAGTGCTTCTCCTAGGTTCAGGTTTGTGTGGTTGAAGATGGCTGTGTGAATGTTGAGGAGAAATATCCTCAGGTTTATAAAATTAACTTGATTGTTTAGAAATATCAACTGCAAAAAAAATAATCTGTACCACTGTGTCTAATGCGAGGGGTCTGTCTCTCAGTATGCCTGATGTGATCAAATGTGAGTTGGGAAAATTGGGTATAATGGGTACAATCGTGCCTATGGAGGCTACTGAATGGGTAACTCCCACCGTAGAGGCCAGGAAACCCAGCGTGGATAAATGGTTTTGTGTAGACCTTCTGGCTTTAAAAAAAGAAGTTAAGGTGGGGAAATTTCCCTGTCAAATATGGCTGGAATGTTATCATTAATTGGGGAGGCTAAGTTATTTAATTCACTGGTCATAACTTCTGCCTACAACAAAATATGCCTACACAAAGAGTCACAAAATCTGACAGCCTTCATAACATTCATCGGGCCTACAAATTCACAGTGTGTCAGCAATATCAGTGTTTCAAAGAACAATACAAAGATGCTCTGGCACTTGAATTGAGCCAGATGCTTCTGGACGAACCAAGTGTGAGCACAATGAATGTGTCATTAAGGTTTTAGAGAACATGGGTTAACAGTAAGGCCAGAGAAAAGTCAATTTGTCCAGAATTAGATCACTTATTTTGGACAGCACATCTCAATCTTTAATATGAAGACAAAGAGGATTTTGGTTGAAATTATTAAGAAATAAGCGAATTCACTTAGTGTAACGAAGAGATAATGCCTTTCCTGGGCATGATTAAGTTTTACAACAAATTGTGGGGCTTGCGGAAAAAAGCAGTACAATGAGGGTGATGGAGCAGATTTCATCTGCAGTCAGGCATTGTTTTATTTTTTGTGCTTCAGACAGACTGCATTTAAATTGCCAAGCACATTTTGGTGCAAGTTAAAGATTTTACACATGAAAAACATGAAAGTGAGGCCTAAGTCTGTCTGAAATGCTTGTGCTGAATTAACATGTGTTTTTGCAGTGTAGAGAAAAGTGGCCTTTTTAGCTTTGAAGATTAATAGAATGTGTTTCTCTCTTCCCAGCTCATCCTTGTAATCTAAACTCACTATTCCTGTCTTAAAAGACTTTGGCTTGTTGCATATTTTGATAAACATGTTTAGTTTAAAACACCTCTTTTTATAATGTGTGTGAATTAATAATGCACCAAACAGTACACATGGGGCTAAATGCTTTTTGCATGAAAAGCTATCTAAAATACTAAAGCATGTTGCTGTGTGCGCTGTATTAACTGTGTGCGCTGTATTAACTGTGTGTGCTTTTAAATTTTACACTAAAGCATAAAAATGCTATGTTGCACATTGCACATTTATTTTACATGTCATAAATAATAGAAAAGCTGCTTGAAACTAATAGCTTGGCTACGTAAACATTTATGAGGGGTATTAGTATGGAGAGGGATGGGCTGATTTACATAAAATTAATATTCTCTTTGTGTCTGTTTTATTTTTTGGGCCTACACAAAACATGGCTGCCTGTGAATCCAGCAAGGCTATGACTTGCATTTTTAGAGAAGAGTGCATGCGCAGACTGTGGCAGCTTTCCTCAAACCGCAAAGAAGTCAAGGCCTCTTTGTACTTTGAAACATTCTTGTGATTGTGCCAATGTACCAGTTAGATAAAGTATCCTACTAGACTGCGCTGTGACAGTAAGGAAGAGAATTAGAATGAAACATTTTTCCTAGTAAAAGTTGCAAACATATAAAATGTTCATTTGCGCTTCTTTTGTTAAAACTGGTATTTCTATTTCTAAGGCAAACACAAGTCTATCTGTGATCAGATTATATATAGCCAAGCTCAAATGTTTTAGTGCAGAGTTCTGTAAGTAGCTTCTTGGAACTGTTAGTCTTCTTTAAAATAATTAACTAAAATAATAAAAAAGAAAAATTTAACAGAACAGTTTCAGCATTTCTTTGCTCTTTGTCATCAGCTTGCCATAAGTATGGCTCATACAGCCTGGCATTCTGTACCTTTTTCCATGCAAATTAGACTACTTAGGTGCTGAGAAACTCTGACAGAGCACCATTAATCCTTTGCACTTTTTTCAACCTAGGCCTTTCACTCTTATTTTCACTTTGATCAGATTCAGATGTTTCACCACAGCATCTCTCAGATCAAAGCTGTTGCACCATCTATTATGCAGATCTTGTGTAGCAGCTGCAATCTAGTGAGAAACTGCACACTGTAGATCAACCAGACCTACACAGCAGTGGCTAGTGTTCACATCATTTTTTCCACAAGTGCATTTGCATATGCATTTTCAAGTCACTTTGGTGTTGCTGAAACACAGTCATTTGCAAAAGGTAACTCAGTGCTGCCATTGTGTTGCTTTATTATACTTGACACTTCAGGCAGAAAGCTACAATCCACTCCTTGTCCAATCTGTTGTTCTGCACTCATTATCTTTGAGACCACATTATGTTCTGATTTCAGAGAAACTGGCAATCTATACCTGGGCATCAGTCTTTGCAATAACATTTTTGCTACTTTGCAGTTGTCATTTTTCTCAAAAACAGTTCTGATACAACCTTGTTGTGCTGCTTCAAAAACATTTTCTTGAGCCTCTTTTAATTCAACTGTGAAGATTACATTGAATGTATATGCTAACAGTACACAAATTTGTGTAACGGAATAAGCATTTCTCTCTCCCATGACAACAGTGACTCCCAATTGAGCAGATATACTGCATGTTATGGTAAGGGCACTCAATTTCGAATTTTGGGCAGAGATAACTACTGAAAGCCATGAAGCGTTGACAACATAATGCATGAGGAGCACAGCATGTGCTGCTTTTAATGTGTCACCTTTCAAACATAGGCCATCTACAAAATAGACATTGTTGGGCTGACTCAGACTTTCATCCTTAAAGTCGGATTTTGGCTTTATGCATATTTTCATGACATTTAGACACTCATATTCAGTTTCATCACAATCCAATTCATTTGCTGACATTTCTGTGAAGTTAGGGTCTAAGTTCATTGGGCAATACATCACAGACCTTTGAACACATTCGTCTTTTTTAATAGGCAATGAGAGAGCGCAGCCCTCCCTCTCACTGCAAATCGGTGTATTTTCTTTCAAATAAACTTTCATTCCTAGTCCTGGGGCGCGACATTCTTTCTCTTTCAACTTTAGGAATGCTTTTGTGCAATTGTTGTCCAATGGAAGCGGATCAGACACATCCTTATGTGTCAGCCTCAGTAAAGGCTTAGCCACTAGGAAAAGGTTTCGTAGCCACTCTCTACAGCAACTAACCATTCCTAAAAATGTCCTGTCCTTTCTGAATTTGAGGTGGATTCATCTGGTGAATTATTTCCACCCTCTCTGATGACACCTTTCTACCGCCCTTTCCAATTTTGTGTCCCAGGCATTCATTTTCTTTTTGACTGTACTCCTGACTATTCTCATGCAATGGCACTGTGACATGAACTTGGCAAAAATCAATAAAAGTAAGCCATTCTTCAGCACATGGGATGTGAAAAAATCTATTGGCTGGATTCGGTACCACAGGACAATATGGAAAAGATATGCTTTTAATCTCCTGAACTATTCTGTTCTTTTCATTTATTGTCTGTGAACCTGTGATCAGAAAGTTACACAAACTTCCAATCAATTCCATCAAAAATCCTTTTAATGGTAAAATGTCTGCAACTGATGGTGTTCCTGAATACATGTCATTTGGTTCTAATTTTAATAAGACATGTTCTGTACATTTTATTAATCTGGCATCCTTCTCTGTGAACTCTCTTATTTCTGTGTTTATTATTTTTTCAAAAACAGAAGGTAATTTTTCAACTGTCTTTTCTGAAAATAATGCTACAGCTGTCTCTTGTTGGGCCATTTTAAAATGTACATCCTTATCAGGAATCTGAAAATGAACATTATCTCGTGTACAGTAATTTGTGCTGCTTAATTTGTAAAACAATTGTTTTTCTGCTAGGCCTGAATTACAGACAACAGTTTTGCAATCTTCCTCAAATAGGCCTAATTTTGGTGCACATTTTTCTAAATCTGGGTGTTAGACCTGTCTGCTTCTGGGAAGACTCTAACCACCATGATTTATTTTTTGTCCCCCTTAGCCTCCCAGAGTTTCTATTTTTATTTTTACATGTGTCCATCAGGAGTTTTTTAATGCTGTCAGGGGGCTAGGTGTTCCTTGGCGATGACGCCATTTTTCCCCATCACTTGTGAGGCCTAGTCACCCCCTTGAAACCTCAGGGATCTCCAGAGACCTAAAATGGTGTCCACCAACTGCCATAACGGACACTACTGGAGGACAGGTCCTTAGGGTAACATTAAGGAACTTTCTGGAATCAACTAGAGACTTCTGCAGGTCTCAGGCCAACCTATATAAGGCCAGTGACCAGCAGCCATTTTGTGCTGACCCCAGAGTAGAGGAGTGAGGCAGTGGTGAGAGGAGGTGGACACACTGAGAGCAGCTAGTTTGTCACTGAGGCTGACAGTTACTTCAGAGGATTGTTCCCCCTTCAGCCTTTGACCGATCCCTCTCTCAAAACATCAACTATTGGTAAAGAAATCGAGCTACTTGAGGAAGCAGCCACTCACATCTTGGAATCCCATTAAATCCACTCAGGATACCCCTAACTGAAGATATTCCTGGCTACCCCTAATCAGCGCTGAGCTTACCGGGGACGTGGAGTAGCTGAAGTGAGTGCGGGGGTCTGTGGCACCCTGGCGACCTGTGGAGCGAGGGCGCCGTGTGTGGACATCCTTCCTGTGAAGCCCAAGTGAGAAGTGACGGGAGGGAAGCAGCGACGCTGCCCTGATCGGCATCGGGAGCCCGGGGGCACCGGCCGCGTCAAAAACGAAGAGATCGGCGCTTCCGCGCATGACCGGCAACTAGACGCTTTTCGTGAGGCAGGAGGGGCCTATGATCGGGCAGGCCCGGGAGAGCAGCGTCACCGGAAGACCAGCGTCCTCCCTTTGAGTGAGTGCGGAGGCGGGAGAAGAGCGAGCGCTTCCGCGCATGCCCAACGGAGTAGCGCGACTGAGGAGAAGCCGATCGCGTCGGAGCACCGGTAGCTGTTCCCCCAGCCTGAGGAGGCAGAAGCGCCACTACAGTCGTCCCAGTAAGGAGCCGGTGGGCCAGAGAAGCTCCCTCGATCTCTCCCGACCGCCGACTGCTGCCAGGCTTCAGCGCGAGTGGGAAGAGCACTCGCAGCACTTCCAGGAGCTTACAAGTAAGCCGGGTAGAGTGGGGACGGGAGGCAGCAGCACCGGGGGAAAGAGACGAGACGGTGGGACTGCAACTGGGACACAAACTGAACTGCACACAGAAGCATAAATGAAGAGAACGGGCTAGTGTTCAGCCCAAACCTAACTAAAGTAACCCATAAGTAACTGGAGCAGAAAGGAGGAAGAGGTGCAGGGAACCACAGGGTTCCTGGGTGAAGACTCCTACAGTTAGTGATAAGTGAAGAAGTAGATTCCCTAC
Source organism: Lissotriton vulgaris (assembly GCF_964263255.1). Classification (NCBI taxonomy): domain Eukaryota; kingdom Metazoa; phylum Chordata; class Amphibia; order Caudata; family Salamandridae; genus Lissotriton; species Lissotriton vulgaris. The sequence continues at coordinate 463,293,633 of NC_141699.1, forward strand.
CAGATAGGTGTGCCTGTACATTAGAGTGGGGGGCACCTTGCTAATATTATTGTGTCTTCCCTTTTAGTCACATTACTGGTGGGTAATGCTGTGAGGTTCTACAACCAGGTCATACTGTTGAGCTGAGCGGTGCTTAAGAGCTGTGGGGTAATGTACCTGCAAATGTGTCTTTAAAAACATATTACACTGTTAGGCTGCATTTTTCCTTCCTGTAAAATTATTAGTGAAGTGTATTGTGACCTGAATAACTACAGAACCTAAATGTACCTTTGATTCTCAAATTCTGAACAGGAAAAATATTGAAGTGTGATTTGAATTTCATGTAAAGGTGTAATTTGATTGTCTTTTATCCTTGACTAAAAAGCATAACAAGAAAAGCATTTATTTTTATAAAAGGTAACGGTATTTTTCCAAACAGAGGTGTTGTGTCTTTATTTTAGTGGTTCATCACTGTGTTACTGTGGGTAAGGCTTGTAAGTACTTAGCCAGCGCTTAGAGTTAGCTGTAGACCACGACTGTGCCAAGCTACCATATGTAGGCTTGGGTAATCCAGGTCCAACATAATTGGTGTTTCAGCGGTGGGATAACGGATTTGTACTTACACTTACTTATTAGTAACGCAGTGCCAACCACGAGACCCCACCTGGAGTTTTCTCCCTGCGGCCCTCCTAATTTACATTTTTGGTTTTTCTAAATTGACTTCTGGCGGTGGGTGGAGGTTGACCTCAGGTCACTCTGTGGATTTCTCCTGTGTAGCATTTTATACTTCAAATAAGAATGGAGGTAAATGTGGAAGAGCTAGACAATTATACTGTGCCTCAATTGAAGGAATGGTGTCAGCAGCAGGGGGTGTTTTTCAAGAAAGGCGCCAGGAAAGTTGAGCTGCTGACCAGTATTCGGGCATGGGTAGAGGCTCATTCCGGGGAGGAGGTAGATCCTGAAGAGAGTGACAAGGACACTGTCCTGGAGACCACAACACTGTACCAGGCGGGAGGGGAGAACCTAGTAACAGGTCCTAGAACACCTTCTAGAGTGGGCAGTAGTGTGTCAGAGAGGGGCCTGACCGACGCCGAGTTAGAAGACAGGAGGGAGGAGAGGAGGATGAGAATAGAACTAGCCAGGATGGACATGGTGAGGGAGGAAAAGAGGTTGGAGCATGAGCGGACCATCAAGGAGATGGATTTGCAAGCCCTAAACTTACGTACCCCCAAACCAGAGAATGGTGGCAGCGATAACCAAACCAACACCCGAGAACCTAGACCGTACCTACCAAAAGACATTATGGCTTGTTATGTACCCAGCGACGACATTGCTAAATGGCTAGCCGCCTACGAGGTCTCGCTGAGGGCCCATGGGATTCTGGAAGTCCACTGGGGAGGTGGGTTATACAAATACATGCCCCCCACTGGCAGGGATACTTTGTTGGCCCTTGACCAGAGTGAACAGACCTACTATCCGGCTATGAAATTAGCGCTGCTCAAGAAGTTTGGGTTGACCCCCGAGAAATATAGACAAAAGTTCCGGGGCAGCTACAAGCTGGGCACACAAAACTGGGTTGATTTCTTGGACTACTCCAGGAAGGCCCTGGAGGGTTGGGTAAGAGGCAGCGAAGTAGGAGACTATGAGGGACTATATGACCTCATACTCAAGGAACACCTACTCGAGAAGTGTCTTCCCGAGCTAAGACAGCATCTGGTGGACAGCAAGCTGACCAGCCCCAGGAAGCTTGCTGAGGAGGCGGACATCTGGGTTAGTACCCGGGTGTCGACTAAGGGGACTGGAGGGAATTCCCAGAAGCAAGGACAGGGCGCCCCCCAGAAGAAAGAGGGAGGGGAAACTAAGAGGGAGTTCTCAAAAGGGCCACAAAATACTTCGCAAGGAAGGGGCAGAGGATTCATCCCCAAGAGTAACCCCCCTCGCAACCCTACCCCTGGCCAAAGCCAGCAGCCAAGGGTTGTTCATTGTTTTGAGTGTGGTGGTGTGGGACACTATAAAGGAGATGTGAGGTGCCCAAAAAGACCACCCCCTCCCACTGGAGGAAAAATCCCGGGAATCACTAGTGTAGTGCTCGGGGAGGAGATGCCTTTGGTTAATGGAGGGGAGCGGGCGGGTGTCACCTTAGTGTCCCTGGGAGATAAGGAGATGGTTCCCAAGACCCAGCTGCCCTCCAATACTATTAAGTATGAGCAGTGGGTCACCATCAATGGCCGCAGAGGGGAGGCTCTGAGAGACACAGGAGCCAGCATGACTATGGTAAGGAGTCAGCTGGTGTCTCCAGAGCAGGTCATCCCAGACGTACTCCATCCCGCCGTAATGGCTGACGGCAGATTGGGCCACTACCCTGTGGCTGAGGTTCCCTTTGAGTGGGGAGGGGTTGCAGGTCCACTTCGAGTTGCCGTAAGCCCTGCCGTGCCTGTTGACTGCCTGTCAGGGAATGATATGGAGCACAATGCTTGGAGGAGGGTGGAGTACCAGACTCACTCTGCGATGCTGGGACCCCCTGACTGGACTTGTGTCAGCACAAGGTCAGCGACTGCCCGAAGGGGAAGTTTGCTTACGCTGGAGCCTGGAACAATGGCCCAGCCGGCTGCCAGAGAGGAGAAGGACAAGAGGCCGGAGGACCCTGCCTCGACATCTCCACCTCGTGAGACAGCTGGACCACCTGCGGAGGTGGATCTGGAGTCCACAGGGGAGAATGTTGCTTCCTTGGAGAACCTACCCATCCCTACTGAATGGCATGTGGAGGGAGGTCCTTCCAGGGAAGAATTCTGTGAAGCTCAGAAAGAATGTCCTACTCTCGAGGGGCTGCGGCAACAGGCCAACGCCCAGGCAGCAGGAAACATTGAAGGGAGTTACCGGATTTACTGGGAGGATGGACTCCTCTACAGTGAGCCCAAGGCACCTGGCCATGGTTCAGCCAGAGCCTTGGTGGTCCCTCAATGCTTTAGAGCCTTTCTACTGGAACTGGCTCATGAGATACCATTGGCAGGGCATCTAGGACAGGACAAGACCTTTGCCCGGCTTGTCCCCCACTTCTATTGGCCTCGAATGAAAGTGGCGTCTGACACATACTGTCGGACGTGTGTGTCCTGCCAAGCTAGTGGGAAAACAGGAGTGAAGCTTAAAGCTCCCCTGGAACCACTACCTGTCGTTAGCACCCCCTTTGAGAGGGTGGGCATCGACATTGTAGGGCCATTGGATCCACCAACGTCAGCTGGTCACCGGTTCATACTGGTTTTGGTGGATCATGCCACACGGTACCCAGAGGCAATACCTCTGAGGACCATCACTGCACCTGTGGTGGCAAGGGCCCTAATGGGGATCTTTACCCGAGTGGGTTTCCCCAAGGAGGTTGTGTCCGACAGGGGGACTAACTTCCTTTCAGCATACATGCGGGCTATGTGGAAGGAGTGCGGAGTTACCTATCGGTTTACCACTCCTTATCACCCACAGACCAATGGTCTTGTGGAAAGGTTTAACAAAACCTTGAAAGGTATGATACGGAGTCTACCTGAGAGCCTGCGGAGGAAATGGGACATCCTCCTACCCTGTCTCTTGTTTTCTTACAGGGAGGTGCCACAAAAGGGAGTGGGCTTCAGCCCCTTCGAACTTTTGTACGGGCACCCTGTACGGGGACCTCTCAGCCTGGTGAAAGACGGATGGGAACGGACTCCCAGAAAGCTTCCCCAGGACGTGGTGAGCTACATGCTGGCCTTCCGGAGCCAAATGGCTAAGTTGTGGAAGCAAGCTTCAGACAACTTGGAGGCCAGCCAAGCAGTGATGAAAGAGTGGTATGACCACAACGCTCACCCAGTGGAACTGGAGCCTGGACAGAAGGTGTGGGTGATGGAACCTGGAGAGCTAAATGCCCTCCAGGACCGTTGGACAGGCCCCTTTGAGGTGTTGGAAAAGAAGGGGAAGTCCACCTACTTGGTGGATCTTAAGGCCCCGAGGCAGCCCCACAGGGTGCTACATGCCAATCGCCTCAAGCCACATCATGAGAGGCCCGCGGTTGTCTTGATGATGGTAACCGATGGAGCAGAGGAAGAAGAAAGCGAACCTCTCCCTGATCTTCTCTCGTCCCAAGAAAAGGATGGGTCGGTGGAGGGAGTAATTCTCTCGCCATCCCTAACTCCTGAACAGCAGAGTGATTGCCGCCAGATCCTGGAGCAATTTTCTTCTCTGTTCTCCCTTGTCCCGGGTAGGACCCACCTGTGTACCCATGACGTGGACACAGGAGACAGCCCACCTGTGAAGTCTAAAATCTACCGGCTGTCGGACAAGGTGAAGGCCAGCATCAAGGGTGAAGTCGCCAAGATGCTGGAACTGGGAGTCATTGAACCTTCTGGAAGCCCTTGGTCTAGCCCGGTGGTCTTGGTACCAAAAGCTGCCCCACCGGGCACCACACCTGAATTGAGATTCTGTGTGGACTACCGAGGCTTGAACTCAGTGACCAAAACTGATGCCCATCCTATCCCACGGGCGGATGAGCTGATTGACCGGCTGGGAGCTGCTCAATACTTAAGTACCTTTGACCTAACTTCAGGGTACTGGCAGATTTCCCTTACCGAGGAGGCGAAGGAAAGGTCAGCCTTCTCTACACCTGAGGGACACTACCAATTTCGTGTGATGCCCTTTGGGCTCAAGAATGCCCCTGCCACTTTTCAGCGGCTGGTGAACAGGGTCCTTTCTGGAATGGAAGCTTTTTCTGCTGCATACCTGGATGACATTGCTGTCTTCAGTAGCAGCTGGGAGGACCATTTGCAGCATCTGCAAGCTGTTCTTCATGCCCTGCAACAGGCTGGATTGACAATCAAGGCCAGCAAGTGTCAGATCGGACAGGGGTCGGTGGTGTACCTAGGTCACTTGGTGGGCAGAGGGACGGTGCAGCCCCTCCAGGCAAAGATTGAGGCTATCATCGCCTGGGAGCCCCCCAAGACTCAAACAGAGGTCCGAGCCTTCCTGGGCCTCACTGGATACTACCGTCGCTTCGTGAAGGGGTATGGCACTATCGTGGCCCCCCTCACTGAGCTTACTTCCAAGAAGCAACCTCGACGGGTAGTCTGGACGGAGGCTTGCCAGCGAGCCTTCATGACCTTGAAACAAGCATTGTGTTCCGCTCCCATTCTCAAAGCCCCTGATTTTGCTAGAGAATTCATTGTCCAAACAGATGCGTCAGAACATGGCATTGGGGCAGTGTTATCGCAGCTAAATGATGAGGGCTTGGATCAACCCGTGGTCTTCCTGTCCAGGAGACTACTCCCCAGGGAAAGGAGGTGGAGTACAATTGAGAGAGAAGCCTTTGCGGTGGTCTGGGCTCTGAAGAAGCTGCGACCATACCTGTTTGGTTCGCACTTCCTAGTTCAGACTGACCATCGCCCCCTTCGTTGGCTGATGCAAATGAAGGGGGAGAATCCCAAGTTGCTAAGGTGGTCCATCTCCCTACAGGGAATGGACTTTAGGGTGGAACATCGACCTGGGGCAGACCATGCCAACGCAGACGGTCTATCCAGGTATTTCCGCCTTAGTGATGAGGACTCCCAAGGGGTTGGGTAGTTCTCCCCACTTTCAGCTGGGGGGGACGCGTGTTAGACCTGTCTGCTTCTGGGAAGACTCTAACCACCATGATTTATTTTTGTCCCCCTTAGCCTCCCAGAGTTTCTATTTTTATTTTTACATGTGTCCATCAGGAGTTTTTTAATGCTGTCAGGGGGCTAGGTGTTCCTTGGCGATGACGCCATTTTTCCCCATCACTTGTGAGGCCTAGTCACCCCCTTGAAACCTCAGGGATCTCCAGAGACCTAAAATGGTGTCCACCAACTGCCATAACGGACACTACTGGAGGACAGGTCCATAGGGTAACATTAAGGAACTTTCTGGAATCAACTAGAGACTTCTGCAGGTCTCAGGCCAACCTATATAAGGCCAGTGACCAGCAGCCATTTTGTGCTGACCCCAGAGTAGAGGAGTGAGGCAGTGGTGAGAGGAGGTGGACACACTGAGAGCAGCTAGTTTGTCACTGAGGCTGACAGTTACTTCAGAGGATTGTTCCCCCTTCAGCCTTTGACCGATCCCTCTCTCAAAACATCAACTATTGGTAAAGAAATCGAGCTACTTGAGGAAGCAGCCACTCACATCTTGGAATCCCATTAAATCCACTCAGGATACCCCTAACTGAAGATATTCCTGGCTACCCCTAATCAGCGCTGAGCTTACCGGGGACGTGGAGTAGCTGAAGTGAGTGCGGGGGTCTGTGGCACCCTGGCGACCTGTGGAGCGAGGGCGCCGTGTGTGGACATCCTTCCTGTGAAGCCCAAGTGAGAAGTGACGGGAGGGAAGCAGCGACGCTGCCCTGATCGGCATCGGGACCCCGGGGGCACCGGCCGCGTCAAAAACGAAGAGATCGGCGCTTCCGCGCATGACCGGCAACTAGACGCTTTTCATGAGGCAGGAGGGGCCTATGATCGGGCAGGCCCGGGAGAGCAGCGTCACCGGAAGACCAGCGTCCTCCCTTTGAGTGAGTGCGGAGGCGGGAGAAGAGCGAGCGCTTCCGCGCATGCCCAACGGAGTAGCGCGACTGAGGAGAAGCCGATCGCGTCGGAGCACCGGTAGCTGTTCCCCCAGCCTGAGGAGGCAGAAGCGCCACTACAGTCGTCCCAGTAAGGAGCCGGTGGGCCAGAGAAGCTCCCTCGATCTCTCCCGACCGCCGACTGCTGCCAGGCTTCAGCGCGAGTGGGAAGAGCACTCGCAGCACTTCCAGGAGCTTACAAGTAAGCCGGGTAGAGTGGGGACGGGAGGCAGCAGCACCGGGGGAAAGAGACGAGACGGTGGGACTGCAACTGGGACACAAACTGAACTGCACACAGAAGCATAAATGAAGAGAACGGGCTAGTGTTCAGCCCAAACCTAACTAAAGTAACCCATAAGTAACTGGAGCAGAAAAGAGGAAGAGGTGCAGGGAACCACAGGGTTCCTGGGTGAAGACTCCTACAGTTAGTGATAAGTGAAGAAGTAGATTCCCTACCAGATAGGTGTGCCTGTACATTAGAGTGGGGGGTACCTTGCTAATATTATTGTGTCTTCCCTTTTAGTCACATTACTGGTGGGTAATGCTGTGAGGTTCTACAACCAGGTCATACTGTTGAGCTGAGCGGTGCTTAAGAGCTGTGGGGTAATGTACCTGCAAATGTGTCTTTAAAAACATATTACACTGTTAGGCTGCATTTTTCCTTCCTGTAAAATTATTAGTGAAGTGTATTGTGACCTGAATAACTACAGAACCTAAATGTACCTTTGATTCTCAAATTCTGAACAGGAAAAATATTGAAGTGTGATTTGAATTTCATGTAAAGGTGTAATTTGATTGTCTTTTATCCTTGACTAAAAAGCATAACAAGAAAAGCATTTATTTTTATAAAAGGTAACGGTATTTTTCCAAACAGAGGTGTTGTGTCTTTATTTTAGTGGTTCATCACTGTGTTACTGTGGGTAAGGCTTGTAAGTACTTAGCCAGCGCTTAGAGTTCGCTGTAGACCACGACTGTGCCAAGCTACCATATGTAGGCTTGGGTAATCCAGGTCCAACACTGGGTTTGTAATTTGTTTGTTTGTTTAAAACTCCTGCATTTAAATCTGGACTTTCCAATGCTTTCACAATGGACTTGGTAAATTCAGAATTATGAGGGTAAAAAATCTCATTTTCAAACACAGCAACCTGTTGGACTGGATTCTGATTCTGTTTCTGGAAATAATTCACATTTGCTCTGGACAACTTATTTAAATTAATGTTTACATTGTATATATTTTGTGGTACAATCTGTGCTTGAAAAAATCCTGCCATTGGTACCTGTTTCTGAACTGACATTTGCATTTGCTTAGCTGGCATATTTTGCATCTGCATTTTCTGACACTGGTTCACATTTTCATTATTTAAACAGCAGGGATTGTTAATTTCTTCATGTTCACATGTTGAATTTAAAACACCAAGCTGTGTCTCTTTATCAGGGCCTGTGTTAATATGTTCTCCCATGTTCTCTATATTTTTAATCACTGCTGCTTCCTAAAAGCAGGTTTGAGAAATCCCATTTTCAAATATATTTATTTTATCCTGAGCTGTAGATGTTATAAAGGCCATTTTCCCTCACCTTTCAGTGCTTGGCGTAATTTCTGTTCAATAATCTGTGAATTCTGAGTTTCTGAAATAAACTCTGCCATAGTCGCTCCTTCTGCAGCTGTTTGAACCTTTTGAGTAGGGACCATATTAATTGGGACAGTCATAATGTTTCTAGGCATTTTCTGTGCATCTGCAGTTTTTAATTCTTGGACTGAATTAGGCACATTTGAAGCAGTAACACCTGGAGGTATCACTGTCAGTGCTGAATCAACAGGGAATGGGTCAATCTGAAATGTTTGCACATTTTTCTCAATCTGTGTTTTTCTCTGTTCAACAGAAGCAGTAGCCACTGTACTACCTACTGGTGCACTATTTTCAGTATTTTTAATGGGAACCACATAAAGTGGTGGAGACTCAGTTAACAATGCATCCATTATTTCATCCCCTGAATTATTATTTATTTGAAGTTCTTTATCATCATTAATTCCCTTCTCCTGCATTTGGTGCTTTGCCCTTTTATCCTGGTGTCTTTATTTCACATAACACTTCCCTTAATTTGTCAATAATTTGCAATTCAAAAGTACCATATTTAGGAAAGCCCAAAATCACGCTCTTTTTCAGTAATCATGCACCATTGGTGAACTCACATACATGAATTTTGTTCAAATTGATAGACATAAAATGCACAGGTGTTCCTTCAGGAGCAACACCAATAAAAACAATGTTTTCACTTTACCTCCTAACAGCTTCTTTAAACCTTGAAAGAATTTCACTTTTGCAATAGTTCAATGCAATTTATTTTTTCCAAAGCTGCCAGTTTCAATTTCAGTCAGTTTTACTCCTACTACTGACCCTCCACAAAATCTTACTGCAATATTTCTCTTAATCAATATCTCTGTTAGTAACAACATAAATACATTCGCTACTCTGTCTGTTCCACTAAACAAAGGATAGATTTATATTCACTGCGAGTAACGCATTCCGCTTACCCTTCACAAAGTAAGACCTTCCGTTTACTCTTCAAACACTACAGGGAAATCCCTTCTGCTTACTTTTCACTCAAGCTCAGAAGAACCTGCTACTCCTTTGGACTTATCCTTTAGGATATATCTTGTGCCAACGTTTCACCAGCGAACCCTTTTGCTGTCAATCAAGCTCAGAAGAACCTGCTACTCCTTTAGTGTAACCCTTTCTAGGTAATATCAGACCAAAGTTTCACCAGCAAACTCTTTGCTGTCACTCAAGCTCAGAAGAACCTGCTACTCCTTCAGTGTGACCCTTTCTAGGTGATATCACACCAAATTCTGGCAGCGAACTCTTTGCTATCAATCACTCACACAGAAAATAGTCCCTAATTTAACACTGCCAGCCCTACCTAGCTTCTCAGTGTTATTCCAACAGATGAGTAACCTCAGTGCAGTGTGGCTTCCATTTACCACCCGCTATTCCTTCCCGCGATTCTGCCACAGGTGTGCATACCTGTGTTTCCAGACAAAATAGAACAAGACACTTACTTAAAATGAAGAGTTAAAACATGTAATCAATAACCAAAAAAACTGAAATCCTATGAAATTACCAAAATAATCAATAACACCATCAATTGAAAATGAGCAATATTTCACCAACAGCAAAAATCCTTACTATTTTCAACACTTAAAAAAATACATCCTAGCATATTAACAACATTTCACAACCCTATTGATACTCACACCACTCCAGCAATCACCTTCCAGTACTGCTTTGCCAGTCTTCAGGTTCTGAGCATTGGAGTCAGGAATCAGGACTTGGACATTTACCTAACTTGGGCAATTATTTTATTTCCCTTCTAAGGTCAATGATCCATTAGTTGAATAGTTGATGGTGAAATCAATAATCATTAGTCACCAAACTAATCAATAATGACCATCCTCTGATTACCAAAAATACCATTAGAAGGCATGTCATTTTTTTAAAACCTAGCTGCGCACAACTCAACTGAAATCTAACGATCAAACTTTTTGTTTTATACTTTGTACATATTATTTATTCATACTTATCTTGACATCAAATCAAACTTTTTCCAACAAAACATTCTATGTTGATTTATATACATATGATTCTTCCATTTGCAACGCAATATAAAGCATTTTATACAAACAAGAAAAACATTCAATTCTCTTTTGTGTGTTGTAGTTCGCCCAATGCATTTCGGGACTATAGTAGGGTCCCTTCGTCAGGGGAAATGCTGCAAAATAACATATACAGGCGCATAAGTCTGGTTATATAAATTACAGGGTCACATGCTTCAAAGAATTACATTAAACACCTCCACCAAAAAATAAATGAATAACACCCTAGGTGCATAGACCGTGAAACAACCAAAAACCACTTAGAACCATGAAAACAACCAAAAACCACTTAGAACCATGGTTCTAAGTGGTTTTTGGTTGTTTCACGGTCTATGCACCTAGGGTGTTATTCATTTATTTTTTGGTGGAGGTGTTTAATGTAATTCTTTGAAGCATGTGACCCTGTAATTTATATAACCAGACTTATGCGCCTGTATATGTTATTTTGCAGCATTGCCCCTGACGAAGGGACCCTACTATAGTCCCGAAATGCATTGGGCAAACTACAACACACAAAAGAGAATTTAATGTTTTTCTTGTTTGTATAAAATGCTTTATATTGCGTTGCAAATGGAAGAATCATATGTATATAAATCAACATAGAATGTTTTGTTGGAAAAAGTTTGATTTGATGACTTTTTGTTTTATACTTTGTACATATTATTTATGCATACTTATCTTGACATCAAATCAAACTTTTTCCAACAAAGCATTCTATGTTGATTTATATACATATTATTCTTCCATTTGCAACGCAATATAAAGCATTTTATACAAACAAGAAAAACATTAAATTCTCTTTTGTGTGTTGTAGTTCGCCCAATGCATTTCGGGACTATAGTAGGGTCCCTTCGTCAGGGGCAATGCTGCAAAATAACATATACAGGCACATAAGTCTGGTTATATAAATTACAGGGTCACATGCTTCAAAGAATTACATTAAACACCTCCACCAAAAAATAAATGAATAACACCCTAGGTGCATAGACCGTGAAACAACCAAAAACCACTCAGAACCATGGTTCTAAGTGGTTTTTGGTTGTTTCACGGTCTATGCACCTAGGGTGTTATTCATTTATTTTTTGGTGGAGGTGTTTAATGTAATTCTTTGAAGCATGTGACCCTGTAATTTATATAACCAGACTTATGCGCCTGTATATGTTATTTTGCAGCATTGCCCCTGACGAAGGGACCCTACTATAGTCCCGAAATGCATTGGGCGAACTACAACACACAAAAGAGAATTTAATGTTTTTCTTGTTTGTATAAAATGCTTTATATTGCGTTGCAAATGGAAGAATCATATGTATATAAATCAACATAGAATGTTTTGTTGGAAAAAGTTTGATTTGATGTCAAGATAAGTATGAATAAATAATATGTACAAAGTATAAAACAAAAAGTTTGATCGTTAGATTTCAGTTGAGTTGTGCGCAGCTAAGCCTGTGTTAACAGTTGTTAACCAGCCATATGTCCATGTTATGTTATTGAGTATTTGGGTATACTCTATTAGTTGCAGCACACAGATCAAAAAAATAAGGTTAAGGTTTATAAAACTTGAAAACTGAGGAGTGCTCAGAACACAACAGTTCTGATTTTTTTAAAACCGACACATCCTATCTGTACCCATACTGATTTTAACCAGTAACAAGAAGAACGCTACCGTACACTCTTCTTAATTCCAACCACATCTGCAGTTGGGAGTGGCTTTGACAACATCTAGAATATAAATGCTTGCTTGCTTAATCAATCTCTACTATACAGTACTATTATTTTAAAGTATTAATAATGTTCAAACTATTTACAAGGACATAGCACAAAGACTGTTCCAATGTGTGCCACAGTTCACAGCATAGTAAGGTCTTTCAATCGTCAATAAATTAAAATAAATATGTATTGAGTTTTATTTCCTTGCTGTCCTTTGCTGAGCTCAAATTCACAATAAGGTAGGACCCTTTGACCTCCCATAAATTAAAAGCAAAATGTATTTCTTTTTTTTTTCGTCTTTATTCAGATTATCTGCATAAAATAATCTTTCAATGAGCTCAAGTGAGGTTATTGGAATCTTGCTCAGTAGACCTTCTATTTAAACAATGTTCCTTTGTATTTAACATAATCAAAAAATGAAATCTTGAACAATTCTTTTTTCTTTGCTCAAGCTAATTAGTGCCAAACTGCAGCCGTTGAATAATCAGTTCGCTGTTTACAAAGACAAACTCTTTCTGGAGCATCAATCCAACATACAACACTATAAGAATTGCTTTTGTTTTTCAAATAAACTTGCCTTGAATAATCCTCAGAATTTACAATAGAAAAGTAGTGCAGGAATGCTCTCAGTTAGAAACCAGTCCAGTCACTGAGTTCCACTGAAAATCTTCCTTTGTGGACAGGAGCTTGCCACCTCCCCGGAGGACTCCAGATAAAGTACAATGAGCCTAGAACAGGTCAGCCAATTATAGCAAACCTCCACCCAAGATGGCTGTGTGCTGGGCATCCTGGAGTATGAAGTCCCTTTCAGTCACATGTGCAGAAAAAAGTCTAAAGCATGTGTAGGGGAACAAGGTAAGTGAAGCATTTTTAACTGTCATTGTGTTGGGCTCGGACTATTTGTTCTCATGTCTGTGGTATCCCATTAGAAACTGGCCATTGTCCACACCAAGAGAAATAGGAGGCAGCACTGTTGTGACATCTGACAGCATGTCAGAGTTAAATTACTCTGTAATTGAAAGGAAGGCATTAGCGGTCAATCAGGGAATCAACAAGTTTCGTAAATTCTTTTATGAGGGTGTTAAAGACATAGCCGACCACTAACTTCTGAAATAAATGTACATCTTGCAATGGTTTAGATGCAATGCCTTCTAGAATTACGAAATGGGGAGCAAGCTTATAATAATACACATTAAGGGGCTCATTATGATCGCAGACGGACTTGAGTCCGTCCGCGACCAACGTATCTTCCGGGCCGGCAGTGGCTTCCGCCGGCCCGGTGAATGCGGAAAAACCGCTATCCTAATCTGCCCCTAAATGGGGACTATGGGGCAGATTAGGATAGCGTTTTTTCCGCATCGTCCGGGCCGGCGGAAGCCACCGCCGGCCCGGAGGATACGGAAAAACCGCAGCGGACCCACCAAAGACCCACCGCCACATTAGGATGGCTGGTGGGTCCTGGTTTCCGTCCGCAGCTTTTCCGCCGCGGTTGGCTTACAACCGCGGCGGAAAAGCCCTAATATGGTGGTGGTGTCTCTCAGACACCGCCTGCCATATTAGGATGCCCAAAAAGAAATGCTTTTCCACTGCGAGTTTTCCGCCGTGGAAAAGCATATGGAGCTTCACTGCGGGGGCCCATTGCGGGCCCCCTGGGTGAAGGGGGGGTGGGGGTGCACATGGGGGGTACCTATGGTACCCCCCTGCATTTGTATGCAGTAATCGGCAGGCCCCGCGCGGTGCCTGCCGCTTTCTGCATACAAATGCAATGTATGCATTTTTAACATTGCGGCGGGTGCAGCTTGAAGCCCCCTTGAGAGTGCCTGTGGAGTCTTGGGTATTGTTAGGTGGACGAAAGAAGGAAGATTGATGGGCTGAGAAAAAGAATCTGGTTAGTGAGGGAAGGCCTTAGTGGATGTTGAGGCAAGAGTTAAGAGAGGAAATAAGTTGCTGTTCCGAGGCACTGTATAGATAACACCTGTGCTATTGTGTTGGAGAATTTTATAAACTGCCCATGAACGTTTTAAGGCAACCCCAAAAGCAAAGGAGAGGATTCATCTGTATTTTTTACTGGCTTGGTTTAGTGTTTTAATAGTGACAATATTGGGTAAAACATAAGTCCTCCCTTGCAGTGCCATGATTTCCCTAATCATCCACGGGAATAAGAAGTATTACAGATTGTGGGTTGTTTGAGGGAGTTAAGATGCATTTCTCTAGCTATTGATTCTTGTTTATGTGTTTTCTAGCTGCCCTGGGATATCGTTTGTAAGCAGTATCAGTTTGAAAGGGGTTATCACATTCTTAGAAAGTAAATTTGAGAAAGAGGGTCTCTACAGGTCTTTACTAACCAATAATGGGTGCTGAGTTTTGTTAAAACATAGTGCAGGTGTTTCCTAATGTATTCAAGACTCTAGGGGTGCATTATCCCAAACTGAGACAAATAGTGTCCAAGAAGCATTTAACAAAACCCTAAAAAAAGATACCAGTCAGTATTGGCCAATTGATTGTGTTGCAAAGTGGATTGGTCCAAGATGGCGAATGGCAGAGTAAGGAGTTGTAACTTCATATATAAATAATTATTTTGATAAGAAAGTGCAAACAAAAATGCTCAAGTGAAAATAGTTGCTTTGATCAAGATAAAGGCTGCTGTTGCTGATTAGGCGAAAATTACAGACCAATAAGTCTGGCTACGTTTAAAAAAAAATACTGTTAAAAAGTATGATGGAATAATTTGGAATTTGAGTTGTGTGACTAAGTACCAGCAGAAACAAGCATTTGCAATGCAATAGGTCTCGCATTAGGAAAGTTTGAGCTATTGGTATTGTAAATAACACATTTTTAATTTTTGTGTTGGTTTTGAAAATAGCGAAATTAATAGCTTTGTTATTTACAATGCCAATAGTTTTAACTTTCGCAAATGTGACACCTATAGCATTTGTAAGGCAATATGTGTTGTATTTACATGACTTAGATGTATTGATATTACAAATAACAATGGTTTTTATTGTTTTTAAAGAATTAATACTTAAATAAAAGTTATTGTAATTTATAATGGCAATAGCTTAAACTTTTGTAAATAACTTTTGTGAGGATTATGTTCAGTGTATTTTATTGTGACGAAAATCCAAGAACAGAAGTATAACGGCCTCTGAAACCAAGTTGAAGGGCTTCTACTAATTAACCCACCCTTATCAAAATGAACGTAAATTACCGGTGATTGACACAAACCCTGAATAGCACTGTGGTCCCTCAGCTGCCCCGGCCCAAATTAAGGAGGTCACAAAAGGGACAGGAAGTCAGAAGAACTGTACTATCCCTGATTGCTTTCTGTGTAGACCCTCTTCGGCTGCCCTACTCCCTCGGGAGAGAAGGCTGGGAGAGGCTAAGGGTGGGAGAAAGGATCAACTCTGTGATGTCATCACTGTCGTCAATGGGCGTTTGATGCTGCTGGCCCACGGGTGAATTGCCGTGTGTGCTGCTTATCAGCGTCCCGTTTATGCGTCCTCCTAGTTTGAGAGCGCCCCTCAATGGAGCATTGATTTATTTCCGGAAGGTTTGCTGTGGGGGCGGGAGTGTGCTGTAGGAAGGAACAGCTGGAAGGGTTATGGTGATAAGAGCTTCTAAACCATCCCAATAAAGGAAGAATGTTTCAGTCAATGAACCGGCTCTATTCACACACGGAACACTGCCCGTGACATGTGCTGGAGAGATAATCAGTCAATGCAGACGCAGAGCGCAAACATACAGAGCACGTGACTCACGAGCAGCCGGCCCTTTCTGTTGCGATTGCTGTGTGGTTCCCACACACACGCATTAGGTTTGTAATCATTATAATGAACATGCAGTTTAATTGGGTGTGTGGACGCACCATTAACCTGGATACGCAGAATATGCCCATTCATTGCACGCGTGATGGCTGTGAGGGTCTGTGGGGCTAATCACTTGGCCAGCCCAGCCAGGCAGTGAAGTAATACTTAGGCCAACGTACAAAAATGAATGCACACGCACACAAGCATTGCTGGTCCGGACAGGAAGTGCTGTGCCACTCCTGCCCCTTTATTTATAGCCTTCTGGTCATGCCTGGCCAGAAGGTGATACAATTTGTGGTAGTGCTTCCGGGGCTCAAGGGAGACCCTCGGAGCACTAGAGCGCTACATCCCTTCCCAACTTGGAATTTTAAGAACTTACGAAATGAAAAGTCTAGCATGCAAAGTCCGCTAGTTTTTGGCTTGGCCTGGGATTCGGCCTGAGGTTGTATCGCCACTTGCTTCTGGCGGGTGTGGATTCTTGACGGTATCTCGGTGAGAGTGGAGCTGCTGTGTCCGGTGTTGCTGTCGGTGAGGGTGTACTTGTTTCTTCTGTTTCTCCTCTTTCTTCCCTTGCTGCAGGCTCTTCCTGGACGACCCGTTGTTCTTGAGTTGGTGGTATCTGTTTGAACCACAATATGTTCCGGGTTACCTCTTCTCCATTCCGGCTGGCTGTGATAGCTGTGCCTCTTGTCTCTTTGATGGTCCAGGGTTCGGGTTCGAACATCGTTCTGAATTTTCCTCCTGGTCGTTTGGTTCGGATTAATTCTGTCTCTCCTGGATGCATGGTTCTTGACTGAGCTCTCCTTTGGTGGCTTGCTTTCTCATTTATCCTTTTCCTTCTCTCCTGAGTGTTGGCAGGCGAGTATGGCGCTGGAGTCCAGTTTTATGCCATGGGGAGGAGGTCTCATCTTGGCCCGGCTAGCATCAGCACCCATGTTGACCGTTGTGTGGTGCTGTATGGAGTTCTCCTGTATTCTCTTAAAAAGAGCTGTAGTGCTTCTTCCGGGTCGCTCCCTTCTGAGGTGGCTATTCGCAAAGTTTTGTTTATTGGTCTCATAAATCTTTCCACCTCTCCATTTGCTTGAGGCCACTGAGGTGTGATTCTGTGGTGTTTTATGCCTAAGTCGTGCAGGAAGTCTTTAAAGTCGCTGCCCTGGAACGGTGGTCCATTGTCTGTTTTGATGACCAGCGGTACTTCGAACATGGCAAATGACTTGCTGAGGATGGGGCGAATGTTCGCGAAACTGGTGGATGCTGCTAGGTCCTTGATGGGGTACTTAGTGTAGCTGTTGATCAATACTACGGTGAGTCTCCCATCCGGGAAGCTCCCAAAATCCAGGCTGAGCCAGGACCACGGGGACGGAGCAGGGTCTTCTGTGATCACTGGTGCTGGAGCGTCGGGACTGCTGGTGATCTGGCATGCACGGCATTGACGTACCACTGTGTCAACGCTTTCTTCCAGATTGGGGAACCAAACTTTCTCCCGCATCCGGGCCTTCATCTTGCGGGTGCCCTGGTGTCCTTCATGAGCCAGGATCGTTGCTCTCTCTTGTAGTGACTTTGGAATTACCACTCGGGATCCTCTGAGTATTAGTCCGTTACCTGTGCAGCTTAGGTCGTTATGTACTCTCCAAAAATGGGTCAGGCGCGTTCTGTCTGCTTCTTTCCAGCCATTGACGTTCCTTAGGAGGTTTTCCCACGATCTGGATTGTAGGGCTTCCTTCACACGTTGGATTACTGCGTCAACATCATACTGAGAAATTATGGTTTCTGCTGTGAGGGCTCAGGGGCATGCCCCGGTCGACAGCATGTTCACGAATGCTTCCGTCTGGTTCTCCTGTTCCGTGGTGTGACGTCCTTCCAAAGCAGGGTGGCGAGATAGAAAGTCCGCAGGGTTTCTCGCTCCTGGGCGGTATACTAGATCCATCTGGTACTGTTGTACTTGGATGGCCCATCTCTCTATTCTTGGTGGGGGATGAGGTGCTGTGCCTCTGAATAGAGGTAGTAGCGGCTGGTGGTCCGTCACGATTCTGAAAGGGGGTCCAGATATGTAGAGGTGGAAGTGATTACAGGCCCACTTCACTGCTAGGACTTCCCTCTCAATTTGTGAGTATCTTGATTCTGTCGCTGTTAGGGCCTTGCTTGAGAACGCTAGGGGCGCCCATACTCCTGGTTCTGTTTCTTGTGAGATCAGGGCTCCTAGGCCAACTGGACTAGCGTCCAGGAGTATTTCAGTGGGTCTGGCAGTGTCAAAATACGCCATGGTAGTACTGTCTAGCAAGGCCGTCTTGATTTGGTGGAATGCGTTGTCTTCGGTCTCCGTCCATTTCCATGAGTTTTCCTTCTTGGTCAGGTTCCTCAATGGTTCGGCTATCGTGGCTAGATTGGGGATGAACCTTGCACAGTATTGCGCCATCCCTAGGAAACTCCTTACTTCCGATGCTGTGGTGGGTGCAGGGGCGTTTTTGATGGCGTGCGATTTGCGTGGATCTACCTTGACCCCTTCCGAATCAAACACATAGTCTTCTGGCCACGCCTGGCCAGAAGATGATACTATTTGTGGTAGTGCTTCCGGGGCTCAAGGGAGACCCTCGGAGCACTAGAGCGCTGCAATGGCTACCATTTCCAGAGGTTTCTGGAGGATGCAGTTTTGATGGTTTATCTAACAAGCATTTGGAGAGAGGTGCGTTTACAGGTCAGGCTGTGGAAAATAATTTGTTACGGGAGGACGGCTCACACATTAATGTGATAGATTAGAGCCAGCATCAGCTCAGAGTGTGCCTCAAGACATTTCAACACAGAGAGCGGTGCACACGCATAGGGCTTTCCTGTTGCAGCAGTTCAGATATTACTGGGGGTGTCTGTTCAGTATCCAGGGACTGAGCTGCAGTATGCACACGGAAAACGTCAGATGTCAGAAATGAGCTACAGTTTTAAGAGGTTTTCGTATGTTTATGGAAGAGTGCGGCTCTGCCAGCAGTGAACGAAGGAGGCAAGTATTAAACGAGAGCAGGAAGGGCGGCAGTGCACCAAAGCCCCATCGTGAAACCAAAAGAAAACAACACAAGCCATAGTTGCAGCTTATTTATCTTAGGCAACTAACAACCATTGACAAAGCCAGTTATCCTGACATGTTGTAGGTATGATGTTTCATGTATCATATATCTGAATGCAATGTCGGAAACAGCACAATACAATTCGGGTGGCACACAATGCCAAGCACAGATTTTTAGCTTGTGTGTTTGTAAGCCAAGCCCTTAATTACATTGGCCACGCCCCTTTGAGAGACACCCTCAGTTTTGTATCCCACTTAAAGCCCTGGTGTTAAGGGTCTCATGGTGAGTGAGTGGGAGTCCAGTATGGACTCATGCAGGAGGGCTGAAAAACTGGTGAACCAGGCCCTGGCCAATATTGCCCAGAATGTGGTAAATCTAATTTACCTATGCGGAATTTTATGCGGTAAAGTTCAATAAGAATAACTCAGTCAAAAATAAGAGGCAGAGTCCGTGGCATCTGAGTTTATAAGAGTTTTATTCCTTAAAAAGGAATTGGTTCGAACCAGGTATCATGTTCCATCACCACAAGGGTTCAGGAAGGGAATGGAAATGGACATGTACAATGCTTTATTAACAAAATATCATATATATAGTACATGCATACAGTGATGATGAATGCAGAAGGCGTAACAGCTGAGAGAAACGAGATAAGAACACATGTGCGTAACAGAAGGCGTGCACGAGGGCGTACACGGAGGTGTGTGCTAGAAACGTCACAGGAAAATGTAACAGGTGGGTGGATCCATAGAAGAATCCTGCAGTGTCAGCAGAAATATTGGCAGAGATGCGCGCGCAGCAGTATGACGTGTGATTGACGTGGAACTGGAGTGTGAAGGGGACTTGACATTTGCGCTATACAGGGAGACAGAAGTCTGGCGTGTCAGAACAACCTAATCCCAAATCATATCTGGTATCTGGTGTTTGAGGAACTGTATTATCTAGAAGGAAAGGTCTCTCGGGCAGAGGCTATTCTATACTGACTGCTAGTGCGTGCATATGTGACTACGTGTCTACGTGTAAAGCAAGGGGGCATAGGCCTACCATGGTAACAGGAGCTATGAATTACTTGCATGGATACAGAAAGGCCGGGCCCTTTGCTCTGCAGCTGGGAAGGATGTTTACCTAAACTACTAGACAGGAATGTATTTTTGAGGAGCGGAGCAGATAACTTGAAGGCTGAATACAGTCTTGGCAGGCAAGCAGGCCGAGCCAGGCACCGCTCGCCGCACAGGAAGTAAGGCAAGGGTCAGGGATACAGATGCAGGTCCAGGCTGCAGCTTCCAGAGGCAGAAGGCAGAAAGGGCTCGATGGCAGGAATCAGGGCCTAACTCGCCAGAGCCAGAAAAACGTAAAAGTGCACCATGTAAAGACGGTGGCAAGGCATACTTAGGAACTGAATATCCGACCCATTCATGGTGGATCTGAAAGAGGACATGTTAACGTTGGACGCAAATGTATTTGCGTCTTCATAGCTAGTTGTGGAGGGAACATACATGTACTTGAAGCACGTACATGGAGCCATTGGGGTCTACGATAGGGGACACAATTGACCATAAAAATTCATATTACCTCATTCCCTCCTTGTCCCCTACGGACCCTTCATGATATATCAATCCTCATTAATCTATCAATCTGTTCATGTAACATCATTTGCTCTTCTTTCTTCTTACGGTATTTTGAACGTGGACTTGAATGAGGAATACATGACGTGGCGCACAAACCGCAAATCGCTGGCCCACATTGTAAACATAGGCAACAACTGAACACTATGAGAAGGGCTATTCCGAGGAAGGATAGTATCTTCCATCCCCAGGCTGATAGTACGCTCCAGAACCAACCGGACCAAGTCCAGGTGCCTGGATTCTGGTGTATCTGACTTGCAATCTTGTGAAGACGGGTTATGGCTCTATATACTGATGGCGCGTTTTCTGGAATGAAAACACAGCAGCTCGATCCGATGACTCTACAGGCTCCGCCCCTATCGGCCAGGATGACGTCAAGGACGAGACGATTTTGAAGAACAACAATCCGCATAGCAGACTGCTCCTCCGTTAAGTTGCCTAGGGCGGAAGTAGTTTCATTCACTACTGCTTCGAGGGTTCTAGTTAATTTACGTATCAGTTTACTATTGAAGACAGCACCTAAGTAGGGAAAGAAACCTTTATTGAAATCTGTATACTGCTCCCATGCCGTTTCAGTATAGTCGACAATCGGGAGATCTCTCTGGGGTCTATTGTGTACTAGATGGGAGTCCCTATGATAATCAGGAGGGGCTAGGAAGACAGGTGGCAGAAGGAAGGCAATGTAACAAGTGCCATCCCAATCTAAAGGTAAACGTATATATGCTGTATGACCACAAACGAAATAGGAATGACGGGAAGCCTTGAATGTAGACTTGCCTTTATCACTGAATTCAATCACAGTAGTACATGTGCTATGACCTAGGTGTACTGAACCATTCTTTCTGACACATAATTCACCTTTGACTGGTAACACTGACATAGCGGGTAAGACTGGTTCGGCTTCGGATTCAACATTCAGAATCATGAGGTTAAGTGTAAAGTTACCTAATCCATATACTTCGTTTTCTAGATCAGTCCCTGTCCCTTTGGGAAGACCCTCCTTGTCAGGGAAACATATTTTATGCAGAACTGTATTCAGGTTTCCCCATACCCAGTTGCCCTGGTAAACTACGGAATTGGAGTCTAAAGAGTTCATTAAACTAAACCATGCACCACAGGAACCATTGTGTGTGAACGGGTACGGAAAGAGAGGCAGAACTCCCTTGTATTTCTGATAGGGAGGGAGTCGGCCCCATATCCAACAATTAGTAGCATTGCTGGTCTGATGGGAGTGGTGTAACATACTGATGAATGTATTGTTGCGCAGCGCAAGTCGGTAGGACAACTCATGCGGGGGTAGTTCACTGAAAGTGTGCTCGACAGTGTCATTTGAAGAAGAATGTGCACATTTGAAAATAGGATAATATACATGTAACAGTATACTTGCAGCAATAATCATAAGACTCAGAAAAAACATAATCAATAATGTCACAATACAGTGACTTCGAAGTGATTTACAATATTCACGTTTCTTGAGCTGTTTCTGTCTATCTCTCTCTCTATTGGGGTCTAGGGGATACATGTCAGAAACTCGTCTAACCGATTCACCTAGGGGAGGACTTAAACAATTAAACTGTCTGACTTGCTAGACCTCAATTTTAATTTATATTCTTGAGAAGAAGTTTTCTCGACCAGGGGGAGTTTCGAGTCAGTCTGTGGAGGAGGGCAGGGCTGGGAGTCTAGATCTGGCGGCAGTCCATGGCATTTTTTGACATGACTCGAGTGAAGCCAGCCCTTACGGCCCTCGACTTTAATCGCAGTCCTTGTAGTCAATAGTACTAGCTTCGGTGCTTGCCAACGGGGCTCCAGCGGACTTCTCCTGTCAAAGTTCCGGACGTAAACCAGGTCGCCGGGAACAACCTCATGTGGCTTCACCTCGGTGTTGTCGGGAAAGGCTGCAGCAACCTGTGAACGACATGATTGTAGTGCAGACATCAAGGAAGCAAGGTAATCTGTCAGCATGTTACAGTCAACATCAGTAATTTTTCTCGGCAAAGGCGTCCCCCACATATTCGGCGGCCTACCAAAGACCACCACGTACGGAGATAGCCCTGTTCGAGAGTGTGCGACCATTCTCATGTAAAAGAGTGCAACTGGTAAAGCTACTATCCAGTCGACGCCTTTCTCTCTACAGATTTTGGCAAGACGAATTTTCAGAGTTTGATTATGTCTCTCTACGAGACCTGCTGCTTCGGGATGTCGGACACAGTGGAACTTCCACTGATAGCCTAGCAGGAGTGATACCTGCTTCATAAGCTCGGATGAGAATGGCTGACCGTTATCTGAGTATACGATACGGGGCAAACCATACCTGGGGAAGAATTCACGAACCAGCTGCTTGGCAGTGGTCGGAGCAGTGTAATCTGGGACTGGATATGCTTCTGTCCAACGGGAGAGTGCACATACAACTACGAGGACATACTTAAATCCTCGACAACGTTCCATCTGGATATAATCCATCTGGAGGACTTCAAAAGGGTGATCGGGAGGATGAAATCCACCTTGCTCTACGGGAATGCTTTTACCTGGGTTAAACTGGCAACAGATCATGCAAGTACGCACTTTCTGTTTGGCTGCTGCTCGTAAATGTTTATTGAACCAGAGGTTTTGAATACTGTCTAACATGGCTTTTTCTCCTAAATGTGCAGGACTGTGTACTGTGTTAATGATAACCTGAACCATTGAATCAGGGAGAAACCATGTAGATTTTCCCTTCGTCATCCATCCCTGTTCTGTCTGGATCCCTCCTAGTTCAATCCATTTCTTGATTTCGTCTGGTGTAGCATGTGTCTGTATGTCAATTACATCTAGGGCGGGATCCTTAACTGTCATGCAATGTGTCGGTGTCGGGACTATTGTCTTTGTCAGGTCAGTTGCGTGAGTCTGAGTCTGAGCTGTATGCTTAGCTGTTCGGTCTGCCAGGTCGTTACCCTGGGAAATTGTATCTGTAACCTTCGTATGTGCCTTGCACTTCATAATGGATATGGCTGTAGGCAGATGTATTGCGTCTAACAGAGCTTGAATGAGGGGACCGTGCTGAATTTTGGCCCCGTGAGAGGTCAAAAAACCTCTCTCTCGCCAGAGTACACCGAAGTCGTGTACGACTCCAAATGCATAACGTGAATCTGTGTATATGTTAACTCTCTTGTTCTTTGCTCGAATACAGGCTTGAGTCAGAGCGATGAGCTCTGCTGCTTGATCTGACAGGGTGTCAATACAATTCGTTTCTATGACTTCAGTTTCCGTCGTGACTGCGTAGGCGGCCACTAATTCTCCTGTACTTGTTCTCATGCATGAACCATCCACATAAAGTGTCAGGTCTGGATCTGGTAATGCAGTGTCTGTCAAGTCTTGTCTGGGTTTCGTCGTGATGGTAATGACTTCAATACAATCATGTGCCAAAGGGTCTGTCTCACTTAATGGCAGAAGTGTAGCAGGATTCAATGTATTACAACGTCTGATTTCTATGTGTGGCTGAAACAATGTCAATTCATAACCTGTCAGTCGTGCTATAGTCAAGTGCTGGGTCTGTGTTCGGTTTAAAAGAACTTCCACGGAATGTGGAACTTGTACTGTCAATTGATGTCCTAACACTATGGAATCGCTTTGTCTGATTGCTAGAGCTGTCGCTGCTACTGATTTCAAGCACGCAGGCAGCGCCTGGGCTACTGGATCTAATGTACTAGAAAAATAAGCACACGGTTTGTGTGAACCTGCTTGATCCTGAGTGAGTACCGACAATGCAGTACCTTCACGTTCGGTGACAAAAAGTGTAAAAGGCTTGCTGTAACATGGTGTCGCTAAAACTGGTGCTTGACATAAGGCTTTCTTTAAGTCGTCAAAAGCTTGTGTATGTTCCTGAGTCCAAGGGAGGGCAGTCGATGTCGCTGCCTCCTGGGATGTCAACTGTATGAGTGGTTTCGCTAGGAATGCATACTGAGGAATCCATTGTCTACAGTAAGAAGTGAGGCCTATAAAGGCTCGTACCTCCTTTTGTGTCTTGGGTTGTGACATGTTTACAATTAACTGGATGCGGTCAGGTGTTAGCTGTCTCCCCCCTTTGGACAGCAAGTGCCCAAGGTAAACCACTTGCTGAACACAGAATTGCAGCTTCGAAGGGGACACCTTGTGCCCCTTGTCAGCCAAGAAATGCAAAACCGTCAGTGATGCTTGCTCACATTCATGTTCGTTGCGGGCGGTGATCAGTAGGTCATCGACATACTGTAACAGGGCAGTGTTGTCAGGCATGTGTATACTGTCTAGTTGTCTTTTCAGTGCTTGGCTATAGATGCTGGGGCTTTCTGTGAATCCTTGAGGTGCGCGTGCAAATTTGAAGCTTCGGCCACTTAAACAGAATCCGAAGAGATATTGGCTTTCCGGATCAATTGGGACACTAAAGAAGGCGTTCTTCAGATCAATTACAGTAAAGAACGTTGCCTCGGAATCAATGGCAGTCAATAGAGACGAGATGTCTGGGACCACGGGATACTGTGGTACGATGCATTTATTTAGATCTCGTAAATCGATCACTAATCGATAAACTGGGGGTGCATTTGGATCAGTACGTTTAAGAATTGGAATGATAGGGGAGTTACATAGATTCGAGTCGGTTTCTACAACCACTCCTTGTGCAATGAGCTCGTCAATGATTTTAGGGAAAGCCACTACAGCATCTGGGGGTAACTTGTATTGTCGGATTCGTGGTAGTACTACTCCTGGACTGAGTGTAACTCGATATGGTGTAATGTGCATACAACCTACATCAGTGGGGCCTTGTGCCCATAAATGTGCAGGAACATTCTGTAATCTGGGATCAATATCTCTCAATACATAGTGACCCTTAAAGTCACGTAAGAACAGTCTTACTCCTTCCAGAGAACAGCAAATCACAGCTCCTAGAGCTTTCAATGTCTTGATACCTGACAAGTTTTCTGGACATGATTTCGTTAATAACAAATCTGTGGTGCGAGACAACGGACCAACTAAAAGAGGTACTGGTTTCGATACTTCATTTACAATAGGTTTGCCTGAAAATCCAAGGGAAACATTCTGGGAGCCTGAGAGGGGTGCCCCTGGAACCTCGTCATGACTTATTGTTGTTCGGCTTGCCCCTGTATCAATCAAAAACTTTCTATCTTTTCCTAACACTTGGCTATGTACATAAGGACCCTCTTGATCTACAGGAACCTCAATAAGAGGCAAGCCAACTTCCCTCTCTAGGCTGTTTCATGTGTATCGCTGATAATCGGGGTAATCAGTTTGGGCATACTGGTACATCTGCTGAGTTGCATGTTGTGTTGCGGCAATCGGTTGTGGCTGTGGTACCGCTACGGTCTGTACTGTCTGTTGCGAAGCCTGCATAGGCTGTGCATTCTGTGGTACTTGTTGTTGGACCTGGTCCTGTCTAGGAGGACGCGGTCTTTCTTTAGTTTTACCGGTAGCTATATTGTGTTTCAAAACTGCACAATCATTTATATAGTGACCTGGCTGTTTACAATAGTTGCATGTCCCTTTAACAGGAGCTGCTGAATTATTGGACTGTGTCATACCCTTTTTCTGGCCGTCAGCTGGAACTGACTGGGCTACTAACATTTTCATTTTCGTGTCTTTCATGTGTCTTTGTTCGTGATCATGTTCTTCTCTAATTCTGTTCTGGTGGTACTGTAACATTTGTAACATTTGGGAAGGTGTGTTTGCTTGCCATGTGCTCTCGACTTTCAGAACACGATTCTTAACTTGGGGCAGAGAATTCTCGACTAATTTGGATACAAAAAGGTGTGGGTATGACTCGCTACTTGCTTTCAGGCCACTATTAATAATAAAACATTTCTCAAATCGGGAATAAAAATCACTAGTGTCTTCATCGGGTTTCTGTTTACAGGCTGAGATTGCATCCCAGTCCTCCTTTTCCGTTGCTAATAAACGTGGCAATACTTGTACTAACAATCCTGGTAATGCTTTAGTTTTATCCCCGAGCCCTAGGCCTGGGGTTCTAGTATTTTCTTCGTTCTCTAATGCAGCCCAATCAATCTTTTGCTCTCCCACCTCCCATTCTTTTTCTTTGAGTTTCTCGTAAATACCAGCAGGCACTAATACTTTCAATATTTTCATGATGTCGGGATAGGTATAATCACCCATGAGTAACATGTCTTTTATTTCACGGTGGAAACCTGCAGGGTCTTTATCGTGACTAGGCACTAATTTCATCATTTCCAATAATTCCATTTTAGTTATGGGCGTGTACACAAACACACGTCTAAAGGTATTATCATCATTCCTGACTGGGTGCACCTCTCGTAAGGGATTCTGTCTGTCTATGTAATACATTTTTCTTTCTACGGGTGGAGCTGGAACAAACTGTGGATTCAGGAAAGCACTATATTTGTGCCGATGTTCTAGAATTACCTTAATTAAGTCGGTACCCAGGCCCCTCCATTTATTCATGAGTAGCTCTATTAATATATCAGGTAGGGGACCTGGATCAGAATGTTGGCTTTTATACAATATAAGGAGATGTTGTATCATGTACATACTAGCTAGTCGCTGTTCGTCTGGGGAAAGATTCAAAAAGGTCTGCGCTAATGCGTCATCACTATATTTATCAGAATTTTCAGCCCATTGTACTGCTGACCTGGCTAATTCTTGTTCATTCATAGAATTGAGTACATGGTACCCCATTCGTTCTTGAAGTATTTTATCGGTAGCCTGAAATAAATGTTCAGGAGTCTTTGGATTTGACATAGCAGAGTGAAAAAGTCTCTTGCTTTCTGGACGTATCGGTTTATTAAAGGATCTACCCCTTCCCACATATGCTATCGTTCCTCTATCTTCTGTCTCTGTCTCTGGCTCATCCTCCGAGGATTTATTCTCGTCTGCTTTTTCTTCCCTTTCTGCCTTCTCTTTTGCATGGAATACTACTAGTTCTTTACGAATCTTTCTATACATGCTCTCTATACAATTTTGTTTATCATGTTTTCCGTCTGAAATATTCTGACTCCATGCAGTTAATACCTTCATCTCTTCTTCATTTACACCAGGCCGGTCTCGTTCTCTTATGAAACAGTTTATGAGGAATCTTAATAGTAGGCTCTGAATGTCTACTTTCTGATGCGCCATGGCCTCGTGAACACATTCCGGACCCTCCCCCGTCTGAACAAAATGATATATCCTGTCTAGATTAGCTTTTATTCCTGGAAACAGAACTAAAAAGTCTGCAGCACGTCTTATACGTATTGAGGCTAATAACATACAACCATCTTTGCCTGGTATGGGGTCATATCTACAGTATGTGATAAGTTCTTTCGCCTTTTCACTGCTAATCGGTTTCGGAGTACGTTGCATTGCTAGTTCTCTAGTATTTAATCGGTGTACTGGTGGCGGGGTCTGGAAACCTCCTGATGCACCTCCTGAAGCGGAGGCTTGAGCATGATCTGTCGGTAGGGCCGTGTCAGGCCCGAAAGGGTTAAGCAGATTAATAGGGTTAATGGGGTTTGCAGGAAGTGGTGGAGGAGTGTCCTGTCGTTGGGGATGACGGTCAGGGGGATGACGATCAGCGGGTGGTATGCGTGCAGGCGGAACATTGATATATTCGGGTGCTACATCGTCTAAATAAGAAGAAAGGAAAATATCTTTTGTGGTCTTGTGACGTAATTTAGTCGGAACCAATGGAGGGGGCAGATTATTCGGTACTTCCGGGGTCGCCTTGGGCAGGCCCTCGGCCAGGACTGGATACAATCCTGTCATAATAGCATTACTACGTCTATCGTGTTGCTCTATCCTAACTCGTTCTCCTTCTTCCAGTAGTTCTTTTTCTTTGGCTTTTTCAGAATCCTCCTTACTTCTCTCTGCTTTTCTGAGTGCTTTCTCTGTCCGTCTGTGTGATTCTTTACGCCATAATTCAATGGCATCTTTCTGTGACTGTCTGGCTTTCTTTTTCCATAAAGCTTCTTCTACTCTCAAGATGCACTCGGCATCCCATGTCCCTGTAACGGGCCATCTCTGATTCTCTGCTAAATCTTTGGTATAGTCCACCCACAAGTCGAGAAATAATACAGCATCTAAGCCGTGTTTGTGGTACATAAAATACCCTGGAGTGTCCCTGGGTGGGATGGGAACAGCTTCCTCGAGTATCCCTTTTCTAGTTCCTATCTGTTTCAGTTTCGAAAACAGCGGCATGTTGAGCCGTGATACTTGGTACTTGACACTTACTCGTATTTGGACACCACTAATACAATAAACACAGTAATGAAAATCAAACAATCACTCATACCACGACATTAAACACATTTAAACATTTTGAAAACGAACAACAATAACTAGAATAAAACTAGCTACCTGCATACTGGATATACTGCTAAACAGTACAGATACACCGCTAAACAGTGCAGACCGGGTCTGTGTACCCAAACCCGTCTTGACCGGACACAAACTAATGCACCCGTCTAGATGCGTCCTCAGTAACGGTACTCACCGGGAAGCACGGAAACGGAAGGCCTCGGAAACTCGACACTGGACTGGACCCTGGACTCGACTGGACTGGACTCGACTCGACTCGTGACGTAGGTACTTCGGAACTTCGGAACTGGTGGGCCTCTGAATACCTCGGACCTTGCTCTCTCAGCTGGGCTCTGGTCGGGATCCTCCGCACTCCTCACCGCCTCGTCTGGGTGTCGATCGCAGCCTCAGTCACCTCCGTTGGCCTGAGGGAGATACAGGAAATCCTGCGGGCACGCGTAGTTGTCCGTCCGGCTGTGGCAGGGGACTAGGCCTGCAACGCACCGCCGGCGCGTAAGGTGGGGGAGGGGTCCCTATTCGGGTGCCAATTATGTGGTAAATCTAATTTACCTATGCGGAATTTTATGCGGTAAAGTTCAATAAGAATAACTCAGTCAAAAATAAGAGGCAGAGTCCGTGGCATCTGAGTTTATAAGAGTTTTATTCCTTAAAAAGGAATTGGTTCGAACCAGGTATCATGTTCCATCACCACAAGGGTTCAGGAAGGGAATGGACATGGACATGTACAATGCTTTATTAACAAAATATCATATATATAGTACATGCATACAGTGATGATGAATGCAGAAGGCGTAACAGCTGAGAGAAACGAGATAAGAACACATGTGCGTAACAGAAGGCGTGCACGAGGGCGTACACGGAGATGTGTGCTAGAAACGTCACAGGAAAATGTAACAGGTGGGTGGATCCATAGAAGAATCCTGCAGTGTCAGCAGAATTATTGGCAGAGATGCGCGCGCAGCAGTATGACGTGTGATTGACGTGGAACTGGAGTGTGAAGGGGACTTGACATTTGCGCTATACAGGGAGACAGAAGTCTGGCGTGTCAGAACAACCTAATCCCAAATCATATCTGGTATCTGGTGTTTGAGGAACTGTATTATCTAGAAGGAAAGGTCTCTCGGGCAGAGGCTATTCTATACTGACTGCTAGTGCGTGCATATGTGACTACGTGTCTACGTGTAAAGCAAGGGGGCATAGGCCTACCATGGTAACAGGAGCTATGAATTACTTGCATGGATACAGAAAGGCCGGGCCCTTTGCTCTGCAGCTGGGAAGGATGTTTACCTAAACTACTAGACAGGAATGTATTTTCGAGGAGCGGAGCAGATAACTTGAAGGCTGAATACAGTCTTGGCAGGCAAGCAGGCCGAGCCAGGCACCGCTCGCCGCACAGGAAGTAAGGCAAGGGTCAGGGATACAGATGCAGGTCCAGGCTGCAGCTTCCAGAGGCAGAAGGCAGAAAGGGCTCGATGGCAGGAATCAGGGCCTAACTCACCAGAGCCAGAAAAACGTAAAAGTGCACCATGTAAAGACGGTGGCAAGGCATACTTAGGAACTGAATATCCGACCCATTCATGGTGGATCTGAAAGAGGACATGTTAACGTTGGACGCAAATGTATTTGCGTCTTCATAGCTAGTTGTGGAGGGAACATACATGTACTTGAAGCACGTACATGGAGCCGTTGGGGTCTACGATAGGGAACACAATTGACCATAAAAATTCATATTACCTCAAAAACATTTGCGAAAATATGTGGCCCATGGACTAGGGCAGACTGAGAATGCAGTCTCGTAAATTCACTAGATGATCCTGGGCTTGGCAAAGGGGAGGAGTAAAGGCAATACCTGGGCCGGAGCGAGGAGTAGATTCTTACACTGATGCACCTTGTAAGGACACATGCCCGCCCATCTACTGGTATGTGGTATGGCACGGAAATATTGTACCAATGACCAAGCTGGTATGCCTCAAACAGTTTGTTCAGTTGTTCATGGGTGGTTGTTTTTTGCCATCAAGTGTTGAAATGCTTGACATGTATAAAATCAAGAAAAAAATGATTTAAAAAAATGTGCCATTCAACGAGAAATGTGACTGCTGCTCAGTGAAAAGCAGCACGCAGGGTGCTTTTCAAGTCTGATGCGGGGGGAGCGGCAGCCTTTGAATTCTGATTGGGGGGTGGGGGAGCGGCAGCCTTTGAAGTCTGATGCAGAGGCACAGACAAATGGTGGTGTGTGATGTGGATGGCGTTGTGCACATGCCTGTCTCACATGAACTGTGTCTAATCCGCAGCTTGGGGAGACTTTTCGGACTGCTTACTAGAATCTCGCCAAACAATGCTTACGCATTGCTTCAGCGAGACCTAAAAATCAAGGTAACAGTTTGCATCAAGAGGAAGAAGACTAACTTCGGGACAATATTATATAAAACTGACTGAGATGCCTAAAGAGAGACTGTATGAAGAAGTGGTAGGATTACCAAGAAATCTGCATATTTAAAATCCTGTGTGACCAACTAAGATTTTATCTCTTGTATTGGTCTTCTCTTTTGGTTTCTACTGAGTCCCTAAAAGAAGGAGATGTGTGGTGTATTGGGCCAGAAAGTTTAGGGATAACATTCTTGAATGTGCTGAGAGGGAAGGGGCTGTAAAGTTCCTCAAGTGTCAAGCAGAGCAAGCTACTATTGGCTGAGGTGTCCCAAATAAAGCTCTTGTTGTTTCTCCCATATTGAGTATCTGACTTCGATTTTACAACCTAGTCTGTGATTACAGGCACCTGTCTGACTAGTAACTAGCTACTCATTCCTCTGTAGTGGTCCAATGGCAATAGGTTTTCCTCAGCTCCTGAACATCCTTTGGCTCAATATGAGTTAAAAAAAATTGTAATCAATCTCACCTTAAACCAAAAAGTTTTCTTTGTGAGGAGATGACTATTAAATTATAGTAGGATTGTGTTTCTATATGAAAAGCATTTTTTGTTTTCCTTAACACTTTGGTTTCATTTGACAAATCTTAATGAAACTGTACCTGGGGCACCCCAGAATTAAATATAAAAAAAGTGGCAACTCCTGCATTGCCCTGTGATATAGGGCTGCTTGCAGGGGAGCCAGTGGGGCTGTGGGGACCCTGGGACTTTCCTTCCAGCCCCCCCCCCAAAAAATATGTGGTGTCTCAGGTGGGACCAGGACACCGACGAAAAACATTGAAAATAGGAAAAGTAAATAATAAATGAGGGGCCAGAGCCTCTAATTTTTTATTTACTTCTCCTACTAAAGAGCGCCCCATAGTGCCATAAGGCATTTTTTTTAAACTGTATTATGTAACTAGTGGTGCTCCTATAAGAGGCAGGGGCACCACTGACCATTTTTTTTAATATTGTGGGGGTCTTCACAGACTGCAGCAGAACCCCCAACAACATTTTTAAAAAAATCTGTAACTCTAATTAAATCCATGGCCACAGGAAGGCTTAGTATATATGTATTTATGTTTTTAAAGGACTCCTAGCTGGAGCATTATGCTCTTCAGCTGGAGTGCAGAGCCACCTTGTGGTTGGTTTGGCTTAAAATGACTTACATGCCCCCTGCTGAGCATGGCTTGTGTGCAGGAGGGGTTGGGAGCAGGGCCTGGTTCATGGCCAACTCCATGCCAGGGAGGGCCAAAGCCAGTCCATTTTATGGGGGTCTACTGACTGTGAGGGATTGGATGCAGGCACTTCCAGCCAACCCCACACTTTGCAGCACAACTAAAGATTATGTACGGTAGGCTCCGGCCAGGTGCTGTGGCCAACGCCACACTGCGCACAGCCAAAGGCTGTGAACTATGTGGCATTGGCATTACACATAGTAACAACATCTTACTTTAGGTTTAAAAAAGCTATAGTTAGGCATGGTATACATATCTTACTTTGCATGAAAAAGCTTTGGAAATTCACTGAAAAAACAAAGGTAAAGGAATGTTATATTTAAAAATGACAGTTAAGCATGCCATGTTAAACCAACAAAACCACTTCACTTCACCAGTCAGGGTTATCTCCAGTAACTATAGCTCATGCCCTAACTCGCACCCTTACCATGCACTGCAAATCACCCCACATCCTACATCACACATAATAAACACATAAATAAATAAATATGTTGTAGGACATCATTGATAATATCACTGCAACATTTGCAACTACTTCATTGATGACAAAATTGTGCATGGCAAGAGTGCAACTCTCCCTGGGCTAAAAAAATAAATATAGTTTTTTAGAACACTGCAAATCTCTAGGAGTCTTAAGGACCTCCCATGAAATCATGGTATTTAAAAAAAATTAAAGCCCCCTACCCTTGAAAATCAAACAGAATGGGCCACCCCAAGCCTCATTGATGCCCCAGGGAGCCCATCCCCTGAGGCCACGTTTTAAACATAAGTCAGGGGGTGTGCCTTCCCTTTCTAGGCCATTTACAGCCCAGGGGACCCGAATCTCCCTGGGCCAAATCTTTAATTTAAAAAAAGAAGGGGGTGCACAGTGTTCCCTCATCAAGTCTGCATAGGCCGGGGGACCCCATCAACAGGGGCCAACATATATTTTAATTGGGGAGAGGGCAAAGAGCCACCTCCCCGAGCTCCAATGGGCTCCGGGGACCTCATTCACCGGGGACAACATTTAAGTCTACCGGAGGGTGGCAAGCATTCCCTTCTCTGAGCCTTAAAAGGCCCTCATGAACCATTACCCAGCAGGGCTGGCTCATACACTTTATCCCAGGAGGCCAAACCTTGGACAAGAGTAGTTTCCCTGCCCACTGGATCACAGACAGGGAAAGCAAGTGTGCATCCACCTGGTGGAAGCTATAACAATACAGACTTTTGTTTCCCTGCCTGTGCTCTTGTGGGCAGGGAAACTCAGCCGGGCAGGAGCAAGCACAAACAGCAGGCATGGGGTCCCTGGAGCCCTAAGATCATTGTGGAGGGGGTCTGAATGCTTCTTTGCCTTAAAAAATGAAGGCCCGAGTGATAGAGTGCCTGGGGCCGTAAAGGCTTGGGAAGGGGGCCACACAAGCCACTATAGGACCAAGGGAAGCCCATCCTCTAGGGCCTCAGGTGTTCCTGGGTGGCCATCCAGGTCACCCACCAAACAGTACGTTGGAGATCACGAGGGAGCCTCACTGTGCCAGCACACCACGTATGCACCCATCCTGGGTGGTGCAGGAGCCGCAATTGCTCCCACTCGGCAAGAGCAAACTGAGTTTCCCGGACTACAAGAGCACAATCAGGGAAACAAAAGTCTGCTCCCACCCAGCAGAAGCATTTTCAAAGTTCCGGCAAGGTGGGATCACACTTGCTTTTCCTGTTTGCATCCTGCAGGCAGGGAAACTACTGTGTCCTGGGGCTATACAGGCTTAGGGGGGGTGCGTGCCCCAAACCCATCCCCATTTTCTTTTTTAAATGAGTGACCACAGGTGATGTGGTCCCAGGGCCATAATCAGCCTAGGGAAGGGGCCCACTGACTCCTTCCCTTATTTTTTAAACTTCTGGCATGTGACATGGGGACCATGGGGCAATAATGATGTTCAGGAAAGGGGAGCCACACGCCCTCTTTTTTTCCTCACAGCAGCCCCCAACATACTTCATTTTCTTAAAAAAACAATGTTTAAAAAGCAGTTAACCCACAAGCATTCTGCTGGACTCCCACAGGATCGCTTTAAAAAAAATCATTATTATTATAATTATTTTGGTCCTGGGTGGTTCCTTTGGCCTAGGGGGTGGGGCTTGTCTAAGTTGACCCCTTATATTATTTTTTACAATTAAATTCAGGGCAGAGTCCTGTAATGGCTGCCTGTAACATTTTTCTACATCTTGCAGGCAGTCACTCAGAGCGCTTGCTCCTGCGGGATCGTGTCTTCCATTGAGAGCGTATTTTGGCCTAAGAGAATAAAAAAACCCTGTGCCAATCAGAATTCACAATTTTTAAAATGATTGGAATTAAGGGACTCTCCCGAGAGTCCCTCAAACCCAACTGTCTATGTATAGAAATAGAATTATACCACAATAGCTCAAAAAGTACTGAATTGATTCATACTAAATCACATAAAGCATGCTTTCTGGACCAAGATCTAGCTTCCTGCCAAATTTGGCGTGATTCCATTCAACAGTTTTTGCAGTAGTGCTTCTTGACAAAGTCTATGGAAAATAAACAGAGATTTTGTATTTTGGGAACCCTCGTTTTCTTGGCCTCCACTTTACAGATCACTAACATTTTCCAGGCACAAACTAGACAAAAAAGAGAACTTTTTGAAAAAGTTTTGTGGAGATTTATCAACCAGCTCCAAAGTTTTTAGCAAAACAAAAAAAGGAAATTCCTATTGAAATTCTGACCTAACTTTAACTACCCAGTGCAGATCACCACTGTGTTTTATATATATATATATATATATATATATATATATATATATATATATATATATATATATTTATATATATATATATTCAATGAAAAAACCATAGGTTATAGGCCATATATAGTTAGGAATTAGCATTTACAAAACCTTATTTTACTCGCATAAAACCATTGAAATTCCATATATAGTTAGCTAACTATAAGCGCTAACTATATATCGCGCACCCGCAATCCACTGCTGATGATGTCACATATTACATCATTCATGACATGGTCAGTGACATCACTGATGACATCACTGATGACATCTCAAATGACATCACTGATGACATCACTGATCACAACATCCAGTGATTGTATGTGTCTGTAAAGTTTAAATATGTTTCACATATTGAAGAATGAGTGGATGTATAAGTGTCTGGATGAAGAATTTAGTAGGTGCATGACTGACTGTATGAGTGAGTGATTAAATGTGTCTCACTGAGTACATGGGTTAGTGACTAAACTGTCTTAATTCGTGCATCAGTATGTTTGATGTTGTGTAAGCTGCTGCATGTGTTGATCAGTAGCTATAAGAGTGGCCATATGGGTTATTGATTGGTTGCCCAAATATTTGAATGGGAGGCTGAGTGTGTGTGTGGGTGGCTGGGAGGTGCGTGACTCTGTGCATAGATGTGTAAGCAGTTGATTCACTAGGAGTATGAGTTCAAGAGTGCATGTGGAAACAGCTATATGGGCGGTTGACTGTGCATGGGTGTGTTGGTGAGTGAATGGATTTCTCATTGCTACATGTGCAAGTAAGTACGTATGTAAAACACAATACATGTGAGAGTTGAGATATATAAATAACTGAACATAAGAGCCAGTGAATGTGTGAGTGGCTGTATCGATCACTGTGAGCTTGTATCAGGGATTATATAAGAGAGTAAATATGTGTTATTATATGTTTGAATAAGTAAGATGTGTATAACTGTATAGTTGAGGTAATGGAGGTGTGATTGATTCTTTGCATGACTGACTAGGTGTGTGAGTAACTCCATGGATGAGTGACAGTCTGTGAGTGTCTGTTTATACTGAGTGTATGTAAGGTTATATTAGAGTCTGAAGAGATTCATTGTATTATCACATGAGTGATGTGATCAGTGATGACAAATGAGATGTCATCAGTGATGTCATTTGAGTTGTCATCAGTGATGTCATTTGAGATGTCATCATTGATATCATTTGAGTTGTCATCAGTGATGTCATTTGAGATGTCATCAGTGATGTCATCAGTGATGTCACTGACCATGTCATGAATGATGTAATATGTGACATCATCAGCAGTGGATTGCGGGTGCGCGATATATAGTTAGCGCTTATAGTTAGCTAACTATATATGGAATTTCAATGGTTTTATGCGAGTAAAATAAGGTTTTGTAAATGCTAATTCCTAACTATATATGGCCTATAACCTATGGTTTTTTCATTGAATTTTCAAGGTTTTGTAAATGCAAATTCCTAACTATATATCCACTATAACCTATGGTTTTTTCTGTGAATTTCATTGGTTTTTTAATAGCAAATATGAAAAGCTTTAAAATGTCAAGTACGTGATAGATAAAAACATTTTCGTATTTATGCACGCTGATGTGCTTTGAACGCTGCCCCCCCCCTCCCCTCCGTTGTAATCCGTCGTACCTCCTTGTCTCTCCATTTGATTGATTGTTGTCCAAGCATTTACTGTTTTAGAATTGGTTCTCTTTGGATCATTCTCTATTTACAAACAAGCACAAAGTCGCAATACTCTGTTTAGTCTTTGCAGATAGTGAAAAATCGTGTAAAAAAAATAAAAGTAATCGAGCAAAATCAGTAGGCCACTAATTGGATCTCTTTTTGACCTCGCTAAAATAGAAATATTAGGAACAACCCTTCTTGAGAAATACGAAAATAGTGACATGAACTGAGCTCCACACCATGAGGGCTGCAAGACAGCTCGGCTCCATCACCCATCCCGCACAAAATAATGACAAACCCTATGCAAATATTAAAAATATAGACAACACACCAGCAAAGAAACAGGGTAAAACATTTTATTAAAAAACTATTTACATAACGTTGGTTTATAAGATGATGTCAGTAGTGGACCGATGTGTGAATAGATCGAAAACAGCACAAGGCTCCAAGATCCGGATAGCAAGCTCCTGGATGTTGGGTGCCATAGTTTAGAGTTCTGAATTTCAGCCTTTTTCAATGCCTGTGCTTTGTTGAATCAAAATGGCGGCTTGACACAAAGCTGACTCAAGCGTTGCTACTGATGCTATGCAGACCAAAACTGGTTTTCAGTTTGTACATTTTTCTAGATTTTTCAATCCAAGTTTGGTTGACTTTGTAGAACGATGGCTTCAGATTTTCAACATACGGTGTGGTGGCGCTGACTGGGAGGGGGCGCTTCGCTCCTGCCCCCTCCCCAAGTAAGATTTTCATACGTGAAAGTACGTTAATGGTTTTGGTCCCTGAGATGCTTCGATGTCACTACCATTCTCAAATAGCATAAGTTCTAGATGTTGGGTGCCATAGTTAAGAGTTCTGAGCAGCGCTTGTAACACTGTCTGAAGCTTATTTCCACCTACTGCAGCTTCACTATTCTCAAAGTAAGTGAGTGTCGTTTGTGGACCTGACTGCATTAGAAAACAATGTGATATGTTACCTTCCTAAACAGCTTGACGGAGGCCCCTGAGGGACGCTGTGATGGCCATGGACTCGGAGAAGACGCTTGGCTCCGACACCCTCCCCAAGTCTTATAGCACTGGTGTAGCCTGAGATCGCCCCCGACATAGGCGGCCGGCTCCCGGCGGTACTTTTTGCCTTTTGATGACTCTTCAATTCTGGACCTTGTCCCACAATCCGTTTGACCTGAAGACAAGCTGTAGTGGGGCGCCCCTTTATCGTTTTAGTTGCCATTCCGCCCGCTTTTGCTACACTGTGCCTCTTCCGCCATTCAGCTGTTTTCCGCCCGCTCTTGCGACTACAGCGTCTCGCTCACCATGTAGTTGAGATGCGCCCGCTCTTGCGGTGCAGCGATAGGCGGCTGCCACAGGACTCTCAAAATGGCGGCCGGCTCTTCGGTTTTGGGCCTGGTCCACTGAAATGGCCCTGGGACACCTTGGAACTCGGACGCTTGTCTGCTAGGGCTTGGGTCCCATTCTCGAAAAGCGTCCCCTCAGCCGTGAAGATTCTACAAAAGTCTTGGGGGCCTCCGACTCCCGCAGGCTTCTGGTGGGGAGCGGCTGCCATGATTGCTCGTGGAATGGCCACGACGGAGCTACGAGATGGTAGTGGTCTCATGCTGACGCCAGCTTTAGTGTGAAACATCCAGAAACACTGTAGACTACCAATTCGATCAGTTCCGGTAGCGCCCCAACATGACCCGGAAGAGAAGAACTTGCCCTCCCCTCTTTGACTGATGGTTCTTGTTGCCTGTCCCCTCTGTTGTCATTTAACAGAACTTTTTGGACTGCTGAAAGGGGTTGTGTTCTGAACGCTGGTTGGTG
Organism: Lissotriton vulgaris; assembly: GCF_964263255.1. Lineage (NCBI taxonomy): Eukaryota > Metazoa > Chordata > Amphibia > Caudata > Salamandridae > Lissotriton > Lissotriton vulgaris. Next base: position 463,332,248 of record NC_141699.1, read on the forward strand.
GAGACATTTAGACTATATTCTTGACCTACGTTGTCGCGTAATGCGTTTTATGACACGCCGCGTTAGCGCACCCGGAAGTGATCCGAGGCGCGGCGCGCAGCGCGTAACGTAAGCATAACAGGTCATGTGACTTGTTAATAAAACTTTTCATTGGTTCATTTTACTTTTGTTAATTTAATGATGAAAAGCTTGGTCTTATGACCTAAAAATTACGCTTTTTATTATTTTCGAACAATATTTTTTTTTCAAACATATGTTATAATATTCCAGGCTAATGTACTTTCCCGGAAAATTTACAACTGTCTTGCAAGTAAAATATATTCCTTTTTCGAGAAAAAGGGCGTTTCTTCCTTCCATGACGGAGCCGTTGAGTAAAAGAGATTCGGCCTGCTGTCTTAGTCGCCGATACGCCTGATTATCAGATTCTTATCGATCACTTTATGTTGCAGACATGAAAAACACAACTGCCCTTGACCATTTATCTTTACTGCGTTCCTACATATTATACCTTTTATCCGTCATGTAATTGGACTGCTTTATTTCACTTGCCTTTTACTGATTCCAAAACAGTCACTAAAAGTAAAAACTTTACAAATGAAAATACTACTACCGTGTTTTGTTTTAAAAACCTTTATTGTGAAAATGTCAGTATACAAATACGGGCCTATAACCACGTGGGCCGGCCACGGAGCAAACTCAAATCGTATATGATGAGGAGACATTTACACTGTAGAAGAACGTAACGAGCGGGCCATTAGGTGACAAGAACAAAGGTGTCTAACAGTTGCGGAATCGGTGGACGTACATTTTGTAATTAAAATACGACAGGGCCACTTACAATAACATTTTCTAGATATACATTTGCGGGCAAAGAGTTACGAGTCCCATTTATACCGGCGCCATTTTGGGCGAGGCCGGGCAGGTCCAAGATATAGTCAAAATGTCTCCACCAACCATCGGCCAGACCAGAACCCCTTTCGGCCCTTTATGTTACAAGATGGTGTCTTCCATTCAGAAAATATTGTTGGCAGCATTTTGAAAGGAAAGATAAACAGCCGTTCTCCTAGTGAGTCTCACATTGTTACATTTAGGAAGAATGTTGAAGAGTAGTATGTGGAAAATCTGAAGCCATTTTTCTACAAACTCTCAATCAGACTTGGATGGAAAAAAAAACCTGAAGAATGTACAAACTGAAAACCAATTTTTGTCTGTATAGCACCAACAGTAACGCTTGAGTCAGCTTTGTGTCAAGCCGCCATTTTCATTCAATCAATAGCGTCCCCCTGCACACATTCAGGGACCTGGTCGTGTCTTCAGATGAAACGCATTGTAGGAAAAGATGCAGAAAGGAAAAGGAAAAAAGTTCCGCCGGACCTAGTGAAGCTGCAGCAGGTGCAAATAAGCTTCAGACAGTCTTACAAGCACTGCTCAGGACTCTCAACTGAGGCACTCAACATCCAGGACTTGCCATTCGGATCTTGGCGCCTTGTATTTTTGTTTTGTTTTTGATGGAGGGGAAAGAACAAAAAACAGACATTGAAAAAGGCTCAACAGTGCAGGGCGCCTTGTGCTGGTTCCGACCTATTCACACATCGGTCCGCTACTGACATCACCTCATAAACCAACGGGGCACCCCACGCCGACTTTCGGCGCAGCATTGTAGGATGGCCACACCAGTGCGGCAATTTGCTGGACACCACCTCGGTGCCATCCAGATCTCGGCGCGTTCATTCATTCAATAGCGTCCCCCTGCACACATTCAGGGACCTGGTCGTGTCTTCAGAAGAAACGCATTGTAGGAAAAGAAGCACAAAGGAAAAGGCAACAAGTTCCGCCGGACCTAGTGAAGCTGCAGCAGGTGCAAATAAGCTTCAGACAGTTCTACAAGCACTTCTCAGAAATCTCAACTGAGGCACTCAACATCCAGGACTTGCCATTCGGATCTTGGCGCCTTGTGCTGGTTCCGACCTATTCACACATCAGTCCACTACTGACATCACCTCATAAGCCAACGGGGCACCCCACGCCATCTTTCGGCGCAGCATTGTAGGATGGCCACACCAGTGCAGCCACTTGCTGGACACCACCTCGGTGCCATCCGGATCTCAGCGCGTTCGAGTCACTGTGCCGGAAGAGTAACCGGAACTCAGCTGAACACGCCGTCTTTCGGCGCAGCATTGTAGGATGGCCACACCAGTACGGCAATTTGCTGGACACCACCTCGGCGCCATCCGGATCTCGGCGCGTTCGAGTCACTGTACCGCAACAGTGACCGCAATTCAGCTGGACACGCCGTCTTTCGGCGCAGCATTGTAGGATGGCCACACCAGTGCGGCAATTTGCTGGACACCACCTCGGTGCCATCCGGATCTCGGCGCGTTGTGCTGCCTTCGGCCTATTCGCACATCGGTCCGCTACTGACGCCGCCTCACGTGCCAACGGATTTTCTACGCTTTTTGTAGCCCTATGTCGCATAACAGGTCATGTGACTTGTTTATAAAACTTTTCATTGGTTCATTTTACTTTTGGTTTCCTAAAGATGGAAGGCTTGGTCATATGACCTAAAAATAACACTTTTCATTGGTTTAGAACATTTTTTTTTCCCAAACGATGAAAGCCCCACCTTGTTTCTGGATCATTCAGACTGAAGCTGGCGTCAGCATGAGAGCACCACCATCTCGTGGCTCCGTCGTGGTCATTCCGCGAGCAATCATGGCAGCCGCTCCCCACCGGAAGCCTGCGGGAGTCGGGGGCCCCCAAGACTTTTATACAATCTTCACGGCTGAGGGGACGCTTTTCGAGAATGGAGCCCAAGCCCTAGCAGGCAAGCGTCCGACTTCCAAGGTGTCCCAGGGCCATTTCAGTGGACCAGGCCCAAAACCGAAGAGCCGTCCGCCATTTTGACAGCCATGTGGCAGCCGCCTATCACTGCACTGCAAGAGTGGGAGCAACTCAACAACATGGTGAGCGAGACGCTGTAGCCGCAAGAGCGGGCGCAACTCAGCTGGATGGCCGCCACCTGGGGAGGCCCGTTCACGCCGCCTCCCCCCCCCCCCCCCCCCGGGCCGCCGCACGCCAATTTTCGGAGCAGCATTGTAGGATACCAAAACCAGTGCGGCAGTTTACTGGACATCACCTGGGTGCCTGTCGTACATGTTGTGTCAGCCATGTGACACTGGACACAGACCGCTACTGACGAGGCCTCCCCCCGCACCACCCGGGACGCCCCACGCTGTTTTTCTGTGCTGCATTGTAGGATCCCTAAACCAGTGCGGCACCCAGGCGACATCACCTGGGTGCCGTCCAGAACTCTGCACGTTGTGCTGCCTTGGGACTATTCGCACAGCAGACCGCTACTGACGAGGCCTCCCCCCGCCCCACCCGGGACGCCCCACGCCAATTTTCGGAGCAGCATTGTAGGATCCCTAAACCAGTGCGGCACCCAGGCGACATCACCTGGGTGCCGTCCAGAACTCTGCACGTTGTGCTGCCTTGGGACTATTCGCACAAAAGACAGCTTCTAACCATTGTTGCTTTTTGTGTTAATAAATGTTTAAATGTTTTTAGTTTTTGTTCTGTTCATTATCGTTAAAAGTTAATAAAGTTTTATAACCTTAATTTGTTGGAGTGTTATCTATTTTTTGAAAAACGGGTGAATGGGGCCTTGAATCGGGTTATTGTCATGTGTGGGCTTTGGAAGTGTGCTGCTGCAGGATCGGACATTTCAAACTCAAATGCACGTTCTTTTTCTTACCTTTCCGAAGCATGGAGCGCAATAGCAGGCAGAGAAAGGGTGATGCACGTGTTGAACACTACCTGACCTGGCAAGTTGCTGGCAGTGCCCCCCCCGCCCGCTCCTGAAAGAGGGCACACACACACCGCCGCCCCGAGTACTTCAGAAATCTTTAAAAGACCATGCGCTTGTTCATGAGGCTTAAATGGTTTATCACCTCTTCTAGAACCCCTACATCGACCCTCTGACGTTTCATGGAAAAATTACCATGTAACACAATACCAAGCCCTATCAGCTGAAACCCCCAAGGAATCGTGGGGCATATTAGCAAGGGGGTTTATCTCCCCTTTTTTGGCTTTAAAAACCATGAAAGCGGAGATAAAATTATTTCCCTATTATCAAGCTGTCGCTAACACCAGTTAGTGACACCTAAAAGGAGATAGCGACCATCTTGGGCCCGGCTTTGCATGTCAGTGATACTTATCACTAATGACATGCAAAGTGGCGTGCCAAGATGTTAGCGACTGGAAACAGTCCCTAACATCGCTACCTTCTATTACCAACTTTTGGAGATATTCGCACTAAGCGCGAATATCTCCAAAAGCTAACACCTGCCCTGAGCAGGTTTTAGCCATGTTATCCAATGGGAGGTGGATAACATGGCTAAGAGCATTAGGTCGATAATACATGAATATCGCTGACTTTTCTGCGATAATAGCAAGGTTTATCTGCGATAAAAATCGCCGATGTGCGGCGATAATTTTTGTCTCTAAACAAGTTATAGACAAAAATTATCGCTAGTTGTTAGTAATATGCCCCCGGGTTTTTGCTTGCAGAAATCGGGAGGCGGGAGACTAGCACTGAAATCAGTACTCACACGCCTGAATCAGGAGGATTGGCATGTCTGAATTCTCTACAGCTGGGGCCATAAACTACATCCGCAGGGGTAGGTGATAGCCTGGGACCAGCCTGGCATCTAAAATGGCTGCCGTGCACGACAAAATTGTGGCATTCGAAAAAAGGCAAGATGGCGCAGCCGCTGGAAGAGATGTATCAACATATATCAGCCTCCTCAGCCACCCTCAGGAAACATAGGGGATTAGGATACGTCTCCCGCACCCCCTTATACCTAGTAATTTAATTTACGAAGCACAAAATGGCGAATTCCCGTTTCGCTACCAGTTTGCGGCCCAGTTCGCGGCCCGTGAAGCGCTTCTACCGTGAAAAATCATTTTTTTTTTCTTTTCCCCACGGGTCCCTTTAATAACCCCAACAACATTCCTAGGGGGTCAAGAAGGGGATACCTTGCCCCCTTTCATTAAATTCACCCTTCGTTTTTCACCTCTTCTTCTCTCTCGATCCTACCGAGAGACAAGATGGCGGCCGCTCCGGACTGTCACGCAGCAAAAAAAAAAAAAAAGCTCACGCACAGCCGCTGGAAGAGATGTATCAACATATATCAGCCTCCTCACCCACCCTCAGGAAACATAGGGGATTAGGATACGTCTCCCGTACCCACTTATAACTAGTAATTTAATTTACGAAGCACAAAATGGCGAATTCCCGTTTCGCTACCAGTTTGCGGCCCAGTTCGCGGCCCGTGAAGCGCTTCTACCGTGAAAAATCATTTTTTTTTTCTTTTCCCCACGGGTCCCTTTAATAACCCGAACAGCATTCCTAGGGGGTCAAGAGGGGGATACCTTGCCCCCTTTCATTAAATTCACCCTTCGTTTTTCACCTCTTCTTCTCTCTCGATCCTACCGAGAGACAAGATGGCGGCCGCTCCGGACTGTTTAGAATGTTGACAGACACCGGAGAGCCAATCAGCTTTCTGCGCGCAAAGTTCCGATAAGCGAAAAGTAAGCGGACCGGATCGCTGCCCAGAGCGCTGTTACAGATATATATCTTGATTTAAACGTTAATTTCTCAAAAACTACTGGAGCACATATATTGAGACCTAGCAAAGGCACATCGGGCTAACAGTCCCTACAATTTTGCCAAGTTTCGTGCAAATCCATTCAGCCGTTCGAGCTAAAAGTGAGTCCAACCGCCCTATGGAAAAATGAATGGGAAAAACACGTTTTGGGACCCCCCTTTTTTCTCAGCCCCCCCTTGACGAAACCCCACCAAATTTTCAGGAGCTGCTCAGAAACAAAATGTGCCATTTTCCTGAAAATTTCAGCCGATTCCATCCACAAACGCCAAAGTTATTAGACATAGAATTTTCAAAAGTCCCATAGGGAATTAATCCTAACTATATATACCTACTGGCGATAGCCAGTAGGTAATATATATATATATATATATACTGCCACAACTTGCCTCCTCGTGTCACATTCACGTGTAAGGAAGAAACACTCCCAGGGAATCGTTTCTGTTGATTTATTTCACAGAATCCTTGCACAACCAAACACTCCCTGCATCTAAGAGGCACCCGCGCTGGTGCAGAGGAGCTGATTTTATATATATATATATATATATATATATATATATATATATATATATTTTTTTTTCGGCACTCAGGTCCCACCAGCCTCCGCTCCACTCGAACACGGGTGCCTCTCTCGCACGGTGGAATGCGAAATGTATTGGCAAAACGCAAAACCCCCAACTCTCGGGTTTGGAGAAATGAGAGCACTCAAAGCCAATACGGCGTAGGTCAGCCAAATCATTTATTCATCAGAAACCTCCTCGATAGTCAGTTAACAAACGCGTTTCGGCGTTGCCGCCTTCGTCAGTGTAGACTGACGAAGGCGGCAACGCCGAAACGCGTTTGTTAACTGACTATCGAGGAGGTTTCTGATGAATAAATGATTTGGCTGACCTACGCCGTATTGGCTTTGAGTGCTCTCATTTCTCCAAACCCGAGAGTTGGGGGTTTTGCGTTTTGCCATATATATATATATATATATATATATATATATATATATATATATATATATATATATATATATATATAGCACACAGGTTTCCAATAAAGTACGCTCTCAGGAACGAAACAACAATCCAGGAGTAAACTTAGATCCTTAGTTTATTCACACAACGTGTTTCGGCGACTTGCCTTGATCACGTGTTCAAGGCAAGTCGCCGAAACGCGTTGTGTGAATAAACTAAGGATCTAAGTTTACTCCTGGATTGTTGTTTCGTTCCTGAGAGCATACTTTATTGGAAATCTGTGTGGAATACTAATTTTCCGGTTGCTTCGCCGGAGCGTACGCCACTTTTCAACAGGTCGCAGCGTTGCAGCAGAAGCAGCTTTGTTTGGACATATATATATATATATATATATATATATATATATATATATCTCCTAGGCTCACTCGCACCAAAAATGCACAGCACTCACAGGAACGTTTTCAAACCCAGTGGTTTTATTTGGGTTACTGCATCACAAGACGCGTTTCGGCTTGCCGCCTTTGTCAATAGTGGTCGGCGTCGAAATGAGGCAGACATATAAAGTGTGTTGGAGGTTTGCATTAATGGTTGCATAACTGCTTTATTTTTTAGATACAGGGATTAAACCCAGTATTTTGTGGCAATATTCAGGGATTTATCCCGATATTATACAGTGGTCGGCAAAATGCAATAATCACAAATGTTGCTGTGAATGACTGTAAATAACGCACTATTTCTAAAAAGTTCTAAAATATGCTTAGTCTGTCTACTATGTTAATGCCCAATTGTGGTAATTTTAAAATGAACCAATCACTAAACAGCACTGTGCACTTTAAATACGCTTTGAAAAAATGGTTACGCTGTCATGTGATCAAGGCTTTGTGCCGAAACGTTATGGCGACAACGACAGCTGAATAAATTTTGAAAACCAGCATCTCATGTTTGGTCCGTGTCTGTTTCCAGCGCGATCGGGAGCTAAGGCGATTGCGAGAGGAGAACGGAGGTTGGTGTATATGTGCAGCCGTTACGATATCACACGGCTCAACACGGACCCCTTCCGGGAATCGGCTTGAGAGGGAAAAGCCGATAGGTCGACGCGAAGTGATATCCTGTCTGGGGTTTCCCCGGATTCTGTTTGGAGCTTCCGAAGAGGGAGATCAGCGTCAGACCCCCGAAGTACGAGGAGTGCAACGTGCAAGTCCAGTCCCCGGGAAAATCGGCACCGGGAGAAGGTGCACGAAACCAGGAGTAAGGACAGAGGACTACACGAGAAACCAATCCAGGTACTGAAGGGAGGAAGGATTGTATAACGAATGCGCGGGGTTACCTGTGTCTAAAATTGAAGCATTCACAGAGTAACATGACGACCGCATAATTAACATCAGCTTAAAATAATGTCTGCCGACAGCGTAAGAGAGCGGGAAGCTAGGGCGAGCACAATGTTCTCGGACAGTCAGCCTGTAACAACGACTGCCCGCAATCAGCCGGAAGCCGCCAGTGGATCTGAAAATATCTCCCTGCATGAAAAAATTAAAATCTTGGAAAAGAAATCCCGCCAGGAACAAAGCAAATGGTGGGAGTCGAAGTCTTTACAAAGATATATAGAGGTTAAAAGAATACCGCGTGGACTACGCATTCTAACAGCTCCCAGCTACGAGAATCCGAATCCGGACCTAATGAAGGAGTGGGCCGAAATAAACCTTGAAGCATCGCGGCAACAGGTCCTTGTCCTGATTAAGTATGCTGATATCGATAGAGCGCGACTATTGGAAGAGATATCAAGCATATACGAAGAACTGGAAGGAATGGGTCCGGAAGAGGAGAAAGAAAAACTACTGAAAGAAATGAAAACCAGGTTAAAAAAAGAGGAAGAAAAGATCATTGACCGCAAAACTTACAAATTCCAAAGAGACCGTAAGGACTACGAGTTAGGACAAATTTTTACATTTTCAAAGCGATATGACTCCCTCCGTAGTGCGTTATCAGGCAAAGCACAGGCAACCAAACAAAACAAGGCACCTCAATCTAAAATGCGGAAAGACCAAACGGACTCAACAATGTCGGATTTCAGCTCTGAAGGTGGAAGCGGATCAGAGTCAGAACAAAGAGAGGTGACCGGGGAAACTCAAAAGAAAAGACCATCCCCGGGGGAAGAAATTGTTTTTTTATGCCAGGGCAGACTGCAATCACTAAGACCTAGGACACGAAAAAACTACAACGAAGGAGGAAGAATTACAACGCAAGGAAAAGGTGGAGGGCAAGGCAACGGAGGAAATTCAAAACAGACATCATGGAAAGGTCGGGGGAAATGGACCAAAAAGCAGTAACCCCGCAAAGCAAAATTATAATTAATCTCACCAAAATGGAATTGACACAGAAAGAAGAAAAAATTCTACAACTTGGGCTATCCTTTGCTCCTAAAACAAATCTTAACTATGCTAAAGCACGAACGGACGTGTATAAGGCGGTAAGAAAACTCAAGCTTAAAAAATATCATAAGCAAAAGAAAAGTGCTGTGGAATCCGATGAGGGGGAGGAGCAAGGCACGCTCTCGCAGGAACTAGCGGAGCTGTGGGACACAGAGGGTGAGGAAGTGCGACCACCCATGCCAAACTTATTTGGAGGAGTGAATAAAACACAAGGGGCTGCAGGACTTACAACGTTGAAGCCGCCATCGACCTTTTGCCCTATTCTGCCTCGTGACGGAATAGATATATTCCATGAAAATGTAACCAATGACCTAAAAGAATTACAAAAGCGCATAAGCAAAGGCCACTACAAAAACAATGAACAAACAAAGGACTATGAGAAACTTGTAACCAAATTGATTAAAGACAAAAATATTGTAGTGCGACCCAGTGACAAGGGGGGCAATGTGGTCCTGCTTACAAAGGAAATGTATGAAAAAGAGGCACTCATGCAACTTAACAACCGTGAACACTATGAGAGGATCAATATGACAACAGTAAAGGGATGGCAGATTGAATATCACAGCTGGCTAACACGATGGAAAAGAAAAAAACTTATCTCTGAAGCCGAATATCATTACTTGAAGGTGGACCATCCCATAATGCCATGTATATATTTCATCCCAAAGGTGCACAAAGACCAAAAAAATCCCCCGGGCAGACCCATCATCAATGCAATTGGGGGGTTACTTGAGAACACGTCGGTTTATATCGACCAATTTTTACAGACCTTTGTGAAGAACCTGGAGTCATATGTCCGGGACTCAAGTGATTTCCTCTGTAAAATGCGCGACATTGGCTGGCAACCGGGAGATTGGTTGTTAGCACTAGACGTAAGTGCCTTATATACGAGTATAAAACATTTGGACTGTATAAATGCGGTAAAGTACTACTTGTCCAGAAGACCTGATGAGTTCAAAGAACATACTGAAATGTTAGTAACAATGTTGACCTATTGTTTGGAACACAATGTTTTCATATTTAACAACTTGATATACCGCCAATGCCAGGGTGTGGCGATGGGGGCCAGTTTCTCTCCGAGCGTGGCATGTTTACACATGGGGGCTTGGGAGGAACTGGTCCTCAGGGCCAACTTTGAGAGGGAAATGACAGAAAATGTTGTGGCATGGTATCGTTTCATTGACGATTTGTTTGTAGTGTGGAGAGGGTCAAAAGTGGAGGCAGAAAATTTCATTGAAAGTCTGAACATGAACGACTTAAATATTAAGTTTACATGTACGATGAGCCAGACAAATGTCCCCTTTTTGGACATAGAAATATATACCCAAGACAACAAGCTAGCAAGCAGATTATTCCGCAAAACAACGGCAGGAAACACAATCCTACATGCCAGCAGCACTCACCCAGCCCATCTAATACGGAGCATTCCGTATGGTGAGATACTAAGAACCCGCAGGTTGTGTAGTGAATCGGACGAGCTGCAGAAAGCTCAAGATGCTTGCACACAGAGATTTCTGGAACGAGGGTATAGTAAAGGGACCATCAAACAAGCAATCCAAAAATCCATGGTCAAAGACCGTATGGAGTTGCTGGGAATCAAAGATGTCTCGGCTGAGACATCAGACACTCAACCCACTACAAACACCACTTGCACCAAACAGGTTGAACCATTTCGAATCATAATGGGATACTGTAATCAACACCATGAGGTGCGTAAAATCATAAACAAAAACTGGCCTATAGTCAGCAGTGATCCCATAATAGGTCCGAGTCTCCCTAAGAAAGCTTCTCTAACGTTCAGCAAAGCACCAAACATGAGGCAAAGGGTGGTGGCTACTTGCCCGGAAATCATTGACAGCAGCTCATGGTACCAAAATAACTATGGTTTTTTCAAATGTAAGACCTGCAAGGCCTGTGTTCATGCTGTCAATAAGAAAACTTACAAGGACGGATTTAGTGAACAAGAACACCGTATCACTAAGGTTTTAACATGTAAAGCGGACTACGCCGTTTACGTCCTTGAGTGCCCCTGTAAATTGCTATATGTGGGGAGCACAAAGCTCCCCGTCCATAAAAGAATCTTGCAACATTTGAGGGCAATAACCACGCAGGATAACACCTATCCCGTGGCGAGGCATTTTAAAAGACACCACCAAAGCAACAACAAAGAGTTAAAATACTATGTGGTAGACGCTGTGACTGCAAGCAGGAGGGGAGGCAATAGGGAAAATAAACTACGTAAAATGGAAACCAACTACATACTTAAATTTAACAGCAAACAGCCAACAGGGCTTAATGTGACTGAAGACTTGTACACATGCTTACACAAATGAAACCAACGAGAAAGGAATGGAGTAAATGCAGTTTTTAAATTGAAAATAGTAGATACTGTGTAAATAGGATGTATATATATGAAATGAAATGAGATAATGGTCTCAAGTCGAAAATTTTAAGGAATGTATTGTATACACATGTGTAAGCACATTTATATTTGTATATTTGTATATATATATAGAGAGAGGGTGTACAATGCTGTAAACAATAGGAATATGGTATACAAAATGTGAACTAAACGTTGGTGGTACGAGTAAGAACACTGACAGGAACATATGTAGTTGGAACATGCCATGTATACTAAGTACTTTGTTTGATAACCTGAGAGAAATGAAAAGTAAAGAGAAAGAAGCAAAATGGGAGAACTACATGTATAGGCAGATGTAAGGCGTAGTCAGCAAATAGGGCTTTGATTAAAAAGTACAAACACACAGTATTATATCGAGGGAGATAGTTTGGAAACCGGGTACAGCTTAGAAAACAAGGAATATGAACTAACTTGAAATTAACTATGAAAAAATAGCTCAGTCCTTGCATATTGTTTTTAAATTCACTTTTTTTATAATACACAGGAGCACTTTACACAGGTTGGTGTATAATTAGTAGGACACCTAGTAGAACTAAAGAGGACATATGTGTAAAATATATACTGATGCTGACAAGTTGATATATGTGCCCATGTTCATAATCAGGGATTTAACCCAGGATTGGAGGCTTGCATTAATGGTTGCATAACTGCTTTATTTTTTAGATACAGGGATTAAACCCAGTATTTTGTGGCAATATTCAGGGATTTATCCCGATATTATACAGTGGTCGGCAAAATGCAATAATCACAAATGTTGCTGTGAATGACTGTAAATAACGCACTATTTCTAAAAAGTTCTAAAATATGCTTAGTCTGTCTACTATGTTAATGCCCAATTGTGGTAATTTTAAAATGAACCAATCATTAAACAGCACTGTGCACTTTAAATACGCTTTGAAAAAATGGTTACGCTGTCATGTGATCAAGGCTTTGTGCCGAAACGTTATGGCGACAACGACAGCTGAATACATTTTGAAAACCAGCATCTCATGTTTGGTCCGTGTCTGTTTCCAGCGCGATCGGGAGCTAAGGCGATTGCGAGAGGAGAACGGAGGTTGGTGTATATATATATATATATATCTATATATATATATCCTAGGCTCACTCGCACCAAAAATGCACAGCACTCACGGGAACGTTTTCAAACCCAGTGGTTTTATTTGGGTTACTGCATCGCAAGACGCGTTTCGGCTTGCCGCCTTTGTCAATAGTGGTCGGCGTCGAAATGAGGCAGACATATAAACTGTGTACATGCACCAATAGTCATGAACTTAAACAAAAGACACCTTGTAACTTCCATCCGAAGTGTCGGCCATTGCTAAACATGCAAATCAGGGCTCAGAATAAATAATATTCCAAAGCCTACTTCAACTATTGTAGTTGATAATACATGAAATGAAACAAAGTAAATTGAAGTTCAAGTTGTAACGCCCTGGATGGGCTTTTTTCAACCAATTAAGTTGTTTGCTGACACACTTTCAATTTAGCCCTGGATGGGCAAAACACATTTCACAAAGAGAACAGTATTAGGAGGAACATGTTACAGATGCACGGCCATTTATTCCCCACCATTCAGGCCACCCGGCCTTTTGGTCTGATTTTCAATAATATGCTGTGACTCCAGCCTGCGTAGACGTAGAAGTCTATTCCCTCCTCTGATATCTGGGGGCACATGATCTAAACAGAAAAAACGTAAAAGATCTCTGTTACTTTGATGGAATTTCTCAAAATACCAGGCCACTGGGTATGATGGATCCTTATTTTGAATGGCCAGGAGATGTTCTAAAATTCTAACTTTTGTGGGATGAATGGTACTACCAATGTAACGCAAGCCACACGGACATACCAAACAGTACACCGTGTGGCTTGTGTTACAATTCATCAGGCTGCTGATTTTCATTGGTTCTACTTTGCCTGGTATCGAATACTGCAAAACTTTATGGCTGAATTTGCAGGCCCTACATTTAAGACATGGGTAGAACCCTGCCAGTTTGCCAAATGGTGACACCCAGCTTTCCCTCTCACAGTGACTCTGTACCAAACTCATGCGAAGCGATCTAGCTATTTTGAAGGTAATGAGTGGTGCCCTGGGTAAATATTTCCCTATTACTGGGTCCGATTTGAGGATGTGCCAATTTCTAGCAAAAATGCGTCTGATATCTGTCGCATCACTTGAGTAATTGGTAATCATTCTCAAAGAGTCGCCCTTCGCCTTCACTTCTTGATTTCTCTTACTCTTACTCTTGTCCTCTGGCATTATTAAATCCTCCCTTCTGATCTTGTTTACTTTAGATTCAGCTACATCAAGGATGAACCTGTTGTATCCTCTGGCCTCAAACCTTCTAATACATTCTTTAGAGGCAGACCGGAAGTCATTCCCCTTGTACAGTTCCTCTTAATACATAGGAGTTCACCGTACTGTATGGGGGTATGAGAAGGTGAATGGTTCTGTGGATGGTGTCATGAGTGATGTCATCAGTGATGTCACTGGCCATGTCATGAGTGATATATTTTGTGAGATCATAAGCAATGCATTGGGGGCGAAAGTTATAGTTAGCTCAGGTAACTATAACTGCTGAATTTCTCTGGTTTCTAACCCTAACTATAATGTGCCTGTAACCTTTTATTTTTTCAGTGAATTCCTAAGGTTTTTAAAATTCTATTTCCTAACTATAACATCCTTATAACCTTTGTTTTCTCAGTGAATTTCCAAGGTTTTTTAATGTTATTTCCTAACTATAACGTCCCTGTAACCTTTGTTTTTTTCAGTGAATTGCTAAGGTTTTTTAATTGGTGGTCGCATTTCCAGAGTGGTGGAGAAGGGGGGCTGGGCCTTCGACCAGGTCTCCAGAATCCCGCAGTGTAGTACTTACAGCAAGTACCAGGAGGGCTTCGTGGTCCCTATGGTCCCTCAAGAGTAAAGTGGACTTCATGCTACTGCAAGGGAAAAAGTCCACCCAAGCGGATCAAGCAATGGGCCATAAGGAGTCCAATAATTTCAATGCACAACATGGAACTCACCAAGGGGCGGCAAAAAGGTCACAGGGTGGAATGAATTTCAAGTATAAATGTACAAAATCTTTATTTTCTTTTTCTCATATTTTGTTTGCACACATTTTATCCAAAACATTTGATAACATAATGCATCAATTAATTAGTTCATAAAACATACTTCAATAAATACACATAATATGAAAACCCCACATCAACCTCTCAACATGCATACACTATCTTCTCATTCAGTCACACACAAACACCCACTGATACACCAAACACTAAATACAAATTCCTCAACGTAATCCCGAGAGTGACACAAGAATAGGATCCTGCGGAGTCTTCGTAGCACACTGCCAGAGAGTCCAGATTGATAAGGCAGGATCCAAGAAACACGTAAAGTGGACTTCATGCCCTAACCAGTAATGCACCAAGAGCCGCGTTTGCAGAGTAGTGGAGAATGCGAGCTTGGCGACCAAAGACCTTTTAGCAATCCCACTATGTGAGACTTACTGGAGATTACAGGAGGGGTAGTTGGTACCCAAGGACTATTCTTCAAACATGGCTCCTGGTGCACCCTTGGCTATTGCGGGTCCTTGGGGGTCAACTACCCCTCCTGTTACCTCCAGCAAGTACCTGTGATGTAATCTTTTTGGTTGCCAACACTTCAACCAGGAAGTGTTGGCAGCCATCTTGGACTCGGCTTAAGGTTATTCCCGCCAAAAACATTTAAAATAAAAAAAATTAGCCCTTGGTCAGCCAGGTTCTAGGAGCATGAGGAACTATACAAAGCAGGAGGGGATAAGGGTGCCCCTCCAAGGGCTTATAAAAGCCCCAGGGACCGCCACCTCCACAGAGCACAACTGCATAAATAAATGTAGGGGGGCGCTCCCCCCTTGCAGTCTCAGGGACAGCCCAATCCATGGGGGACTTAAAAATATGCATGCGGGCTGGCCCATCTGCACCCCAGGGATTGCCACCTCCCCAGGGCTAATCAGTAAAGTAGTGCAGAGGGGCCCATGCAGTCCCTGCAGTCCCAAAGCCAGTCACCTCATCAGGGCAATTTATTGAAATAATGGGGGCAATGGGCTGAAATTAATTAATGTAGGAGGACTATTGCAGAGCCCGGCCCAAGGAAACCCAACCTCTGTGGTGCTAAATACTACAATGGGCCCCCTGTGGAGCTGCCAGCTCCCGCCAAGATGTGCCACTGGGGATGGGCTCCCCAGGGCTGAAATCAGCCCGGGGAAAAGGGCTGCACGATCCACCTCCCCCACTAAATTTCAGCCTGGCCCCAGGGGATGGAGTCCCCAGGGCCGTAATTGACCCAGGGAGTGGGGCTGCATGGACCCCCTTCCCTAATAAAAAAGGTGGGGCATGGGGGATGGGGGCCGTGTGACTCCCTCCCACATTTAATAATTGCCAGGTCCCTGGGGATAGAGTCCCCAGGGCTGCAATTGGGCCAGTAGAGGGGGACCAAACAACCACACTTAACAAAAAAAAATAAGGGTGGTCCCAAAGGATGGGGCCCCCGACGATGAACTTGACCCGGGTGAGGGGGGCTGCATGACCCTCCCCCACATTTGTTAATCTCCAAGTCCCTGGGGAAGGTGACCCCAGGACCGAAATCAGCCCAGAGATGGGGGGGTCTATGTGGACCCCCTCCCCATTTGCTAATGGTCAGGCCCTGAGGTATAGAGTCCCCAGTGCTGAAATTGGCCTAGAGAGTGGGCCATAATACCCACTCCCCTATTAAAAATTAAAAATAAAAACAAGGTTGGTCCCAGGGGATCGAATCCCTGGGGCCAAAGTGGGCCAGGGTGGGGGTCACATGGTCTCCCTCCCCTATTGAATATGGCTGTGCCCTGGGGAATGAAGTCTTCAGGGCCAAAATAGGCCTGGGGAGACGGGCTGCGCATCCCCCACCCCCATTCAAATGAAGCCTGGCCACTCAGACACCCATTCACAGACCCAGACACTCATGCACGTATTCACTGACCTACTCAGAGGCACATGCACCCTCTCACAGATACACTCAGACACTCATGCACTCCCTCAAAGACCCACTTAGACACTCATGCAACCCACTCACATACCTACTTAGAGACTCAGGCACCCACTCACAGACCTTCTCAGACACGTGCGTACCCACTCAGACACTGATCCACTCACTCACAGATCCAGTCAGACACTTATACAGGTAGAATCAGACTCACTCGGACACTCACACACCCAGTCACACACCCACTGAGACACTCTTGCACTCACTCACTCACAATACTCAAATACCTGGGGTGGTCATGGTCCATTAGACAAAAACTTATAAGCAGACTATTGTAAATAACGTGCTTTAAAAACATCTGCATTTTTAGCTTTCTATATTCTTACATTTTTAAACCTATGATTAAATCGATATATTTTTTAAAGTTTATAGTTCTGTTTTTAAGGAGCACAAATCAAGTTTTTTTAATGGATTTCTATGTATGAAAATGCTTTTATGTGTTTTATCACGAATAAAGCAAGACTTGACTTGACTTGAATACAAATTTTCAAAGGTTACAGGTTACAGTTAGGAAATAAGTCTTAAAAAGACTTGGAAATTCACTGAAAAAAAATCAAAGGTTACAGGGACGTTATAGTTAAGCTCACATTCCACTCATACAAACCCAGACAAAAACAGCAGTCATAGTTACCTGAGCTAAGTATAACTTGCACCCCCACAATGCACTGCTTATGGCCTCACCTATTACATCACTCATGGCACGGTCAATGACATCACTGATAACATCCCAAATGACAATACTGATTACCTCACTGATGACATCTCAAATGTTATCACTGATGACATCATCCATAGAACAACCAATACCCACTTACACTTCTATCTAACATCTCATACACCTACTCCCATATTACCACTGACATAGCCATTCACAGACCTATACACCCACATACATACTCAGTGAGCCATGGAACCACTCTCACATCAACTCACTCATACAGTCACTAGCATAACTACTAACTCACATATACAGCCACTCATGCACCTAGTCTCTGATCAGTACAGTCATTCATACATCCAATCATACAGACATAGAGATGCTTACACACCAATTCATATCCCCATGCAGCCACTGATACACTGAATAAGTCATCCATACAGCTACTTACACACCTATTCACTCACACACATAGTCATTCACACAGCCACTTACTCACACATAGTTACCTACACACCCACTCACTTACTAACACATGCACTCACTCATCTATACAGTCACTGAGACAAACACATTCTGTTTCATACAACCTCTCTCACACTAACTTTCTCGCCCATACAGCTTCTCACTGACCCATTCAGTCACCCATACAGCCTCTCAGACACCCATTCAGTCACCCATGCAGCCTCTCACATACCCATTAACATACCCATACAGAAACTCACACACACTCACTCACTCACGGATATAGCCACTAACACACCCACTCACCCATACACCCCCTTAAACACTCATTCATGTACCCATACATCCACTAATGTACCCTTCACTTACCCATACAGATACTTATATACCTGTTGAGTCAGCCATATACCTGCGCATGCACCCTCTCATTCACCATTGCAGCCACTTAGACACTCACTCACTCACCCATACAGATACTCAGACAGCCACTCATTCATGTATAGTCTCTCAATTACCCACTGACTCTTCTAAAACCCACTTACACCCACTTACTCACCCACTCACTCACCCACCCATTCAGGCACTACCAAAGCCACATACTTCATTATATATGTTTAACACTCAGTAACTTTTAGAAAAAACTCACTCTATGATGCCATCAGTGATAAATGTATAAAAAGGAACCCCCTGTGACTAGAAGAAGTTCCTAGGACAGGGCAACAATATTTCAAATATAACAAATTCCTAGGCAACTAGAACCCTGCAGGATGGCAGGTACAACAGCACAAAAGATAATAACAGAAACTACAGTGTACTGAACTAATAACAACAAAATATATAGAACAATATTGTTCATTTATTATTTTAAAAAATATACATAAGAGAAGCAAATAAAAAACAATCTTATTATCAAACATATACATGCTCACAATACATGCCAAATCATGTGGGGCATAAAATGATAAAAAACAATATATAAAGATTAAATACACATTCAATGGTAAAATACAGTACAAAAAATTAAAACAACTGAGTGGGTTGGATGTTGATCTCTACGCACGTTTCGGCGTATGACACGCCTTCTTCTGGAGAACCACTTGAAAATTCTAATAAGAAAACATAATAAAACAATAGCTAAACATATCACATACTGTAGAACACTGAGACTGTTACAAAACAGGTTATAGTGCATGATACAGTTTACAAGCAACTGGCTGGTGCTAGGGAACAAAAAAAGTAGTGTGATAAAACAAAGAAGCGTTTAACCACACCCAGGTGAAAATAGCTGGATATAGTATAGAGCAATGACTCAACCAACCAGAATTGTGCATATAAAGATAGTGACAGAAAAAGCACCCAAATTGTGCCGTTACTCATAATGGACATGATAGAAGGTACCTTAAAACAAATATTTTGTCTTACCTAAAATTGTTTAAAAACGACAGCGCTGGGTTGCACAAGGGAGACTTATCTCAAAAGCAACAGGAAACTATACAAAAAGAGGGAAGGATAATAAGGAATATGTATATCTAAGTGCATTCTTTTTAGAGGACTGAGGCTAAAAACTAAACCGTGTAGGCAAGCAGACTGTATAATTACCAAATAAAATCCACAAAGTTGTGAAGCCAATGATATGTGGCAACATCAACTGGAGGAAAACCGGGTCCCAATTTCCATTCTGAATAAAAGATGAAGAGTGTTAAAAAAGCGACAAACTGTTTTGTAAACCAGGTTTACGAGAAGTCAAATCAACCTGAGTAGAAATAATTTAAAAATAACTACCTGGTGATGTGTAATTCAGAAATCACCCGAAGATAAACCTGATGTTGTGGCAAAAAAATCACAACTTTAAAATAAAGGGCTGGTCCTTGAGGATACAGGTAGCCAATGAAAATCAACCTACAAAACAACATGTGATTTATAAATGAAACTGACTGGAAAATGTGAAAACTCTACTTGCCTCTACTCCTCAACAAGGGACCTAGCATAATTACCTTAAGTAGGTAAATGATGAAAACCGGATGGGAATGATCCGTGAGTTTCAAACAGAGACTAATCGCCGCTGGCGCCAACTTTTGATGAGCTGAAACGAAAGACCCAACATCTAATGCATTGATGTAATAATGAGGGGTAAAAGAGACTCCGAAGAGCTATAGGGAATATCAAAAGTTATATGAACGCCCTGCTCGGTTTTCTGAAGATATACAACCACAGGGCAACCCTAACGGCGAATGACCACTACAATCAACCTTGCATCCAAAATGCACGTCTATGAAATACTGCTAATGTATTACATTTGTTTGAAAGGTGGACCCTAAACGTGACGAATAGAAGCAAGAGCAAACGTTTAACCGTGCGGCAACCAAAAACAGACAGCCAACACAATAATAACTACTCACGGGTAGCCTGGCGTGGAGTGTACGCATATGTAGATTCCCGACCTGGATGTAGTTTGGAATGGGAACAGAACGCTATAAGTAGCGTGCAAATGCGGAAACCCGTGAGCGTGCCGGAAAGGATTGCATGCTGAAGACGTCACAGCAGTAGGCATGATGGGACTAAAAATAACTAGAATGAAATAGGAGAAAGAGGAAACACAGGATGGAACGTGCGTGGGTAGAAGCACGCACGCATGTAAAAGAAAAACACGCGCTGCTATTATCATGGTGATTGGCGTGGTGAAATGAAAATCATCTCGCACGACAGCGAAAGTGCGTGCATGAGATGAACAACTCGCCGAATAGTATGTGAAAATGCGGACAGGAGGCCAACCTTGCCGAAAAGGAATAAAAATAAAAATAGATGTGGTATACAAAGGGTAAAGTAAAATACAAATACCTACTTGATGAGAAAAATCCCTACACTGCAAAGGATATTAATGGCATTAAAAAATGATCCTCACAAAAAAGAGACAGTATGTGACACCACCACATAGGTATAAGAATATCATGAACATTAGATAGGGCAACAGAAAGGGAAAAAGATACTATACCCAGAAGGGGAATTATTTGATATTATATTTTATAACATTTTCCCAAGGTATTTCATTGTTCAGACCCTTGGGATCTGATGCCAAGTTAAAGATCCAAAAAACTTAACATTTTTTGCGAACATATTCAGTGTTGATATTACTCTCAGTATTGCAGCTCTCTATGATAAACCATCGGATATCCGTGGGTTTATGTTCGCACTCCAAGTAATGTTTGACAAGTGGGGAAATAGTTTTGGAAGTACGAATGGCCGAACGATATTCAGTCAACTGAGTGCAAAACGGTTTGGCTGTCTCTCACACATAGCCAAGTCCACAAGGGCAAATAAGAAGATAGATGCCGTTTTTGGTGTTGCAGTTAGAGAACTTAGCTGGTCGGATGGTAAACCCTTGGTAGGTGCAGCTGGTACCTACTAATGCTACATCACAGGCCAAGCAGGTGTTACATTTGTACGTGCCAGTGATGGGGGAATTACCATCAATTGTTTTTTGAATGAAGGAGGAACCTTCTCTGAACCTGGAGCGAGTAATGTGGTCCTTGATGTTCGAGTTTCTTCTGTGTGCAAACATGGGTTTCGGCATTTTTTCATTTTCTTCTAAATTACTATATGCCATATGCCAATTGGAAGTCACAATGTGGCGGACTGTGCTATTCAAAGTGGAATGCCTCGTAACGCACACCAATTGGTTTTTGGTAAATTCCGGTTTAGGTGAAAGCAAAGCATCGCGGTCATAAAACCGGGCACGTTTAAATGATTCACGTATCAATCTTTGTGGATATCCTCTGGCTGGAAACTTGGTTTTGAGCAGGCCAGCTTGAATATCAAAATCTTGTATATTGGAACAATTCCGACTGAGACGGAGGAATTGACTAAAAGGGATTCCTTCCTTCTGTGCCCAGGGATGGTGGCTGTCAAAATGTAACAAAGTGTTACGGGCCGTGGGCTTGATAAACAAATCCACGTCTAAAGCTCCATCTTTGTGCCTGATAAACAGACCTAAAAACTCCACTTGATGTATACTGGAGTGTGATGTAAAGTGTAGATTGCTTTCACACATGATGCCATCAGTGATGAAATATGTGATGTCATCAGTGTTTTTTCAGTGAATATATATATTATAATGAGGAAATAGAATACAAAAACTTAGAAATTCACTGGAAAATCTAAAGATTACAGGGACGTTATAGTTAGACTCAGATTTTACATACTCAAAATTCTAAGGGTTTTAAAAAAATTCTATTTCCTAGCTAGAACGTCTTTGTAAACTATGTTTTTTTCAGTGACTTTTTATGTTTTATAAATGCTAATCCCTAACTATAACCTCCCTGTAACCTTTGCTTTTATCAGTGAATTTTTACGTTTTTTAAATGCTAATTCCTAACTATAACCTCCACATAACATTTGCTATTTTCAGTGAATTTCTATGTTTTTTAAATGCTATTTAGTTCCAGGAGGACCTAGCTTGGCAGTTTGCATTGGACTGTTCCTACTGGAGTAGGGTGAAACCTGATTTGGATACAGTTGCGTCCAAACTGAGCTGGCATGGTGTGCAAAATAACAACGGATTGGGATGCTACCCTGAGTAATTATCAGTGGCTGAGATTAATTCAAGCATTCCACCCATCACTTTTTTGTATATTTTAGTATATCATCCTGAGTAGAATAGTGTGCCCAGACGTGGGTTCCACCCAAACTGTGGCACTGGAAACAAGCTGTACCCAGTTGATGAGCCCAAAACTAGGGAGAAACTGGTCATGTTCTGGTTCAGAGGGACCTGTATTGGCAGTTCAGGCTGCACTGTTTCGATTGGAGCAGGGTCAAGACTGATTTGCACATAGCTGGGTCCAAATTGAGGTGACAGTGTGCAAAATAACAATGGATTGGAATGTGGCCAGCAATTATCAGTGACTGAGATTAATTCAAGCATTCCATACATCACATTTTTGTATACTTTAGTGTGTCACCCTAAATGGGAAGGGTATTCCCAGACATTGGTCATGTGCACACTCTGTCCCTGAAAGTACCTGTAAACGGCCGAAGAGCCCATACCTAGAGCACAACCAGTCCTGGGGTGCTTGTGTTCTGGTTGAGGGAGGCTCTGGCTTGGCAGATCTGGCTGGACTGCTCTAATTGGATCAGGGTCAAGACTTATTTGCATATAGCTGGATCCAAACTGAGGTGACATGGTGAGCAAAATAACAATGGATTGGGATGCAGCCAGAGTAATTACCAGTAGCAAAGATTAATTCAAGCATTCCATCCATCACATTTTTTAATACTAAGGGGGAAACTTGCAGCACTGCTGAACATGCACAGACTGCGCCCTCTTTTGCTAGTAAGATATTTAAAGCAAGCCTATTCTGCAAAAGAATTGCCCTTATTGATATGAGTTCAGGGTTAACAACAGTTATAGCACCAGTGGTATAAGAAGGGAGGTGGTCTATCAAGTAGCTTTCTAATCTTAAAATCATTCAAAACTATATCTATGAAAGGAATCATAGCACGAAAAAAATCACCTGCTATTTGTGAAGCACTGCATAGAGTTTTTCCATGAGTTACTGCCCAGTTATCAGTGTTTCTTAACCTGAGGTCCAAGGATCCCTGGGAGTCAGCAAAGGCTACTACAGGGGTCCGTGACTCAACTATTTAGGAAATTAAATAATATTAACAAATTAACAAGTGTATAGAAATAAAGAAGCAACATTGAAAATTTAAAAGAAATCTGGAATGTGAAGGAATTTGAAACTGGAGTCCAAAAATTAAGTTAGCATCCTCAAATTATTTTCTGGGATCAGTGCAAGTGCATCAAACAGAATAAAGTATGAAAGAGGAGTGGTGTTAATAGAATTTAAAAAATCTCGAACCTTCCAAGTAATATTAAAATATAGATTTTAATTTATATTTGTGAATAAAATGAAATAGTTTTCATTTGTTTGATAAACGCTTCTTTCTGTACTTTTGTGTACTGTTTTGCAGTTGAAATCTTCAAAAATGCATAGGCCAGGATCCCTGGCTTTTAGTAATGAATGAATGGGAATCCTCAGATTCTAATAATGATTCATTGAGCGTCCCCACGTGCTCCTGTAATGATTAAGTGGGGGTCAACAGAACTGAAGCGGTTGAGAACCACTGATCTATTTTATTTAAACGGAACACCTTAGAATACACTAAAGCTAAGTAGCAACTGCGAATCCAATTTGGAGTAAGTTGAAAGAAAGCATTCATCCCACACACACACTAAACTTTGACTTAATAGGATCCTTTCTTGAAAATATTTGATCACTCGTAATTTCCAATCTCTGTACACATTCACTCCAACCCACCATCCAAGTGTTCTTGAACTGTTCCTTTAAACTCAAAAGGCACAATTTCCATCATCCCAACTCCTATGCAAGTCCAAATTTGACTTTGGATGTATTCCACCTACTTTCATCTTTCCTCCTTCCTTCTCCCATCCCACCATGGCTCTCTCCATGCCCTCCTCTCAATCTCTGCCCTCTTTTTGTCCAATTCTTCAATAAAATCCTTCTCAGGCCTAGTCAATTTACACATAAACCTAGCTTTATTAAATTTAGGAATGTCAATTTCTATTACAGATCTTAAATAATGACCCATCTTTTCTACCGATTTTAATCCAGAATTCAGATTTAAATATTTACAGTTAGGACCATAATTCAAAAAATAATATTCAAAATGACATTGTTGATAAAACAAACTCATAGTTCTGCTTCAGGACAATGAATATGTGTAGGGTAAGTGATAATATGTAACACAAGCTGCACTCAAGACAGGTAAGTATATGCAGAGGCAACAATTGCTTGCATGTATGACCTTAGCATACACATGGAGTAAGTTAAAAGAAATACGTTTTCGAGATAGTTTCATAGACCCAGCCCTGTGTAAAATGTTCATGATAAATCTATACTGCTCCTCAAAATAAACCAGTTTTAGTTTCAGTGGAAGAATGTTTGATAGAAGAGTTAAGATCCTCTAATAAGCGAATCATTATCACATTACATCTTTCGCTCAAGTGAGATTGAGAAGAAAAAAGGAAAAATCATAAATCAAAATTCTTCTTGTTGCTTCTACTGCAAAGTAGCAAAACATTCAGTTTCAGAGTAAGTCTACACGTTCAGTTGACTTCAGAATTAAAAGCTGCAATCTACAGCTGTATACACTAAAAGGAGGCCTACTTTCTTCACAGGATATTTGGAATACAAAACAAAAATCTTCAATGTCTGGACATGTGTCACTTGCATCGAGTAAATCAAATCTTCATTGTGGTAGCACGGTTCACAGGGTCTTTTCCAAACCACTGTTGGCTCTCTGTACCATGTGCTCTCAATTCCGAACCACTTTCAGTAATGTAAATCCACTCAGCAGGAGCAGATTATCTTTGACTAGCCACACGTTGTCTATTTGATCTTCTGACTACAGGTTGTTTACTGACACCTTGTTTGCTTGGCTGTTTCTTAACTGATAGTTTCTGGGATGTGTTCCTCTGACATACCAACCCTCAGTTTCTCACCACTTTTCTGTCATCTCTCTCTTCTCTGCATTCTTCTGGTGGAAGTACTTGCACCGTCTTCAAGTTCAGGATGCAGACCGTCAATTTCAGCTGCTTGGTTCACTGTGGTTACTCTTGGGCCATTATCCATAGGCTCTGAACTTGTCCCAGCTTGACTTTGAGACACTTGTTTACAATCTTCTCCTTCCTCTCCACATTCATTTTTTGTTGGAGTTTGACTTTGTAAATCAGTAGTTGTTGTTACCCCGGCTTGTCTGACTGTCTTGGCATGGGAGGAATAGATCTAATCCAGGAGGCACCCACACTCCACCTCACTACAGTGTTAATCACAAGGATGACCTGGAAAGAGCCACACCAGTGGGGCTCTGAGCAGGTTTTCCTGACATGCTTCTTCATTAGGACTCAGTCCCAAGGACCTGGGTTATGACACTGTTCTTGCCTTGAAAGGGGAGTAGACAACTCAACCTGGTGAAAAACAGAATGCACTACTTCAGCCAGTCCTCTGTAGTAGTCAAGAATCATATCATGCATTATATTCACAGGTGCAGCCTCTAGCATGGCAGAAAGTGTCCAGCCTCTCCCTATCAAGATCCCATGGGTGGGAGAGTCCAGTCCTCCAATCAGGAGGGCTTCAGACCAAAACCAAGGGAAGGGTACCAGGCCATTTCAAGGAAGTGGACGCACACACCTTGGCTAGTCCAAATTTCAGAGTCCCAGTGACTTGTTCCACAATCTAAGACACCACTGGCCTATAGCTACAATGGAGCCTCTGCTCCACCTGCAGTGCTGCACACAGTAGTCTCATTATCCCATTCTTAAAATGACTGCTGAAATCGCACTTCAAATCAGTAGGCTGAAATAAGGGATTAGCGCCCCAGTATAAATTTGGTCACTGTGAAACTGTCACACCTGCTGGTCAGTTAGACCTACACCAAATATAAAAAGAGACAGACTAGCACCATCATATAGCGCAGTCTGCTACAGATGGGCATGTCTACAAAATCCAGCTGCATCCTGTTAAATGGACTGCCTGATCTTCCTATGAGACTCCTGGTCACGACTGTCCTCCTGCTCACATTCAAGTAGTGCATCTATGGCACAAATTCTCTGCAATGACCCAGAAATGGGGGTTATACTAATATGTCTTAAAGGTCATGGTTTATCTCCCTATATGGGTAGGGCCATGGAAATACTTGCCATGGGGTACAACTTACCTTCCAGCCACACAGTCTCCCATCTGTCAAAACCTACACCTCAAGCTGATTCTTAGCATATCCTGGCCTAACCCATTTCTCTTTTTCAGGCTCTGGGGCTTCCTCTTGAATAGAAATGAGCTATTCTTGGGTATTAGTAGAGTTTAACAACATGTTTGAAACAGCATCACTTTGTGATTCACATGAGTCTTTCCTATTGAATGTACAGTAACATGCCATTTTACGGGCATAGAGATTTCCAATCTACTTGTGTGTGCCGCACATGTCGCAACAGTCACTTCTTTAGCCGATTGTAGTGCATCTAACAAATCCATAACATAATTTCCATTTAGCATGGGGGACCTGAGGAAGTCATGAAAGTACTCTGAGATAACAACTATCCCAAATCATGGATCATGCCAAACACATAATAATAATAATGAATTTTTATAAAGCGCATGGTTACACTATCTCGGCTTGACCCCGTGCTGTAGTGAGAGAGGAGGAGGCAACCCAACCTGCATTGCACGACGTCTGCGGGATTAGCTAGCAAATAAGTAGGTTTTAAGTCCCTTTCTGAACTTAGCTTCAGAAGTCTCCATCCGGAGTTTTAGCTGGAGTTTATTCCAATTCTGGGCTGCCAGGACCCGGAAGGATATACCCCCCATTCTGACTTTCTTTACCCTCGGTACTGTTAACAGACCGGTCCCACTTGATCTCAAGGATCTCCCAGGTACATAACTAGTAACGAGATCCCTCAAGTAGGCGGGACCAGATCCCTTAGTAATACGATGGCAGGTGCAAAGAGTTTTAAACATTACTCTTTTCCTTACTGGGAGCCAGTGCAGGGTGTTGAGGGCTCTTTTAGAGGCAGCCATCCTTCACTGCATGAGAACAAGTCCTGCAGCATTCTGCATAACATGCAGTCTACTAAAGCCTTTTGCAGTGGTTCCCGTAATCCATAAGAGATGTTAACAGGGCATGTACCAGCGTCTTTCGTGCCTCTATCGGCAGAAGATCCATTGTTTTGCGCAGGCTTTTGAGGACTCCAAAACATTTCCCTACTGCGTGCCTGGTGTGTACTTCATAGGAGAGTGTGGTCGAGCCACACCCCTAGGTTTTTTGCCTGGGTGCATGGTATAGGTGTCGGGCCCAGACTACAAGGCCACCACGCCGACGTCCAACCCGCCGGATCACCCCCTATCACAAGCACCTCAGTCTTGCTGCCATTTAGTTTCAGGCAGTTCTTAGCCATCCAGGAGGCAAGCTCCTGCATGCATGCCCTGAAGTTAGAGGCAGCAACGTCAGGTGCCACGCGACAGAGAGATCACCAGCTGGGTGTCGTCAGCGTAAGAGACTACCTCCACACCAAAACCCTGCGCTATTTCAGCCAGCGGTGTTACGTACAGATTGAACAGGGAAGGGCTCAGTGCAGAACCCTGAGGCACACCCTTCTCTAGTTTAAAATCCTCGGAGTAGTGTGCTCCCTGTCTAACCTGAAAGCTGCGTTCAGTCAGGAAGGACTTCAGCAATTTCAGGGCCAGGCCTGAGACACCGCCCTTGTTCAGGCACTGTAGCAAGGTGTAATGAGCTACAGTGTCGAAGGCGGCACTCAGATCTAGCATAATCAGGGCCATAGTATGTCCTGCGTCAGCCCCCTTCCTGATGAACTCCGTGGCAAGCAGTAGTGCGGTCTCCGTGGAGTAACCGGCGCAAGCCCGATTGAGACGGATGAAGAAGGCTAGAGTCTTCGATATAAGTCATGAGCTGTTGGTTTACCACTTTCTCAGCTATCTTTGCTAGATAAGACAGAAGCGAGATAGGCCTGAGATTCTCCAGTATGACCTGGCTGATGTAAGGCTTTTTCTGGAGTGGCAAAACAACAGCTCTTTTTCAGCTCGCTGGGACCGTATGTGATGTAAACGAGACTTCAAAAACATGCCTAATGTAAGGTTCAAGTATCTCCATACTCTCGCCCAACAATTTAGGTGAAGCGGGGTCTCTCGGAGAGCAAGACTTAATGCTGCGACATATTTTACTGAGCCTCTCCGCGGGAGGGATGGTAAAATTGATCAGTGTCTGACCCGTTACGGCTTCATCCGCTAGCTCCTCGAATTCCAAACCTCTCCTTACTATCCCCGAAAAGGAGGAGTAGATTTTCTCCACTTTTCCCGAAAAATAGCTCGCAACCCGGTTACAAGACTCCACTGAGCCTTCTGTTGGGGTGGTCCTTGTAGAAATGGAGGAAATCTCCTTATAGACTTGAAAGAGCTCTTTAGTCGAATTCTCTGCTGTCCCAATTCTTGCCTGGTAATAAGTGGCTTTAGCCAATCTAATAAGACCATAGTATTTTTTCTGTGCCACCTTCTTCTTTAATCTGTCTTGGCATAGGAGTTCCTTTCTCCACTGCCTTTCCAAGCGCTTGCATTCAGCTCTTGCATCATGTAAAATAGAGGTAAAGCAGGGTGCCTATTTATCGTCCTCCCCGTCGATTTTCTAGCGGGTTGCGGGGCCACCTTATTAAGAGCATTAGCTATCCGCCTTTCTAGATTAAGACAGGCGGTTTCGCTATCTGCGCCCCGTGGGGGCCCTCCCATAGTCAATGCAATGTTAAAGTCCTTTCGCACGAACTGTTTCCAATTCCTGCGTTGATGTTTGCATGTAACTTTTTCCTGTGTTCCCATCTCTGGTACTCTTACAACAAAAGGGACCAAAAAGTGGTCAGACCAAGGGATAGGAATGGGAGTAGTTACTTCTATGTTCCCCCAGCTGGCAAACACAGGATCAAGTAAGTGCCCATGCTGGTGAGTAGGGGCATTAGATTTAAGGCTCAATTGAAACGCCTTAAGATCCTGGCATAGCTCCGAGGCCTTTATTTCCACGGGATCCTCCAAATGAAGATTAAGGTCACCTAGTACTAATAACTCGTCATGTCCTAAAGGTAGAGGGGCAATACCCTCAACCAGACTGGATAAAAAACATGGAGGGGGCCCCGGGGGTCTATATACCAAGAACCCTTTTATGGTGAGATTAGGGTTAACTTTAATTGAAAAAAGGCCCACCTCACTTTCGCATACCGCAATAGTTTGAAGAGAGCATTCAAGGGGGGATTTAGAAATAACCGCTATCCCTCCTCCTCTCCCTGTGACTCTATCTATTCTGGCTATCATGTAGCCTGGGGGGGAGTGCTTCAAGGATATCAGGCTCAGAGTCAGCATCAAGCCAGGTCTCCGTAAGAAACAGTAGATCCAGCTTTCTATATAGGAGCATGTCAAAGATTTCAGCTCTGTGTTTGCTAAGGGATCTACAGTTTAGTAACTCCCCACAGAGTACCCTACTCTCTGACTGCCTTATGTGTTCTAAGTTCCACCTAAATGCACAGTGTCTGCAGGCTCGATCTTTGATAACCATCACACTGTGCCTGAAGTCCCTGGCTATGGGCGGACATAGTCCACGCAGTTCTGCTGCATTATATGTCAGTCTAGATACTATTAACTGACCAGGGGTACTGGCCCCTGCCCCCGTCTGGCCGTGGACGAGCACAGATGGGCTTGCCTTGGCGCGCCCGCTGCCCGCATCCGCTGTGCGGTCGTTTAAGCATCCGCCTTTTATCCCTCCAAGCCTTTACAGCTCGAGAGCACTAGACGCTAACCGGCCCCCCAGCCCACCGAAAGTGACTGTCTCTACCCTTCCTCGCCCTCCGCGCAACGGTGCTAATCACCTCGTTGGACCAGGGCGGGAAGGAGGAAATCGAGATCAGCCTTCAGGTCAGAGTGTGTAGCCCCCCAATCAGGTAAGCTTCGGAAGTTTATTAACAAATGTTAAATCCTTAAAATACAGCTGTCCCACAAAGTTGCAGCAACACGCGACAAACAATTATTTAAAAAATCATTAGCATAGTAAAAATGAAAGCGCCGTACGCAGCAGCTCAGGGCACTGCCACTGCCCACTCACCACAGCGTGGCCGATCTCCAAGTGTCTTTTATCCCTCCAAGCCTCTACAGCTTGAGAGCAGTAGACCCCTAACCGGCCCACCAGCCCACCGGAAGTGAATGTCACTACCCTTCCTCGACCTCCGCGCAACGGTGCTAATCACTGCGTCAGACCGGGGCGGGAAGGAGGAAATCGAGATCAGCCTTCAGGTCAGAGTGTGTAGCCCCCCAATCAGGTAAGCTTCGGAAGTTTATTAACAAATGTTAAATCCTTAAAATACAGCTGTCCCACAAAGTTGCAGCAACACGCGACAAACAATTATTTAAAAAATCATTAGCATAGTAAAAATGAAAGCGCTGTACGCAGCAGCTCAGGGCACTGCCACTGCCCACTCACCACAGCATGGCCGATCTCCAAGTGCCTTTTATCCCTTCAAGCCTCTACAGCTTGAGAGCACTAGACCCCTAACCGGCCCACCAGCCCACCGAAAGTGACTGTCTCTACCCTTCCTCGCCCTCCGCGCAACGGTGCTAATCACTGCGTCAGACCGGGGCGGGAAGGAGGAAATCGAGATCAGCCTTCGGGGCAGAGTGTGTAGCCCCCCAATCAGGTAAGCTTCGGAAGTTTATTAACAAATGTTAAATCCTTAAAATACAGCTGTCCCACAAAGTTGCAGCAACATGCGACAAACAATTATTTAAAAAATCATTAGCATAGTAAAAATGAAAGCGCCGTATGCAGCAGCTCAGGGCACTGCCACTGCCCACTCACCACCTACATACTATCAGTGTAGATAGTAACTCTCAGACTGGTGGAGATACAGCATGTTTTAGTCAGAGGAATCAGTTTGGCCACCCATAAAATCGTTACATTGCACAAATAGGAGGCTTTCGTGACACCTTCTAAAGTGCACACAGTATAAGCAGCTTTCATAATTCCATGTCTATCTACTAAGCAAAGAAAAACCAGGCTCTTCCAAAGGGACATCTCAAATTTCAGATTTTGGCTTGATACAGAGTTCTGTAGCATCTAGACAGTCATATTCATACCCATCATCAAGAAACACTATCTTCAATCCACTTCATCTATTCATATACCAATCCCAGTGAAGCACAGACCCTAATCGACAAATCCCAGTGTGACACCCTATAATGTAACTCAAAGCACCTCACAGCAGCTCTCACTCCACTCGAATCAGTTTTCATGATCGAAATATCATATATAAAAAATAAAACAATACTTCTCGTCTGTTCCAATAAAGAAACCAACATATCAACAATTGTTCTAGGGATATGGCAAATAGTACCCTTCTGGCACTATCAAACACACAAAGTAAATTTTCAACCAGTGGGAAATCACCCTGATTAATGTAATGTACTCCTTTGCAAAAGGAACAAGTAAAGACTAATTTCAGTTAATACAATATCATAATAGAAGATTAGAATTTCCTATTTTGGTGTGGCCAATAGTGCTTCACCGTCTGATACCTCAACCTTAACCAAGAATCCAAAAACTTTGATATAACTGTGTCCATACTGAGATCTGGAATTAAGACGAACCCAATAACCATACCTAATTCTTTATAAGCAAGATACATGAAATCACTTAAAATCTCAACTTCAATTTGGAGCCCTCTTGGACAAAAATTTTCACTGCAGCTCAAACATGGCTAATCATTTAAGCCCAAAACATCCCAAATCTCAAAAATTAAAAATCAAAAAAGCATAATCCTACTTATACTCACAGTCCTAGGATACTGCAGTTGCTTTCAGGAACCCTGGAATGCAGTCAATACTCCGAATAGGACCAAAGAAGTCCAAAAATAAAGATCAGATCAGGGCAGATTTTAACTCTACCTGGGGCAAATTTTAAATCTCCTGAAACTCAGTGGAAACTATCTTCTGCTACTAAATTAATGAAGCACATTGCTTCATGCCAATTTAGGTTCAAAAAGCGCTCTCCAATGAATCTTTAGTTCTGACTGAGGCTAATCATCAAATTTCAATACATTTAATAACATAATGTAGGCTCCACAAGGAAGACAGAAAGTGGTTAAGTTTCAAAACCATAAAGGTTTATTAAAGGTTTACCAGAGTTATAAATTTAGACTCATCAAATTAGTTATGGATCAATAATCAATAAATGAATGCAGTAGTCCAAGTATAGTTCAACACAATTCAAAGTCATAAAGCAAAAAGAAAACTATTATAAATGTGTCTCAAAAGGAAATGTAGGTAAAATCAGTTCTCTTTTAAAGAGAGTACCCTGCTCTGCTAAGTTGGGAAAATGGTATGCTAGCAAGTCATGAAAGAGGAGTTATGAAACGCATGATAAAAGCAATTGAACTCTTGCCTACTCAACATTAGCTTGAATCTTACAATTCTAACATTTGACACATCTACGCCTGGTTCACAAATAATGGACCAGTCAGTTTAAGACACAAGCAGATGAAATAAACTCATTATTTTCTCAAACTACTACACAATGAGGATCCTCTAAACATTCTTTGAACTAACAGTTAGCTGCAACAAAACGTGTTAGATTGGGCCAAGCTGTACACTGCAGGTGCATTACAACTGTGTGTTAGAAAATTCTACAAGAATTGCGTTAAAAAACATTTCAAATGTGAACAAAGATACATAGTGTGAGATTGCTGGGCTAGCATCTCATAGAATAAAAAAGATACATGACATAGAACAAGATGGCAACCAGACATTAGCCATTTTACAATACAGACCTACTTTAGGTATGGCCAATCTAAAAGTGAAAAATATACACTCAGTACATATGTGTTAATGACAGTACAAGTGCTATGCTAATGACAATAAAAGTGCAAAACAATGAATTATTAATGACAATAAAAGTGCAAAACAATGAATTATAAAATAAAATTACCATCAGGATGAGGAAGATATTTGGAAATTCATTGAAAATGTGTCCTCGTCAATTTTCTAGAGCACTAACCATACTTCTTTGTGACAGCGATCCCATTCTAAAGGAAATGACTAGATTTTATGGCTTTTAATCCATCAA
Source organism: Lissotriton vulgaris (assembly GCF_964263255.1). Classification (NCBI taxonomy): domain Eukaryota; kingdom Metazoa; phylum Chordata; class Amphibia; order Caudata; family Salamandridae; genus Lissotriton; species Lissotriton vulgaris. The sequence continues at coordinate 463,365,584 of NC_141699.1, forward strand.
GATGGCTACAGGTGTGACATGGTTTTGTTATGAATACTGAATATTAGTGATCTAGTAATTCATTATAACACTATAAGACACTGCAGTACAACACTGGGGAGTCAACTGGCAGGCTGCTGATGCAGATACATGCATGAATATCAGACTTTATTCTCACAGGGCTGATGAAGATAGTGTTAACTTACAGAAAATGTGCTCTCATTCAACTTCTGGAGCACCTTCCATAACCTCTATGAGAAATCAATACAGAAAACTGTTTTCTTTTAAATATGGTTCATAAAATCACAGAAGAGGGTCAGTCTTTTTACAGAATAGAATCACCTTAGAACACACCACACTTACTAAAAGTAGTATGGTACTACCACCAAATATTTCATATTGCCACTACAATTTATTATCACCCTTTATATTTGCTCCTTTTGTGATCCTCAATACCTGGCATTCACTACCATATACTTCAATGGGGTCCATGCCCCAAAGTCATGTAATAGCTGCCACAACATGTTGTCCATGTTGTCACCAGCCAATCGACCTCACTCTCTGCCCTTGGGGGTGAGGGTTACTCTGCCCTTTATACATTTTTTTAAAATTAATTTTAAGGACATAGGAACCATGACCCTGAGTCCTGTAATGGCTGCCACCACATATTGTCCAGGTTGTGACCAGCCAATCAGTATTGACTATCCCACTTTAAAGTGGCCAATCAGAGCACATGCAGACAACAACCGTCCAGGTATCATTTATCTTTTTAACCCCTTCATGAAATTCCTGAGCACTTCTTTAAATGAAAGTTTCTTAAAAATCGCTAAGTGGGTTAACACCAAATATAAAAAAGTAAGCTTTCTAAGTACAATTCTAACTTCCTCCCAAATTTGGTCTAGTTCTATTTATTTGTTATTTCTGTATATTTTCCCAAAATGTTCTACTTGAATTAATATGGGAAATTAACATTTTGGAAACCCACTTTGTCTTGGTCACAAATTGACAAATCACCCCAAAACTCTCCAGGAAAAAGCAGAGGCAGATGAACTTCTTTTTTTGGGAAGTTTTGCAAAGATTCATCAAATGGTGGCAAAATGATTAGAGACACATCAAACATGCTTTCTCTATGGAAACTCTAACCTAACTAGAAACACCCAGAGATCGTTGCCAGAGTGTTTTATATTTTAGAATATATATATATATATATATATATATATATATATATATATATATATATATATATATATATATATAACTATAACTACCTACTGGCGGTCGCCAGTAGGTAGTTATAGTTAGGATTTTTTTCAATGTTAATTCTCAAAATTCTATTTGGAATAACTTTGGCGCCGGTTGATGAATCTGCCTGAACATTTCCTCAAAATGGCCTCGCGGCACCCCGGTCATTTCTTGAAAGTTTGGGGGGGATATGTCAAGTGGCGGCCGAGAAAAAAGGGGGGTCCCAAAATGCGTTTCCCCCATGTTAATTTCCATAGGGCGGTCGATTTCACTTTTAGCCCGAACGGTTGAATGGATTTACACCAAACTTGGCAAAATTGTAGGGACTGGTAGCCTGATGTGCCTTTGCTATGTCTCAAGATATGTGCTCTAGTGGATTTTGAGTAATTTAGGTTCAAAAAAATATATATATCTATAGCCGCCCCCCGGTACGCGCCCCGGGGAGCGCCCCGGGCGCGACACACGAGGTGCGCACGGAAAGCGGATTGGCTCTCGGGTGTCTGTAAACATTCGAAACAGTCCGGAGCGGCCGCCATCTTGTGTCTCGGTAAAATCGAGACACAAGAGGTGGCTAAAACAAAGGGGGAAATGACCATAAGGCGTCAGGGATAGACCCCCTTTGACCCCCTAGGTTTGATGTGGGAGCAATAAAAGGGTCCAGCGGGGTATTTAAAATATATTTTTGTTTTAGTTTTGCGCGGGGGGAGCGCCCGGTACGCGCACCGGGGAGCGGACCGGGGAGCGTACTATGAGGAAAAAAGATGACAGAGTTTTTAAAAAAGGAAGCCTTTTTTTTAGAAATTGGAGGTAGTTCTAAAAAGAACTTTTTTTTTCTTCTTTTTGTTGTTTTATATTTTTTGTGTGTTTTTTGAACATTTTGTACTTTTTTTGGCTTTTCAAAACAGTTTTATATATTTTTTGTATTTTTTTAGGGGGAGAAACAAAAAAAGGGAATTGAAACTGGCTCAACTGGAGCAAAAAAACAAAAAAAACAAAAAATTACTTCTTTTTGGGGCACTTGTGATTGTCACCTGCAAGGACGATGAGCTTTACGCTCTTTTCACCATAGGCCATAAGCTTGCCACATGCAGAACAAGTGATTCTAAAATCAGCAAAACGTGGCTGAATACAAGGCATCATCTCTGATGTTTCTGATCCCGAAGATGTGGGATCGTTTCTTTGGGAGGTGGTCCTTGAAGAATGGGGAAGGTTACTGGCCAGTTCCCTGAGCTCTGCACGAGAATAGTTGTTAGGGTGCTTTCTGGTCATATGACTAATCATGGTATAGTTACCAAATGAATATTTTTTGTTTGGGTTGCCCCTTGAGAGTTCTTCATTGCAGATTAGGCAAGTTACCTTGGCCGCATTCACTTTTTTATTGCCCTCTGGGAGTGAAAAAAACTCCCATACAATGTGTGGCTTGGGCTTGTATGGGGTATTTTCTTCAGGCAGCCATCTTCTCCTCCCCTCCTCCTCTTCCTCTTCCTCCTCTTCTTGACCACCAATATAATCTGGAGCTGGTCCTGTTGGTGGTGGTGGTGGTGGGGCAGATGCACCAGCTGCTGCTGCTACTGAAGCCATTATTAAGATCAAAAAGGTACAGAGATGTACAAACAGGTATTCCTCAGTCAAAGGACAAAGTCAGAATAAGGAAAAAAGGTGGGGTCTTTCATCATTTGGAAAAAAAAACTGTCCTGAACCAATGAGAAGTGTTATGTTCAGGTCACAAGACCAGGGGCTTCATCATTATGAAACCAAAACTGTTATAAACCAATGAAAAGTGTTATTTTCAGGTCACATGACCCGACGCGCTTACGCTACGCGCCCCGGGTCGCGTAGCGTAAGCGCGTCGGATGTTTACGTTGCGCGATCGTATTCGCTCGAGTACTTCCGGGTGCGCTTACGCCGTGCGTATCACGCGGACGCGGCTACGCGATACGTCACAATCATGTTTTCGTTCGCGACATTGGCGCTAACGGGACGCTCCCCGGTTCGCGCACCAGGGCGCTTCGAAAAATTACGCTTTCCGGGGCGTTCACCGGGGCGCGCACCGGGAGCGCTCCCCCCCCCCGAAAAAAAATAAATTAAAAATAAAAAAAAAGGAAAAATTGTATGGACTGGTAGCCCTATTCCTAAGTGGGTTTAATGAAAATTAACTTTGAAAAAATATATATTGGGCTACATTGGGCTATATATATGTTAGAGCCCAAATGTAGCCCAAATGTAGCCCAATGTAGCCCAATATAGCCCAATGTAGCCCAAAGATGGCCACCAGAGATAAAAAAAAAATAGAGCGCTAACAGTCTTACTTATAAAGTGAGACTTATAGTTAGGAATTAGCATTAAAAAAACCTATGAAATTCACAGAAAAAACCATAGGTTTCACACCAGTTATAGTTAGGAATTAGCATTAAAAAAACCTATTAAATTCACACAAAAAACATAGGTTTCACACCAGTTATAGTTAGCTGGAAATTTTACTGACATAAAACCATTGAAATTTCCACGTTATAGTTAGTTGGACTCACTATAACTTGCGCGTGTAATGCACTGCTGATGACGTCACATATTACATCACTCATGACATGGTCAGTGACATCACTCATGACATCACTGATGACATCATCCTTGTGACAGAGTGACAGACCTCCTATCACTGTAATGTAACCCATGAAACACATATTAAAAAATATAAATTAAAATTTTAAATAAAATGGAGATACCCATACCAGTTACAACAACCAATTCAATAATACCACCAACTATATACACATCCACTCATTCACCAACAGTTCTATATAGTCACTCATACATATATACACTCATCATATGTAGTGATACACCTATAAATCCTGTTACACAGTGACAGTCATCCAAAAGTTACTCACACACATACTCACATATGCAAATAAACAATTGAACATCCATATATTTGCATATACAGCTATACACACACTACTACCTTACTTCTAAGGAAACTTACACATACTTACTCTCTTAAACAATCACTTATAGAAACACATACTTAATTAAACAGGAACTCTTACAAACTCACATATACTCACTTATAAACATCAATACTCACATATACTAGATTAAAACATATGTCGTTACTGATAAAGACACTAGTGAGACAGTCATTCACTCACTAACATACACATATACACACTCATCCACCCATACAGTCCTGCACATATGCTGTCTTCAAAACACATACAGTGAGTCAGTCATTGATGCATCTATGTGCTAAGTAATACCCCTACCAAACCATAGACACTCAGAATGATACTAAAAAAAACATCTAATAACCCATATACACACACATGTAGCTACTCACCAACCCATGCAGCCAATTATACACAAAGTGAAACACTGATACATATAATAAAATATTGAAACAAAACTCGCTAATATATGTATTCACTAAGATACACTTAATAAGCCAGTTAACCAATCAATAAAAAAAAATCCTTTTACATATACATATATAAAACATTTATTTTTCAAAAAGACACAAATTCACTGGATGGTGTCATCAGTGATGTCATGAGTGATGTCACTGACCATGTCATGAGTGATGTAATATGTGACGTCATCAGCAGTGCATTACACGCGCAAGTTATAGTGAGTCCAACTAACTATAACGTGGAAATTTCAATGGTTTTATGTCAGTAAAATTTCCAGCTAACTATAACTGGTGTGAAACCTATGGTTATTTTAGTATATATATATATATATATATATATATATATATATATATATATATATATATATATATATATATATATATAATATATATTATATATATATTATATATATAAGTTCCACACCTCCTCCGAGGTTGCCGGGAATGGGACTCCAAGACAGCGGTGCACCCCAGGGTCGGAGGTTGCCCTGTCTTTCAATTATCAGTTTCCCAAAGCACAAACGAGTTTGTGCTGATGCACTCCACTCCAAAGAAGTTTCACCACTCCAGGATTGTGTTTGCGGAAAAGCGGGTTTATTCAACACATGGTTTCAGCATGGTGTATCAAAATGATGGAAAAACATCATGGTGGGAGGAGCTAGTGGTGGGAGGAGCTAGTGGTGAATAACATCTCCCACTTCACTGACCACGTAGTTCTCTGGGTCCGGTATATCGATGATATTTTTTGTGTGTGGAGTGGGACTGTGGATCAAGCAAAAGAGTTTGAGGTCATCCTCAATGACAACTCATTGAACTTGCAATTTACCAGCCACATGAACACCAAAAAATTGGAGTTTCTTGATGTGAGTCTGGAAATCATTGATGGGTCACTTACCAGTTCTCTTTTTTGTAAGCCCACTGCAGGGAATAGCATGCTGCATGCTAAAAGTTGACACCCCCCAAATCTAATACGCAGCATTCCTTTGGGGGAGCTAATCAGGGCCAAGCGTAACTGCAGTTCCAAGGAGAGCTTTGAGGCAGAAAAAATCACGATGTGTCAAAGGTTTAGTGAAAGAGGGTACAGCAACGCTGTGATCAAGCAAGCTGAAACTAAGGTTGAATCCATGAATAGAAGTGATTTGTTAATACCCAAAACACGAGAGGAATCTGAGCAGATCAGGTTCATTACCAACTTTGATAGTCAGGCTTGGCAGTTGAGGAGAAGTCTCAATAAACATTGGGGCATCCTTAAATTGGACCAAGACCTGAAGGAGGTACTAGGTGAATATCCTTCTCTTACCTTTAGAAAAGCTAAATCACTCAAAGACTCTCTAAGTAAAGATACTATACAAGAACCCATTAAATCCCCCCAGACTGTGGGATTTTTTCCCTGCACCAGATGCAAGGCGTGTAAAAACAGCCACAAATGTAAAAGTCTTAAGATCTGCAAGAACCAGACAGAACATAACATTACCAAAATGCTGGGCTGTAACACTGAATATGCGGTTTATGCCCTTAAATGCCCATGTGAAAAGTTCTATATTGGGATGACAACCAAAAAGGCAAAACTGCGGGTACTTGAACATCTACGGGCCATCAAAAATGCAAATCCGCAATACCCGGTGGCCAGACATTTTGCAGCTGAGCACCAACAGAATCCCAACCTCTTAAAATTCTTTGTCATTGATTGTGTGGCGAGGAATAAAAGAGGTGGCAATAGGTTATTAGAGCTGCGCAAACTTGAATCCCGCTACATCATCCGGTACAACACCATTCAGCCCTCAGGACATAATATGGGTGAAGAATTATCAGTCCATTTACAAACATAATTGATTTATTGTTGCCTGTTTTCCTACTATATTCCATTTTTAATGTTTTTAATATTTACATTTCTACATGATCCAAGGGTTACATATAGTAAACATCTTGCATATTATCCTTTATTTTCAGGTATGCGGATTAAATACTTGGCACTGGAACGACTTTGCCCACTTGGGCTAGACACCATCAAGCATGAACTATTGACTTTATTTTCCTAAAGCAATATGGAGAATTCAATATTTGCTAATTAAGGAGTTGTCTATTTGCCCACTCGGGCATGAAGTCTTATTCATTATGCTTTTATGTTCTAAGGTTTATTAGTTTAGCAATTTGTATTTAATTTGCAAATGTGCTTTATCCTTTTTACATGCTGAGTTTATAATCGCGCACTAGCGTAGAACCTGAAAAATGTCAACATTGGATATTGTGTGCTACATAGTAACTCGTCTATTTCCTTTGTGGTCACGTGCATGAAAGTAAACATGTTTGTATCACTTTAAAAAAGAATGGCCACTCAAACAAATGCACCCGTGAGCAAGAGGCTCAAGCTTCGAAACGCGTAGGGTTGTTTCTGTCCGTGTGCCAATAAAATACTGCACTGCGAGCAACATTTGGGCCCCGGTTCTGGTTTTTTGCTGAATCTAAAAGCATTGGTGACCAGGAGTGTGAATATATATATATATATATATATATATATATATATATATATATATACATATATATATACATATATATATATATATATATATATATATATATTTATATATATATATTACCTACTGGCGGTCGCCAGTAGGTATATATAGTTAGGATTTTTTTCCTATGGGACTTTTGAAAATTCTATGTCTAATAACTTTGGCGTTTATGGACGGAATCGGCTGAAATTTTCAGGAAAATGGCACATTTTGTTTCTGAGCAGCCCTTGAAAATATGGGGGGGTTTCGTCAAGGGGGGGCCGAGAAAAAAGGGGGGTCCCAAAACGCGTTTTCCCCATGTTAATTTCCATAGGGCGTTTGGCCTCACTTTTAGCTCGAACGGCTGAATGGATTTGCACGAAACTTGGCAAAATTGTAGGGACTGGTAGCCCGATGTGCCTTTGCTGGGTCTCAATATATGTGCTCCAGTGGATTTTGAGAAATTAACGTTTGAAAAAATTTATATATCTGTGACAGCGTCCCAGATAGCGCTCCAGATCGCGTACTTTTCGCGTAACGGAGCTTTGCGAAGCGAAGCTGATTGGCTCTCCGGTGTCTGTCAACATTCTAAACAGTCCGGAGCGGCCGCCATCTTGTCTCTCGGTAGGATCGAGAGACAAGAGGAGGAGAAAAACAAAGGGGGAATTTAATGAAAGGGGGCAAGGTAGACCCCTCTTGACCCCCTAGGAATGATGTTGGGGTTATTAAAGGGTCCCGTGGGGAAAATAAAAAAAAATTGATTTTTCACGGTAGAAGCGCTTCCCGGGCCGCAAACTGGTAGCGAAACGGGAATTCGCCATTTTTTGTTTCGTTTTAATTAAATTACAGGGTATAAGGGGGGACGGGAGACGTATCCTGACCCCTTTTATTTAGGGTTTTTCCCATTCATTTTTCCATAGGGCGTTTGGCCTCACTTTTAGCTCGAACGGCTGAATGGATTTACACGAAACTTGGCAAAATTGTAGGGACTGTTAGCCCGATGTGCATTTGCTGGGTCTCAATATATGTGCTCCAGTGGATTTTGAGAAATTAATGTTTTAAAAAATGTATATATCTGTGACAGCGTCCCAGATAGCGCTCCAGATCGCGTACTTTTCGCGTAACGGAGCTTTGCGAAGCGAAGCTGATTGGCTTTCCGGTGTCTGTTAACATTCTAAACAGTCCGGAGCGGCCGCCATTTTGTCTCTCGGTAGGATCGAGAGACAAGAGGAGGAGAAAAACGAAGGGGGAATTTAATGAAAGGGGGCAAGGTAGACCCCTCTTGACCCCCTAGGAATGATGTTGGGGTTATTAAAGGGTCCCGTGGGGAAAATAAAAAAAAAATGATTTTTCACGGTAGAAGCGCTTTCCGGGCCGCGAAGTGGGCCGCAAACTGGTAGCGAAACGGGAATTCGCCATTTTGTGTTTCGTTTTAATTAAATTACAGGGTATAAGGGGGGACGGGAGACGTATCCTGACCCCTTATGTTTTCTGAGGGTGGCTAAGGAGGCTCATATATGTTGATACATGTCTTCCAGCGGCTGTGCGTGAGCGTTTTTTTTTTTGCTGTGTGACGTCTGTTAACGTTCGATTCGATGGAAATCAGGAACTGTTGACCGCCATTTTGTCACTGCGATAAAATATTTTGTTATAAATTAATCCTTATTGATAAACATTGTCTGCGCCATCTTGCCTTTTTTCCAATGCCACAATTTTGTCGTGCACGGCAGCCATTTTAGATGCCTTGACCAGACCCACTCTCTGCACGCCCTCGATCCTCAGCACGGCTCCCCACCCTCGCAAGCATCTCCCCCACGCACTGGTCACCCCCGCTCTCTCTCTCATGCATGGGCCATAAACCTCCCCCCATCTGCGCTGCTCTTCCCTGAGAATCACACCCCGTGCCCGCCCGACACCTCCCTTTCACCCTATTCACTACCGCACCCTCTGACACTCCTCTTCCTCTGTGTCCGATTGTCCAGGCCGGTCCCAGGCTATCACCTAGCCCTGCGGATGTAGTTTATGGCCCCAGCTGTAGAGAATCACCCCTCTTCAAAGGAGTTACAGTAGATCAAGGCCCCCACCCCATGAGATCCGTCACACCATACGCGTTCCTACTATCTGATAACCATCCTGTATTGTGCTTGGGGAGGGGATTCTCACTGTGAGGGTGTGTGGGACCGAGCCTGAAGCGGAAGATTCCAGGGATGCCTCTTTGTACATCAAAGTTTTTACAATTATGTGTCACATTAAAAATATATAGCACTCCAACAAAGTAGTAGGATTATAAAACTTTAATAACTTATAAATATATACAACGCAACAAAAACAGTAAACACATTTAAACATTTTTTTGAAAAAAGAAGCAACAATGGTCAGTAGCTGTGTTTTGTGCGAATAGTCCCAAGGCAGCACAACGAGCTGAGTTCTGGACGGCACCCAGGTGATGTCACCTGGGTGCCGCACTGGTTTTTGGTATCCTACAATGCAGCTCCGAAAAATGGCGTGGGGCGTCCCTGGGGAGGCCTTGTCAGTAGCGGTCTGTTGTGCGAATAGTTCCAAGGCAGCAGAACGCGCTGAGATGTGGATGGCACCCAGGTGATGTCCAGTAAACTGCCGCACTGGTTTTTGTATCCTATAATGCTACTCCGAAAAACAGCGTGGGGCGCCCCGGGGGGGGGGGGGAGGCGGCGTGAACGGGCCTCCCCAGGTGGCGGCTCGTGTGCTGTAGTGGGGCGCCCCTTTACCATTTCAGTTGCCATTCCGCCCGCTTTTGGTACACTGTGCCAAAATCCGCCATTCAGCTGAGCTGCGCCCACTCTTGCGGTTCAGCGATAGGCGGCTGCCACAGGACTCTCAAAATGGCGGCAGGCTCTTTCCTTTTTGGGCCTGGTCCACTAAAATGGCCCTGGGACACCTTGGAACTCGGACGCTTGTCTGCTAGGTCTTGGACCCCATTCTCGAAAGCGTCCCCTCAGCCGTGAAGATTCTACAAAAGTCTTGGGGGCCCTCGACTCCTGCAGGATTCCGGTGGGGAGCGGCTGCCATGATTGCTCGCGGAATGACCACGACGGAGCCACGAGATGGTGGTGCTTTCATGCTGACGCCAGCTTCAGTCTGAAACATCCAGAAACAAGGTGGGGCTTTCATCGTTTGGGAAAAAAAAATGTTCTAAACCAATGAAAAGTGTTATTTTTAGGTCATATGACCAAGCCTTCCATCATTAGGAAACCAAAAGTATAATGAACCAATGAAAAGTTTTATAAACAAGTCACATGACCTGTTATGCGGCATAGGGCTATAAAAAGCGTAGAAAATCCGTTGGCACGTGAGGCGGCGTCAGTAGTGGACCGATGTGCGAATAGGCCGAAGGCAGCACAACGCGCCGAGATCCGGATGGCACCGAGGTGGTGTCCAGCAAGTTGCTGCACTGGTATGGCTATCCTACAATGCTGCGACGAAAGTCGGTGTGGGGCGCCCCGTTGGCCTGTGAGGTCGCGTCAGTCAGTGGGGGCTGTTTGAGGATCTGACTGCATTGGAGAGCAATGTGATGCTGTGCGTCGCCCCCAAGATGGAGGCTCCTCGGCTGCAGTGGGGCGCCCCTTGGTGTTTCACTCACTATCCAGTTGAGTTGCGTCCGCACTTGCGGCTACAGTAGGCCGAAGGCAGCACAACGCGCCGAGATCTGGATGGCACCGAGGTGGTGTTTAGCAAGTTGCTGCTCTGGTGTGGCCATCCTACAATGCTGCGCCGAAAGTCGGCGTGGGGTGCCCCGTTGGCCTGTGAGGTGGTGTCAGTAGCGGACCGATGTGTGAATAGGCCGGAACCAGCACAAGGCGCCAAGATCCGGATGGCACCGAGGTGGTGTCATAGTTGAGAGTTCTGAGCAGTGCTTGTAACACTGTCTGAAGCTTATTTGCACCTGCTGCAGCTTCACTATTGCCTTGGTGTGGCCAAAGATTGCCCATGACATAGGCGGCCGGCTCCCGGGGTCTGGCGGAACTTTTTTCCTTTTCCTTTCTGCATCTTGTCCCACAATCCGTTTGACCTGAAGACACGACCAGGTCCCTGAATGTGTGCAGGGGGACGCTATTGATTGAATCAAAATGGCGGCTTCACACAAAGCTGAGTCAAGCGTTGCTGTTGATGCAGACAAAAATTGGTTTTCAGTTTGTACATTCTTCAGGATTTTTCCATCCAAGGCTGGTTGAGAGTTTGTAGAACAATGGCTTCAGATTTTCAACATACTACTCTTCAACATTCTTCCTAAATGTAACAATGTGAGACTCACTAGGAGAACGGCTGTTTATCTTTCCTTTCAAAATGCTGCCAACAATATTTTCTGAATGGAAGACACCATCTTGTAGCATAAAGGGCCGAAAGGGGTTCTGGTCTGGCCGCTGGTTGGTGGAGACATTTTGACTATATCCTGGACCTGCCCGGCCTCGCCCAAAATGGCGCCGGTATAAATGGGACTCGTAACTCCTTGTTGTGTACTGGTTGAACAACCTTGATATCACGAGATACGAATGCAGTTTTGAAGCACATGGCGGGCGGGGACGAGAATTGATTGATTATTTCGACATCCCTATTGATATTAAGTTCTGATGTGTTATTGATTACTGTACTATTGAAAGTTCGAATTAACGTCACCCATGGTACTTGCCCGCAAATGTATATCTAGATAATTTTATTGAAAGTGGCCCTGTCGTATTTTAATTACAAAATGTACGTCCACCGATTCCGCAACTGTTAGACACCTTAGTTCTTGCAACCTAATGGCCCGCTCGTTACGTTCCTCTACAATGTAAATGTCTCTTCATCATATACGATTCCAGTTTGCTCCGTGGCCGGCCCACGTGGTTATAGGGCCCGTATTTGTATACTGACATTTTCACAATAAAGGTTTTTAAAACAAAACATGGTAGTAGTATTTACATTGGTAAAGTTTTTAATTTTAGTCACTGTTTTCGAATCAGTAAAAGGCAAGTGAAATAAAGCAGTCCAATTACATGACGGATAAAAGGTATAATACGCAGGAACGCAGTAAAGATAAATGGTCAAGGGCAGTTGTGTTTTCCACTCCTGCAACATAAAGTGATCGATAAGAATCTGATAATCAGGCGTATCGGCGACTAAGACAGCAGGCCGAGCCTCTTTTACTCAACGGCTCCGTCATGGGACGAAGAAACGCCATTTTTTTCTCGAAAAAGGAATATATTTTACTTGCAGGACAGTTGTAAATTTTCCGGGAAAGTACATTAGCTTGAAACATAACATATATGTTTAAGAAAAAATAATGTTCGAAACCAATAAAAAGCGTAATTTTTAGGTCATATGACCAAGCCTTTCATCATTAAAATAACAAAAGTAAAATGAACCAATGAAAAGTTTTATTAACAAGTCACATGACCTGTTATGCTTACGTTACCCGCTGCGCGCCGCGCCCCGGATCGCTTCCGGGAAGCTGCGCTTCGCGCACCGGAGCACTTCCGGGTGCGCTAACGCGGCGTGTCATATAACGCATTACGCGACAACGTAGGTCCAGAATATAGTCAAAATGTCTCCACCAACCAGCGTTCGGAACACAACCCCTTTCAGCAGTCTAAAAAGTTCTGTTAAATGACAACAGAAGGGACAGGCAACAAGAACCATCAGTCAAAGAGGGGAGGGCAAGTTCTTCTCTACCGGGTCACGTTGGGGCGCTACCGGAACTGATCGAATTGGTAGTCTACAGTGTTTCTGGATGTTTCAGACTGAAGCTGGCGTCAGCATGAGAGCACCACCATCTCGTAGCTCAGTCGTGGCCATTCCACGAGCAATCATGGCAGCCGCTCCCCACCAGAAGCCTGCGGGAGTCGGGGGCCCCCAAGACTTTTGTAGAATCTTCAAGGCTCAGGGGACGCTTTCGAGAATGGGACCCAAGCCCTAGCAGACAAGCGTCCGAGTTCCAAGGTGTCCCAGGGCCATTTTAGTGGACCACGCCCAAATCTGAAGAGCCAGCCGCCATTTTGAGAGTCCTGTGGCAGCCGCCTATCGCTGCATCGCAAGAGCGGGAGCAACTCAACTACATGGTGAGCGAGACGCTGTAGTCGCAAGAGCGGGCGGTAAACAGCTGAATGGCAGAAGAGGCACAGTGTAGCAAAAGCGGGCAGAATGGCAACTGAAACAGTAAAGGGGCGCCCCACTACAGCGTGTCTTCAGGTCAAACGGATTGTGGGACAAGGTCCAGAATGGAAGAGTCATCAAAAGGCAAAAAGTTCCGCCGGACCCCGGGAGCCGGCCGCCTATGTCGGGGCGATCTCAGGCCACACCAGGGCAACACGACTTGGGGAGGGGGCAGGAGCCAAGCGCCCCCTCCCAGTCCGCGCCATCTCATCGCCCCTCGGGGGCCTCCGTCAAGCGGTTTAGGGAGGCACCGCATCACATTGTTTTCCAATGCAGTCAGGTCCACAAACGGCCCTCACTTACTTTGAGAATAGTGAAGCTGCAGCAGGTGCAAATAAGCTTCAGACAGTGTTACAAGCGCTGCTCAGAACTCTGAACTATGGCACCCAACATCCAGGACTTATGCCATTTGAGCATGGCAGTGACATCGAAGCAACTCAGGGACCAAAACCATGAACGTACACTCACGTATGAAAATCTTACTTGGGGAGGGGGCAGGAGCCAAGCGCCCCCTCCCAGTCCGCGCCACTACACCGTATGTTGAAAATCTGAAGCCATCGTTCTACAAACTCTCAACCAGCCTCGGATGGAAAAATCTTGAAGAATGTACAAACTGAAAACCAGTTTTTGTCTGCATAGCATCAGCAGCAACGCTTGCTATCAGAGTGCATGAGTTTCATGCTCGATCGATTGAGCTAGCCGGATCGGGCAACAAAAAGTATAAAATAGTTATGTAAATAGTTATTTAATAAAATGTTTTACCCTGTTACTTTGCTGGTGTGTTGTATATATTTATAATATTTGCATAGGGTTTGTCGTTATTTTGGGTGGGGTGGGGTGGGCGGCAGAGTCGAGCTGTCTTGCAGCCATCATGGTGTGGAGCTAAGTTCATCTCACTAGTTTCGTATTTCTCATGAGGGGTTGTTCTTAATGTTTCTATTTTAGCGAGGTCAAAAACAGATCCCATTAGTGGCCTACTGATTTTGCTCGATTCCTTTTGTTTTTTTAAACGATTTTTCACTATCTGCAAAGACTAAACAGAGTATTGCGACTCTGTGCTTGTTTGTAAATACAGAATGAACCAAAGAGAACCAATTCAAAAATATTAAATGCTTGGATAACCATCAATCAAATGGAGAGAGAAGCAGGCACGACGGATTACAACGGGGGCAAAGGCCTGCGTTAACTACCCTTCACTATCTGCAAAGAGAGAGTACTCCTAAGAGAAAAGAGGGGGGGGGGGGCAGCGTTCAAAGCACATCAGCGTGCATAAACACGAAAATGTTTTTACCTATCATGTACTTGACATTTGACAGCATTTGATATTTGCTATTAAAAAACCATTGAAATTCACTGAAAAAACCATAGGTTATAGACCATATATAGTTAGGAATTAGCATTTACAAAACCTTGAAAATTCACTGAAAAAACCATAGGTTATAGACCATATATAGTTAGGGATTAGCATTTACAAAACCTTATTTTACTCGCATAAAACCATTGAAATTCGCATATATAGTTAGTTGCGCTAACTATATATCGCGCACCCGCAATCCACTGCTGATGATGTCACATATTACATCATTCATGACATGGTCAGTGACATCACTGATGACATCACTGATGACATCTCAAATGACATCACTGATGACATCACTGATGACATCTCAAATGATATCACTGATAACATCACTGATGACATCTCATTTGACATTACTGATCACATCAATGATGACATCATTCATGTGATAATACGATTAACCTCTTCAGACTCTAATATAACCTTAGATACACTCAGAGTAAACAGACACTAACAGACTGTCACTCATCCATGGAATTACTCACACACCTAGTCAGTCATGCAAAGAATCAATCACACCTCCATTTGCTCAACTATACAGTTATACACACCTTACTTATTCAAACATATTCTAACACATATTTACTCTCTTATACAATCACTGATACAAGTTTTCAATGATCCATGCAGCCACTCACACATTCACTGGCTCTTATGCACAGTAATTTATATATGTCAACTCTCACATGTACTGTGTTTTACATATGTACTTACTTTGACATTTAGCACTGAGATATCCATTCACTCACCAATACACTCATGCACACAGTCAACCGCCCATACAGCTGTTTCCACATGCACTTTTGAACTCATAGATCTAGTGAATCAACTGCTTACACATGTATGCACAGAGTCACACACCTCCCAGCCACCCACACACACACACACTCACTCTCCCATACAAATACTTGGACAACCAATCAATAACACATATAGTTACTCATATAGCTACTGATCAACACATGCAGCAGTTTACAGAACAACAGACATAATGATGCACACATTAAGACAGTTTAGTCACTAACCCATGCACTCAGTGAGACACATTTAATCACTCTCTCATACAGTCAATCATGCACCTACTAAATCCTTCATCCAGACACTTATACATCCACTCATTCTTCAATATGTAAGATATATTTTAACTTTACAGAAACAGACAGCCACTGGATGATGTCATCATATATGGTCTATAACCTATGGTTTTTTCAGTGAATTTTCAAGGTTTTGTAAATGCTAATTTCTAACTATATATGGTCTATAACCTATGGTTTTTTCAGTGAATATATATATATATATACACACACACACACACACACACACACATATATGGATTATGTATATTAGTAGTTATGGTTAGGTCTGCTTTTCCTTAGATGGAGCGTTTTTTGGTTTCCCAGTTGATGAATCTACACAAAACATTTTTTTTAAATGGCCTCTGTTTGTTAGCAAGGCTGCGTTGCTGCCGAAACGTGTCAGCGGGAGCACGAATAGCATTTTAAAATAAAAGTAATTTGAGCAGCACTCACTCTCTTACTGTCAGTGATTTGGTGCGCTAATACGCATGAAGACAGGAAACATATTATATATATTAGTAGTTATAGTTAGGTCTGCTTTGTTATGTTATGTTAAAAATATTTATCAAGCGTCGTACACCAAATGGTTTCATGGCGCTGGGAACAAAGTGGAGGCTGCATCAACAAGACAGTTAACTTAATCATATGCCTGGGAGAACAGCCAGGTCTTAAGCTGTTTCCTGAACTGTGCATAAGAGGTCACAGACCTCAGTTCCACAGGAAGCGAGTTCCAAAATTGAAGGGCCAAGACCGCAAATCTAAGTCCCCCATGCTTTTTGCATTTGAATGAAGAAATGGTCAGCAAATTCAGATTGGAAGAACGCAGGTCCCAAGAGGGGATATAGCGCTGGATCCTTGAGGAGATGAATGCTGGGCCATTCCCAGCGAGGGCTTTAAAGATGGTACATCCCAGCTTAAAGGCACAGTGTTTAGCCACAGGAAGCCAATGTAGACTCTTCATCAGAGGTCTAACATGATTTTTTTTTTTTTTTGGAAGACCTTTATTTTGCACAATTTCGTCATCATACAGTGTACATTTTGCGGCGCTCAGAACCCAGCCGGGCAGATAATAATCAGGTATGTCCTTATCTGGATGACACAGCCATTTAGCCGGTAACCCGGGGGTCCGGCGGCGAAACTTATGAAAATGCATTTACAATCATCTGGTATTCAGCTTAATATTTGACAGGTCTATAGTTTTGTCTTTTATTATCAATAAGAACAGTGCAGGTTTAATCTAGCATTAGTGCCATTGTGGTCATCGCTCAAGTCCCCACTGAGAGCCTAGGAATCCGCTGAGGGTAGTCAATACTGGGGGAACTGTCGATAGACAGATCACCAGATTCGTGTTCGTAATGCTTACGTGGGTGTGGTAAAATGTGTATTGGTATAGCTCACTGAGGCATAGAAGCAAGCGGTTATGTTCGGCAGAGCTAGTCTACAGCCATTTTGTGTTAAGGCCCGGATATCCAGCAGCGTGGTGCATGCGTATCTCTCCAGTGTTGTTATTGGGAGGTCGCAAAAACTGGGGCGGTGGTCGGTGTACTGCGTAACCTATCCTTGGCTAATGTGTGTGAGGTTTAGTACGAGTCCGCACCTTTTGTGGTCCGTAAGCGTTGTCGCGTCTCAGCAGTCGGTGGGTAGCGTGTGTTCAGTAAGGCATCGCTTCGTGTTAGCGATATAATGCGTCCGTTGTCTTCGTCTGTAATAAGAAAGGGGCCTGGTCAGAAAACATGACCAGTAAACTAACTGTTCCCTATGCCTATGCAATGGCAGAGAAACCTAGGGATGGGAAGGCAAGTGAGGTCAGGGGGGGGGGTGGAGATCAGCATAGGTTCTTGTGGGGGTCAGTTGCTGCGAGGCGAAGTATGGCGGGGTATTCTGCAGTGTGAAGGGGGGAAATGGGGGGGGGCGGTCAGCGTGGGCGTAGGCAGGCTGAGGCGAGGGTAGTGGTATGCGCGCAGCGCGGTGTGAGTGTCAGTTGTATGGCGGAGAGGTATAAGTGCCAGTGTCTGCGAGGGTAGGGCTTAAGGCCAAGAGAGGTGAGGGGATGGGGGAAATGGGTACAGGGCAATGACCACTGTTAATGCTGGCTGACGTCGTAGTGGCGACGAGGCCTGTTATCTTAAGTTATCCCCAGCTCCTGGCAGGTTCGCTGGAATGTTTTAAGGAGGTCATCCCAGAGCTGAGCAATGGGGAATTTTTGGAGTCCCGCGGTTTCCTCCCGGAGGAGCACTGTGCTTTCCGCCTGTGCCCAGTTGGTAAAGGAGGTGTGCCAGTGTCGAATGTGTGGGGGGGTCGCGGCCTTCCAGTGTTTAGTAAGCAGGCGCTTGGCCGTTATGAGTCCCATGTCCCAGAAGCGCGCCTACGCTTTATTGAGTTTTGTGCGCTTATACAGTCCCAGGATGCATCAGAGGTCTAACATGATGGCATCTAGGCTGATGGAAAATTAACTTGGCCGCTTGGTTCTGCACCAGCTGCAGGTGATGTAATTGATATGCTGGGATGCGAACATATATAGTGGGGTTGGCGTAATGCGGGAAATTACCAGAGCTAGAATGACCAAGGTCAAAGCCTCAGTGGTCAAGAAATTACTGCTCTTCCGGATTCTTTGCAGGTGAAAAAAACAAGCAGAGACCACTGAGCCAATCTGGGCCTTCATGGACAAATCATTACTGATCATAATTCCCAAGCTCTTAGCAGAGCTTGCTGGAAGTGGGGGACTACCCAGCAATGGGGCCAAAAATTGGAGTTCCAGAGGTTGGCTGGTCCTCCTGTGAGAATCAGCTCGGTTTTAGCAGGATTTAGTTTTAGTTGATTGTCATTCATCTATTCACTGATGAAAATCACAGTAGACTGGAAATTAGAAACAGAAAAAATAGAACATTAGGTGTCAAACACCAGCTGTAGGTCGTCAGCGTAGTTAAAGGTTTCAACCTTTCTTTCACGCAAAGACCAAATCAAGGGTAGGAAGTACAAGTTAAAATGGAGGGGCGAGAGGGAAGATACCTGGGGTACCCCACAGGTCAATTTCATTTTTGGGGAGGAAATGTTGGCAAGGCCACCGCTTGAAATTGGTCCGACCCTGGATCCCAGCATTGCTGACACGGTCAATCAGGAGACCATGATTGACCATGTGAAAATCATCTGACAAATCCATGAGTACCAGAGCCTGGGTGAAACTCTTGTCAACCCTCTTCTAAGCTCATCCATGACTGCAAGGATAACGGACTCCGTTGAATGTGCAAGTCTGAATCCTGCCTGATGGGAGTCAAGAAAGGGGAGTGTTCAATGAAGAAGTCGAGGCAGTTTCCTACACGAGCTTCTAAAATTGTGCCTAAGTAAGGCAACAAGGAAATGGGGTGGTAGTTGCTGAGAACCAGGGGGTCAGAGCTGAGCTTCTTCAGGATCGAGACAATTTCAGCACTTTTAAAAGTATTAGGGACTATACCTAGCTTGAGGGAATTGTTCAGGAATAAAAGGGGGGGGGGTCCAGACAGGTGAGACAACTTCCCGTAGAATATGAGAGGTTCAGCAATCAGTGGGGGAATCAGAGCCAACTTTTTAAAGTAAAACAGAGAAGCCTTCCCTTGAGATTGGGGGAATTCAAGTAGGAGTGGGTTTTTGCATATAGGCGGATAAACCGTGGGAGAGATAAGGGTAGGGATGCTAGCCTTGATGGTGGCAATTTTCTCAATGAAGTAGGAGTTGAAAGACTCACATAAAGATTGCAAAGGAAAAGGTTTTACCATGACTCTATCTGGTTTAGCGAGCTCATCAACTATAGACAAAATATCCTTGGACTTATAAGCCGAGTTTATGATTTTCGAGGAGAAGTATTCTGCCTTGGTCTGGAGAATAGCGTTTTTATATTCTTTAAGCTGGGTTACAAAATAGACCTTGTTGTCTGAAGAATAATCACGTTTACAACTACTTTCAGCTTACCTTAAGGCCCGTTTCTTTGATTTTAAGTAGTCAGAGAACAAACGTTGGGCGTTGTGGGGTTTCATGATCTTGATTTTCTTAAAAGGGGCAATTCTATCATTGGCAGATTCAAGCCACGTCTTGATGCTTTTTGCCTGATTGTAGAGACTCCTATGCAGTAGGAGCCATGGCAGTGAATAATGAACAAAATTTGCCAATGTTTGCACCATTCCAGTTTCTAGCCATATGATTTCCTGTCTATGGAATTTTGATTGGGAGGACAATGGAGATAATAAATGTAATAAAATGATGGCCCGACCACGAACATGGGGCGATCAATAACTTAGAGATTTCCAAGTTGGATGTCCAAACTTGGTCTAAAATGTGCCCCTTTATATGGGTAGCTACCTTCACCTGCTGGGTACAATTCATTCCAGAGAAGAGATCAGTTAATTCCATAGAACAAGTACTCTCCCATGCGTTGTTGGGCCAATAGTTAAAATCTCCCATTATAAGAATTCTAGCATGGTTAATAACTAGATAGGAGATCATTTCACCTAGCAATTGAGGGAATGTGATGAGGGGGTCTATAAAATAAGGCGCAGATAAAAGAGGACTGGGGAGATTCAAATTTCAAAATTAGGCTGTTGACTGAAGGTATGACTGTAATCCCTAGTGAAGTGAACTGGAGTTTCTGGTGGAAAATGGCTGCAACCCCTTCCCCGGTTTTACCTGAGGTCCTGTTAGCCTGAAAAATATAGTAGCTGTCAGGTACTGCTGCTAGAATATCGGGGACAGACTCTACAGTAAGCCATGTTTCAGAGAGGAGGAGAATATCTGGTTTATCAGAATCTACAAGCTGGAATATTTTGAGCTGATGTTTCACAATTGAACGGGTGTTCAGGTAGCTAATTGTGAGCCCCTCAACCTCCTGTTGTACGGGGATGGCTAAATCTGGCAAGCCCTTTTCTTCGACATGATTCTCCCGGAAGCTAGGTTCATAGGAGATTTCTGGATAGACGTCCCTATATGTCAGAATCCCCGGCTTGTCCTGTTTGGCCCGGGTCTCAGTGTCAATTAACCAATTCCCTTGCAACGATTTCAATTCCGATGCCGAGTTAACGGGCATGGTGTGTGGTCCTTGGCCCTGGTCGGCCGCGGAAGGCGCAGACGGGCTTGCCTTTGGCAAAGCGTTGTTTGGTTTGGTGTTTGGAGAATCTTCCCGAAAAGTTTCAAAAAAATAAAAAGTTCAACCACCTCAGCTCCTTCCTGGAAATTTCGGGGTGATCTGTCAAGCAGGGCCAAGAAAAAAAGGGGACCTCAAAATCCCTATGCATTTTCCATAACTTCTTTAGACAAGGCTACAGCAAAAACTGCTGAATGGAATTGCACCAAATTTAGCAGGAAGCTAGATCATGGTCTGCAGATTGGGCTTTTTGAGATTTGGTGTAAATCCGTTCAGTAGTTTTTGAGATAATAAGGGTAAAAATGATTGTATATTTTGGCACTTGGGCTAGCTAGAGTCCCACAGGCAGCGAGTGTGTGAAATCAAAAATGGAGCACCTTGGTTGGTCAAGAGGCCTGTTTTTTCCATAAGCCTTAATGCTCTCACATGAGCGAGAGGCTCACAAGACCACTGATTGGCTGACTATTGGTATGTTAGAAATAAAATAGCTGCCATGACTGTTTACAAAAAAAGGACCAATAATAAGTGATATTATATTCTATACTAAAAGAAGAGCACAATGGAGGAAAGCCTTACTCTCACGCTTTTGGATCATGACATCTAGGAAAATCCCACATGACCTTAGACTCTCTGAAGCCCCTTATCTTGCATGCAAATCTGAAACAACCATCTCCCTATATAATAAGAGGATTATCCTCATCCAATCATCAGAATGCAACTTTGAGAATTTGCTACCATCAAAAGTTTTTTAACTAGTACTGAATATGCTCCCTCCCATAGTCGTCTTGACACGTCAGGTGTCCCACAGGAATCCACAGTAATGTTCTATCTTGCCCTACCCGTATTAAGCGCCCCATCCCTTCCCACCCCTGTGCTCCCCCCATGGGCGGTCAAAAGGGGGTGGTGATGGACGGAGCATCTGAATCAATCAAACACTCACACCCAGTCAAAAGATCTGGGTTTAATCCATCACCGCTCTTTAGCCCACTCTGCCACCCCAGTTCAGACATGGCTATATGCAAATCAGTCTGACCCTGTGCCTCATGGGAACAGTCCAGCCCGAACTGCCAAGCCATGTCTTCCATGGACCGGAAACAAGCTTCCGAGGACCGGTTTCTGGCATTCCAGCTGTCTTCAGCCCGGCTTGCTTGAATCCAGTGGCAAAGTGAGCAAGGGACTCATGTCTGAGCATACCCTGCAACACTTATGGCGGCCAAAAGCGGTCCAAAAGGGGGTGGTGATGGACGGAGCATCTGAATCAATCAAACACTCACACCCAGTCAAAAGATCTGGGTTTGTACCCCCCCCCCCCCCCATGGGCTGCAGCACACACAGAACCACGACTCCTCATCAACACAAGTAGAATCAGAGTCCCAAGCCATTAATCACCAAACAAGTCTACGTCTTTACTACATCTCTGGAGCAGAAATCTCAGAGACACACAGCCATGGAAATAACCTTATCTCCACATGTAACTGGACACTTACCTTAGAAACAATGTCTCCCTTGATAACCCAAATCTGACCTTTATCACACACCATAATTCCCCAGCTTTACCCAACCAGCTCACAAGCCGTCTATTCTACTTATAACCCAACCTCCACCCTGCTGATTCTACCAGGCCGGCAACACTAAAACCATAAGCCTAAGCACCCCAACTCATGACATTGTGATCCAAAACTTAACCACTTGTTCTCACACCTCTCTAGAACACAGAATTGTCAAGATTACACATGGCTTACAACTCATAAGGCAGATCTAAAAGCCTGATAAGCATCACCTCAGAGTTGATGCACATTAGATGGCTCAACAAAACTCCTGTGATGAATAGACACATCTACAACCTAGATTCTAATTATCGTACTACACCATCGTCACACAACACAGCTAACGTGGCTTCAAGAAGCTCTGCATTTCCGCACCTGAGATGGTGAATGATCCCCTACCCTAATGCCTACACTTGACCAATCAGAATGAATTATCTTATATCTGATAGTGGCATTCACTCCCTCCTCCTATTATATACTTCTACTTACTCTGTTAACAAAGTTGATTTGGACCAGGTCCAAACAATTCTTAAAAACTCATACAGAGAACCAAGGCCCAACCACAGATATGTAAAGAAGTCTAACCTTAAGGAAGTGCCCATTACGAAGTCTACATCTACTGACATCAACCCACACTTGAAATGCATGTTACTAAACTGCAGCGTGATAGTGAGACATGTAGCTGACATCGCGGGTCTCATCCTTGCACATGAGCTGGATCTACTAATCCTGACCGAAATGTGGCTAAATGACACATCGAAGCCTGAGAAAACTTTGCTGTTTGCCGCCACATCACCATACCAGCCCAGAGGGGAAGCGGGACAGGACTTCATGTCCCAGGCTCCCTTGCTGCTGTTGACACCGCCGACGCCTGCACCACATGCTAGGAGGTGCTTTAAAAACTCCGCTGGGCTCCCGCAGTGCGGGAAGTCCGAGAGAACTTCCAGAGGGGAAGGGGGGACAGGACTTCGGGGGACAGGACTTCAGGTCCCAGGCTTCCTTGCAGCTACTGACGCCCGCACCACGTGCCCGGAGGCGCTTTAAAAATTCAGCTGGGCTCCTGCAGCACGGGGCGCGTGCGGGAGTGCCCGGGCCAAGGGCAGGCCCGTCTGCACCCGTCAGAGACCGGAGGAGACCGGGCTGGACAACCCCTCTGACACGCACTATTCTTTAAACTCCATTGTGGTGAGTCATATATTTTATTACTACAAGTGAAGGAACAATATTATGGGGAAACGCACCACCATACCAAGTTCTTGTACCTCTTCTGCCATAGACAGTATGTTGGAAAGAGCTGTTAGTATTGTTGCCACTGAGATAGAGTTAACTGAGAGGCGTCTGCCCTGGGACTGACAACCCCTCAGATTGCTCCTTTGGCTGTGGAAGGTGATCGTATCAAACCTCCCCTGACACCAAACTTACCTACCACTTCCACCAGGGACACACAAGTTTTGGAAATTGGCTACAACAATGAAAGTTATCAGGGAAGCAAGTTTAGTGGGGCTGTTGTTGTTGGGGACTCTTCAGGAGTGATATGCAATGAAGACATTGTACCAAACATGAATGTGTCCCCGAACCCAGTAGTCATCGGGGCAAAAAGAAAAAGGAAATTGACCAAACCTGTGAGCTCCAAGAAAAAACAACCACCTCGCTTAAACCAACAATGCACTGCCCTGAGTTCATGGAGTCAAGGCACAGTGACTTCTGAGGACACGATAACAACTAACGCCAATGCCACTGTTAATCTAACATCATCTGCAATACTAAATCACTCTACCTACACTCAGACGGAGTCCATGACAGGTCCCTCAACTTGCTTTATTCTTGGCGATCTGGCAATTGACATTATGGTGAACTCTGTGTATGAGCGTATTAGAATACTTATTGATAAGAATTTTACAGATCTCTGAAACGCTTAGATCATTTGGAGTCATTAACGAACAAATCAAGCTCACATACTAACACCCCCAAGCTGATCCCACAATAAGGGGAGATCTCAAAAGTGTAGTCCTCGAGTGTAACTAGCTCTAATAACCAACAGCAAAACTAGACCTCTACACTTCCTCCCTCTACTAGTACCACTAGTGTTTGTGATGCTTGTTGTAAAGTAAAGGAATGTTTTTTATCTAAAACCACCCTGCACAGAATGAAACATTAGAGACTGGTGTCACCAATAACGCACAGCAACTAGTTCACTTAGCCACTCATGCTGTCACCACAAGTCTTGTAAATAACGCCACTCTAGTTTGTAATAATCAGAGCTTGACACCCCCCATTGTAAATAATGTTAGTGAGTCTGTGGTGGCCAATAAGGAAAATCTGAGCCTACCTCCGGCAGCTTTCCCCTATGTCGTAATCCTAGCAGGTGTTCCCCCCCTTAAGAAAAAACCAGACTGAGACATGGGACCAACTGCGGAATAAAAATGCTGATTGGCTAATTAAACATAAAGGGTTCAGGGTGGCAAATATCAGTGACATCATAATGGTGCGCAGGGTAGGGTAGGTCGGATTTCACCTAAGAACATCGAAGGAGATTGCGTTGTCATTAATTTTCACCATCCAGCACTGGTGAGATCAATGTTAATGACAAAGGAACTTAACAGCACCATTCCTACCCTTATTTGGTCATTACCCCTGGGCGTCTTTTATAAACCGACCCAGGGGCCAAACACATTTGCTATCCCCTTGCCCGCAGAACATAACAGATTCTCCGCTTTGTCTGGCTTAGACAGCTGGGATTGACTGTCGCTTATTCGAACATCATCTGAGCATACACCCTCGAGACCCATGCCCAATTTCATAGAACATGACACTTCAGAACCATATGAGCCAAAGCCCAATTCCATAGAACATGATACTTCAGAACCATATGATCCAAACTCGTATGTGCTAAGCTGGAATATTGCCGGCCTAGCCTCTAAAATAAGTTCTGAAGAGTGGGCAAATTTAGTTAAAAAATATGATATCCTCATGCTTCAAGAAACTTGGGAAACAATGAACTTATACCTGGTGGGATGTGAATGTTTTAATATTATTGTACCCACCCCTAAACAAGGTCGCCCATCTGGCGGACTTTCTATTTGGGTTAAAATCTCTTCAGATGGTAGCGCTAAAATCCTAACTACAAATAATGATAATTATCATGCTGTCATTTATACAGGAGGGGCTTCAATCTGTTTCATCAATTTTTATAATAAAGATTTTTTAATGCACAAAATAAGAATTATATGAACCTGTTTAACTTCATCTCTGGTTTACAAAATCAAATAGCGTCTTACAAATTTGCAGGTGAGGGCAAATGAGGTACCTACTTTAGATGCATACTCATGTAGAAGAGGGAAAGAACTGCTGGATCACTTGTCTAACCACAATTTCCTGAACGTGATGGACATTGCTGATGCACACTGTAATGACAGTCCTATTCCCACTTACAAGGGTCGTGGTTGAGCCTTGATAATAGATAATATAATCGGTAAAATTCGGTATTTAAGAATCAGTAATTTGTGATTACCTACATCTAGCCCTTAGTCTCTTTTATAACATGAGTATTTATATTTCTGATAATGCAACATATTACAAGTCCCTGTTATTTATTGTTTTTATACTTTGAAATGTTTTTTAATGTAATCATTTTCTGCTGGTATTTTGATTTGTGCTTTTATGGATACTATATATCCGAATAAAGATTTATTGAATTGAATTGACATCTCCTCTCCCACACTCAACGTACTAGTCCGACCTAAACACAACATCTTAAGACTAGATAGACCCAACAAACCAGGAAGAGGTATTGCTTTGCATTCAGCAAAACAATCTTTCAGTGAAACTGTCACATCCCTCTGATCTATCCTAATGAGAATACTCATGCATTGATATTTTGAGAAACAACAATCAACTTTGTAAATTGCACCCGATCTACCATCCACCTGGAATTAACATTACATTCATAGATCAAATCATGGAAATCATCTCATCCAACGCAGGACAAAACTGCTCCCATATCTTCCTCTGTGATTTCAACCTCCACTGAAATTACCTTAATGACCCAGCAGTCATCAGCCTGAAAACCTTCCTAGCTGACTTCAACCGGACTCAATTCTGCAACAGTCCTACCCACAACATGGGTGCAACCCTGGACCTTCTCATCGCCAAGAGTAACACCATCCAAATGGAATCTATCATCCCTTGTGACTGGATTGATCTTCATTATATCACTTTCCTCATCACAGACTCTATGAAGACTATTGAGATGCAACTAAAGAAACATTAGTTGTGGTACAAGTTCTAATTTGGGCCAAGGGAGCCCTTCAGCACTTAAGGGATGTCACAAAGGTGGATAGCTCATGTGTAGGTTGGCTGGTTGCTCTTAATGAAGCCTCACTAGGGCAGGATCTTTGGCTGTTCTCCAATAGCTGGTTCAATAGCCTGTGAGGCCTCCTATAGTGGACCTCAGAGCCCTACTTTTGCTCCAAGGTCACTGATAAGCCAGTAGACACTCTGATCGCAATGATGGGGCACTTGCCGCCTAAAGTATCGGTGGCATATTAGCGTCCTTTGCTGCACTGATTAAATCAAGAAGGTGAGTAAATCTGTAACTACAGGGAATCAATGAGTCGGACTGATTCCGTGGGCATATATCAAATGATGGTGAAGGTACTCTCTCAGTGTGAATTTCAACTTATCAGTCACATGGAGCACGATTCTTACCCTTCTTTTAAAAAATGTTGGGATGACTGGCGTGTTACTAGAACTTGCGTTATTAGAAGATATCTGTCTTCCCGGGGCTCATGGGGAAATCGCCACTTGCATGTCTAAAATACCTTCACATTTGACTAGCAAGCTGTCGATGCGATCTAGTACACAGTTGCTTGCAGCATGTTTAGCTGTTTTCCTAACTTTTTTCCCTTTCCCTGCTACCACACCCTATGCCGCTTTGGTTTTCCCCTTCCCTTAAAAGATGACAAATAAGAGTTCACATGGGCTCTGCTAGGTACAGTGAGGTCCTGTCTACTGAGTCTCAGAATTGGTAATTCTGTAGAAAAATTAGACAGTGCCTTAATATCCAGTGTAGAAGATCTTACAGCCTGATTCATCATAGACCCGTTTTGCGAGTCTATAATAGCGATTCATAAGGAATCGCTATTACAGACTCGCAAAACGGGATTCATGTAGGAATCGCAAAAAGATTTGCGATTCCTACACAATCCTTATTTGCGATTAGCAAATTGCTAATCGCAATTAAGGAATAACTCCCCATTCATTCCTATGGGTCAAAAGGCCCATAGGAATGAATGGGGAGTATTCCTTATTTGCGATTAGCAATTAGCTAATCGCAAATAAGATAGCGATTTAAAGGGTGCCAGGGGTGTCCAAAGGATACCCTGTAGCACCCCTTAAATGCAAATTGAAACAGGTGTTACGCACACACATGTCCAAAGGACATGTGTGTGTGCAACATGCAACTTAGAAAAATGCTTTTAAAATAATTTTTCTGAGTTTTCGCTATTTACCCCGAGGTTTGACCTCGCGGTAAATAGCGGGCCGAAATTGCGAAATCGGAATCTGGCCCTTTGCGAGCTGATTTCGGCTTGATGAATCAGGCTGTTAGAGCGGTGCTGGGAGGGCAGCTCTGCCCCCTTCGCAGCATGCAGGGGAGCAGCAGGCAGTAGTAGGAGATGCAGTAGGTCAGTAGTGGCCTTCGGCGGGCAGAGGAAGTGCCCCACGCTGCGGGAGTGCATAGATGCCTTTACTGCAGGTCAGGAGGGTAGCCCTGCCCCCTTTGCTTCACAGCATGCTGGACATGCTGGGGTCTGTGTCCCACCCCAGCCTGGTAGCAGCAGGCAGCAGTAGGAGATGCAGTAGGTGCAGAAGTGCACAGATGCCTTTACAGCATGTCGGGAGGGCAGCCCCGCCCCCCTCATGGCATGCCAGGCACACTGGGGGACCTTGTTCGACCCCAGCCAGGCAGCAGCAGGAGATGCACCAGGTCAGTGGGGGCCTCAGGCAGCCAGAAGTGTCCTGCGCTGCGGAAGTGCGCAGACGCCTTTACAGCATGGTGGGAAGGCAGCCCTTCCCCCTTTGCGGCATGCTTGGCGCACTGGGGGACCGTGTCCCACTCCAACCAGGCAGCAGCAGGTCAGTGAGGGCCTCCGACAGCCAGAAGAACTGTCCTAAAGAAACCTAAACAATGGAAAAGGAACATGCAAATTATCAACCTGAATGATCTGTCATCCCTCAGCAATAACAACTTGCCACTTCCCTTAGACATGGCTGATGTCCAAGACATCACAGAGCACTACTACAACTCCGTGCTGAAGATATTAGACACAATGGCTCCTTTATAGCTAAAAAGAATGTCCACCAAAGACTGAAAACCATGGTTTAATGACTGCCTCAATGCAGAAAGACGAAAGCTTAGATTGGCTGGACGATCATGAAGGCTATCTCCTTCGCTCGAACACCGCCAACATTTGAGATCACTGAGAAGCATTTACAACAAATGCATCAGAAGCTCAAACGTGAACCACTTTAGAAACCAATTGGATACAGCAAAAAATTGTTCAAAAAAAATAGTTTAAACTTGTCAAAATGCAATCCAATAGGCAACCCAACCCTTCCCAAAATGGGTCTAAAATGCGGGGATTTTGTCTATTTCACTGAAAAGACAAAAAAGATTGAGATTGATTTGCAGAAAGCTAAGGAGCACCTGTCTTTCACACCTCATATTACCACTTACCCACCATGGATTGTGGAGTCTCCATGTCTCTCAGTCTACGCGCCCCAAAACAACGGTTCTTGGCAGCACTAAAACCCTCAAACTACTTTAGTCACCCTCTTCCAGTGAATATTTTCTTTAAAAACAAGAATATCTTTACTCCCACTCCGGACCAAGATAGTCAATGCCTCATTACTTCAGTGATCGATCCCTGACACCCTTAAAGCTTGGCAGGTTACCCCTATTTTCAAAAAAACCTATGGTTGATCACGGAGAACTAAATAACTTCCACCCAAACTCCCTCGCAAGAGGCGCAAGACCTCTGACCTCCTGATCAGGTAACTCTGCTCTCCTCTCATGCAGCTCTGTCATTGCACTGCTGCCCCTAGCGCCTCTCTGGTCGCAGGTAGGTGTTCAAGGCCCTCCTCTACCCGCAAGGCTCCTGCCTGCGCCTCATCCCTCGTGTTCCAGTAGGACAGCCTTGCTCTTCTGCTGGTCCGCTCTGCCAGCCTTGTCTGCCTGCCTATTTTCTGTTTGCCTGGTCTGGTCAGTCCCCTGCTTTTCTGCCCAGTTTGTGCACTTCTCCTTTCTGTGCCTCTATTTTTGCTTTTGCCTTTTTGTCTATTTGGGCTTTTCAGGTCCATTTGACTCATATTGTGCCTTTTTTCTCTCACATGTTTGCCATTTTTATGTTGATGCTGCCCCAGGGGCCCCTCCTCCCTGCCTGTTCTCGCTCCCGCCTCACAGCTGCGCTCCCTCCCCTGTCCCTTGTAAATGTAAATGTC
This sequence comes from Lissotriton vulgaris, assembly GCF_964263255.1. Lineage (NCBI taxonomy): Eukaryota > Metazoa > Chordata > Amphibia > Caudata > Salamandridae > Lissotriton > Lissotriton vulgaris. The sequence goes on from NC_141699.1 coordinate 463,395,467, forward strand.
GTAGTAATTGTATAGCGCACCGAATCGACCCCCAAAGGGGTATCTCAGGCGCTTGTATGCATACCGCTGTGGAACCCTTTCTGGCTTTTCCCTGTGAAGGGCCCACTCCTGGGCACCCCAAGGTGAAGCCAGGCATCCTAGCATTGTTGGTGCCGTTGTGGAGATTAAGCAAGCTATTGCCCAGAGTTGCAGAGTGGGACCCATGATTAGAATAAGCACTGAGGCGAGAATTATCAGGTCCGCGGAAATTGAGCCCAAGACCCGCCGAGGCGGGAATTGAACCCTGGTCCCGGGCTAGATCTCTGCATCAGGGTCTGTCGCTCTAACCATTGAGCCACACTTCTGCACAACTTACTTAATGGTGGCCGCACGAAGCCGGCACGCCAAAGGTGCACTAAAGGCAAGCCCATCTGTGCCCGTCCATTACCGGGCCACGACCAGCACCAGGACCCTGGTTCTCTGACCACCCACCACTATGACTCAGCAACCCTCCAAGCACTCAACCCCGGAAGAAACAACAATTGCCAGCTATCGATGCCGTACACCACCCACGGCCAGTTCTCCTGCCGACACTGCCACTGCACCTTCACCCACCTCCTGACCCCCACTGCTATCACCCACCTACGGAGAACCTTTGCACCAAAACCCCTGAGCTGAATCCTCTACACCAGGGGTCTCCAAACCGGTCCTGGAGGGCCGGATCCATGCCTGATTTTTAAAATAACTACATGTATCTCAATGGGGATATCCAAAAAATCAGGCATGGATCCGGCCCTCCAGAACCGGTTTGGTGACCCCTGCTCTACACCGTATGCTCTCTGCACACACAGTAGAAATCACTGACCTCCTCGGCACCCTGTCACCAGACATCACCTTCCTCACAGAAACCTGGACCAACACCGCCTCCACCCCCTACATCACTACCACCATCCCTGATGGCTACAAGATCAAGAGGAAGGACCGGCTCAACTTCCCAGGAGGAGGACTCACCTTCGTACACAGAGCTCCCTCCGACTCGCCACATCCAGCAAGAACGACCCCTTGTCAACCACAGAACACCTCCATTTCCAGAACAACCCCAGAACTAACCTATGCAGCACTCTTGCCTACAGACCTCCTGGACCACGCCTCGCGTTTGCCTCAACCATCACAGACTACATGGCGCCCCGCACCATCGCCTCCATGGACTACATAGTGATCAGAGACCTGAATTTCCACTTCGACAACCATTTGCGACCCCAACTCTACCACCCTCCTGGATAACCTTGCCAACATCGGACTGAAACAGGTTGTCACCACCCCCACCCTCAAGGCAGGAAACACCCTCGACCCCATCTTCGCAGGAGGAAACAACAGCCACTTCAGCCACACCACGCAACCCCTCTGGATGGACTAACACTGTGTACACCCACCACACACAAACCTACACCACGCCCTGCGTGCAGAAACTGGAGCAAGGTCACTGAAGAGCACCTCAATCCCACCCTCAAACACAGTACCCCTCCCGCCATGACCAACACCAACTCTGCAGCCAACGAACTCTACAGATGGATCAAGGCCTGCGCCCACAAGCTCACCCCACTCCGTATCTCAGACAGACAGCGCCCCACGAAAGCCACCTAGTTCACCACTGACTTCCAAGAATCCAGACGTCTCGAGAAAGCATGGAGAAACAGCGAAACCCCGGGACCACGGAACAGCTACATGACTTTATTGACATGACTTTATTCTCCTGACTACCTTTATTTTCTTGACTACCTACCGTTTGGAGCTACAAACCACTCACTTGTCCATTCGTTTTATATAGCCGTCCACTGCCTCTCAGTCCTCAGGCACACACCGCTTTTACTTTTAATCAACTATTGCGCTTTGACAACCTAGCGCTTTCTTCCTTAAACTATTACATTGTCCCTTGACTTTCGAGTCTGCTATTTAGCCAGGTCCCCCCCACGGGATCGCCCTATTGATCGTACTGTGTTCTGGCAATTTTTTACAAATCTTTATTGTGATGTATTCTTTGCTACACTGTTTACTGTGGTTGCTATAACAACTCATTTATGCTTAGTCGACTCAGATAGGCGAGTCGTTTTTTCACGCTCTAACTCTGCCCAGGATTGGGATTGAGGCAGTCATGTAGCCGCGCCCTCCTCTAAACTTATGGCGGTGGGGGCTGCGGTAAAGTTACATGCTTACTACTTGCCTATTATTGGCTCGGTTGTTGTTTGATGACGCCTGCCGTGTCAACCACGCCCACTACGCGCTCCATGGCGGTGGCGTTTTCCCTCCCTCCTGGCCTTTATGAACTCCAATTACTGCAAGCAAGATGGTCTTCGGGGTCCCGGAAGTGAGGGCTCACGCAGGTACTAAGCGGGTGCCTAGCGTACAGGGTGTGAGTATGGCGACCAGCAGATAAGTACATTTTTGTATTGTTTCTGACTCATTCTTCAATTCTTTAACTTCTTTTATTTTATAGGTTGTGCCATTTCGCTACCAGCCCCCTCCCGAGACCCATGGGGCACCTACTGTAAGGACGCATTTATATTTCTTCTAAGTTGTTCTGCTGCCCAACAACACCAGTCAGCTTGGCTGACCGTTCTCCATTTTTTGCACGTGTTAGCTATAATCATTAGATGGGCATATCAACACCAATTGCTGGCATTTTGACTCTAGCCACGCCATAATGCTTGAGAAAGGACACAGGTCCTTTCAACATTACGGGGTTATTGTTAATACTGTATGTACACGAGCTCACTTATTATTGCACTCGTGTGTTTGCTATGGCTAAATGCACACCCCAAGAGCACCCTAGCATGTTAGTTTAACTGACAACCGATATGGACATACTTAATTTACCTTGTCTTTCTTTGTCTCCTATCTGTTGTTTGTTAATTTGTCTATTTTATAGAATAAACTCGGTTCCACTCCAAAGTGACGGAATCCACATACAGTGTTTTTTTAAATAAATCTTTTTTAACACTAGCAACCCCAGGCTAGGGTGGGCCTTAGCGCGCCCATACCACCGGGGTTCATCACTACACTTTATTCCATTGGTCCTGACGAATGCCTGATTAACTACTCACACATAGGCAGAAACATGTTGACCACACAGCAGGGATAAAACTGGACTTTTAATTTTGGTCCTTTATCCTATACTTCTGTTTTTATTTATGTCCAATTGGCAAAACTAATAATTACTTTTTTGACACGATTTGGACATTTTTAACTCACTTAATTCACACTTCACGTATTACAAAAACCAGCTCCGCAGTAACCTGGCATTGCAGCGCACTAGGGTGGTATTCGGCCACTCCTGGTGGGGCCTGATGTCACCAACTAGGTTGGTGAGTGAGGGCTTTCTGAACAACCTAATGTGGTTTTTCTCACAGCTTACCCTTACCATGAGTGTTGCTACATGCTTGCTCTTTCTCTAGTTTCTATTGGTATTATTCTCCTCTGTTTTCTAAATTGTTATGCTTCTTTTCTCCACAATAGAACTTCAAAGAATTAAGGCCAAGATATCTCTATTCAACTCCACACAGGTCACATTAGGGGTTTCGCAGGGATCGATGCTCTCACCCACTCTCTAACTTGTTCATGAAACCTCTAAACAAAGTGCTGAATATATCTAACATCCACTATTACATGTACAGTGATGACACCCAAATGTACTTCAAAATTTCTTCCCCTGAAGATATTAGGTCTCTCAACACAACCTCACAAAACACCCAAACCTGGTTGGCCTGTATCCACCTCAAACTAAATGCTCTTAAAATGGAATTCCTCACCCCAAAACTCTTAGGACATTGCAGAATGGATTAAACAATTAACAGCCCTTAACTGAATACCACACATTGTAGGTTTAACAAGGTCACTGGGATTAACGCTTTACAAAAAATTGAACATGCAGGAGCACTTCAGCTCTGCCACCAAAGCATACAATTTGCACTTGAACATCCTAAAATAAGATTCTTTCTACCTCCTGATGACTTTAAATCCTCTGTTCAAGATCCTGTAATTCCTCTGGTTGGACTATTGAAGTGCAACCCTCCCTGGTCTATCCAGATCTAATCTGCCACCACTAAGGGCATCTCGTGACTCTCCCGCTAGGCACATTGCAGGATCTAAAAGAAACAGTCACATCACTCCAGATCTAAAATCTCTAAACTAGCTCCCATATAAGGCAAAGATTCATTTAACAATTGCCTGCATGACACACAAAGTCCTACACTTCAACACCCAAATATACCTTGCACAAAAACTGGAGCTATCAGGTTGTTGTAGAGAGCATCCACAGGCACTAGCACTTTACTGCTGAAACCTCGAATTCGATCAACTGAAAACATAACCAAGCCTTCACAGGTATTGCTCCGAGAATCTGGAACTCCCTACACACTAAAGTCAGTCTCAACTACTTCAGTAAAGAAAGAATTGAAAGTGATACTGATGAACAAATTTCAGTTTTAGATCTCTCGAACCTCACTCTTCAATGAACTCTTCTCCCAGACACGATATATCCCATATTAATTACTCATGTTAGGTCTTACTTATTAGGTTTGTAATCATGGTTTTTATAAAGTGATCCCTGAAGGGCATTTCGTTACACTTGTGCCATCCTTGATGATGCTGTTGTTTATTCTACCTATATCAAGAACAATTGTAAAGTGCACTGATACCCATAAGGGTCAAGTTAGCGCTACATAAAACTTTATAATTGAATAAATAAAATAAATACATTGGAGATGTTGTGAAAATGAAGTACAACTTTACAAAGGGGCAGCAAAAAGGCATGTTGTTCCCCTAGATTTAGAGATAAATTGTCTAAGGGATAACTACTGTGAAGATAATAAAGTATATTTAACTACTTTTTATGATCTCGCTAGACTTTCATGGGATTGTGAATAATAAAAATGCATGTGCTGTGCCAGTGCAAAAGGCGAGAAACCTGGGTGTTATTTTTTACACTAAACTGGGCTTCTCAGAACACATAAATCAAATCACCTCCTCAGGCTTGTTTTTGCTTAGTGTCCTTAGGAAGATTTTTCCATTCATTCCATAGGATCTACAAAAGAGGTGATCGTGGCACTCATTACCTCCAAGATTGACTACTATAAAGCCTTCTATTTGGGCACCCTTAAGAAACAGGTGAAAACACTTCAATCCTTACAGTATGCAACAGCCAGAATGCTTCTAAAAATCCCTAAGTTTGCATCTGTTTCCCAAATCACTGCAAGGCCTGCACTGGCTACCTGTCAGGAAGAGGATAATTTTCAAGGCACTTTGCCTGGTCCATAAAGCGCTTCACAGAACTGGTCCCGTATACTTTCAGATTCTGTCCACTTGGTATACACCCAGTTGGCACCTAAGATCCAACTCAGTTAAAATGATAATTGTTCCCAGAATAAATAAAGTAAGAAGGGTGGAAGGACAATCTCCTTTTGTGCAGGGAAACTCTGGAACTCACTACCATTAACTTTACGCTGCCAGCCCAGCTTGTCACAATTCAGGAAGCAATTGAAGCCCTGTCTTTTTACTGAATCTTTCAGTTAAGTGCAGCTGTCTGACACCTTTGGGAATTTAGGCGCTATTTAAAAACAAATTGCATTTCAAAAGGAGTAGATGAGTTCTCAATACACTCGATTAGTAGAAATGCATATTGTGGTCTTTGTTTTTTAGAGGAATTCTGTAAGAGATGTGTACTGTGATGATAAATGGTTAAATCTTTATTTTGTTTATTCAATATCTTGTGAGACTCTCGCAGGATTGTGAGTAGTAGGAAGGATTAGGTGATATTTGAATACAGCAAACACAACAAGATGATGGACGGAGTTCTGAAATTTTTCAACCACTCACCCCAGTCAAGAGATGTGGGTTGAATCAATAGTTCTGTTGCTCACCATGCGACTCCAGTTTGGGCCCAGTCATATACAGATTAGACTTGACCCAGCCCCCATGGGAACAGTCTAGCTGAACTGCCAGACCAGGTGCTCCCTGAACCGTAAACAAGCATCCTTGGAACAGTTTCAATAGATCACTCCTTATCAGCAAGGCTAGGTTGAATCCAATGGCACAGTGAGCAAGGGACCAACGTCTGGGCATGCTCTTGGCCACTTAGGGCAAACATAGCAAACACAGCAAAATGATTGACGGAGTGCTGAAACCTTTTAAATACTCACCCCCAGTCAAGTGATTTGGGTTAAATTCATTGTTCTTTTGTTCAACTTGGGGTGAATGTTTGACAATGTTCAGTATTCCCTCCATCATCTTTTTGTGTTGCTATAGTTACCCTAAGTGGGTGGGAAGGGTATGCCCAGACGTGGGGCCTGTGCTCACTGTGCCACTTGATTTGGGTTAGCCTGACTGATGATGAAACCGGTCCCAGAATGCTTCTTTCCTTTCCAGGGAGGACCTCGTCTTGAAGTTGAGGCTGAACTGTTCCCATGGGGAGCTGGGTCAAGACTGATTTGCATATGGCTTGGTTCAAACTGGGATGGCAAGGTGAGCAAAGAAACTATGGATTAAACCCAGATCTATGACTGGGGTAAATGTTTCAGAATGTTCAGTATTCCGTCCAGCATCTTTTTGTGCTGCTACTGATGTTTGAATACACTCTGCTATGCACACTTGTTACTGTATGAATGAGTCTTACTGGATATGGTGTTTATCAGACTCTATTGATTATGCTCATTGGTTTGTTACTGTATGAAGGAGTCTTACTGGATATGATGTTTATCAGACTCTATTGATTATACTCATTGGTTTTAGAAGAGTTGTGAGTTGAGTTAAGACTCATCCACACACCCCTCATCTGAGAGAGAGGTCCTAGCAGAGAGGCCAGTCCCTCTAAACACCCTACTACTCACACCAGTCATTTGAGAGAGAGGTCTGAAATTGCAGTCCTTGGCAACTCCCTACTATGCACACTCGTCATCTGAAAGAGGGGTCTGAAAGGAGACACCAGTCCCTCTCCACACCCTATTTGTTTACACCCATCATTACAGAGAGATGTCTCACCAGAGAGGCCAGTCTTTCCCTACACCCTACTACACACACTTGTCATGTAAGAAAGGGGTCTGAAAGGAGAGGCCACTCCCTTCCCACACACTATTATGGACACCAGTCATCTGAAAGAGGAAGCTGAAAGGAGAGACAAGTCCCTCTCCGCACCCTACAACGCACACCCATCATTACTGAGAGGTCTCAGCAGAGAGGTCTGGTCCCCTACATACCCTACTATGCACACCTGTCATCTAAGAGAAAGTTCTGAAAGGAGATCCCAGTCCATCCCCACACCATACTACACACCCATATCATTTCAAAGAGAGGTATCAGTAGAGGGGCCCCTCCACGCACATGCCCAATTAAGCGTACTAGTCATCTGAGAGAGATGTATGAATGGAGAGTCCAGTCCCTCTCCTCACCCTACTACACACATCCGTCATCTGAGAGAGAGGTCTAAAAGGAAAGCCAAGCCCATCCCCATACCCTTCTATGCACACCTATCATTACAGAGCGAGTTCTCAGAGTGGCCAGTTTCACCACACACTCTACTGTGCATATCTGTGATCTGACCGAGAGGTCTTATTTGAGAGGGCAGTCCCTCCACACACCCTACCATGCACACCCGTCATCCAAGAGAGAGATCTCAGCAGAGAGGCAATCCCTTCATATACCCTACTATGCATTCTTGTCATTTGAGTGGGAGGTTTGAAAGGAGAGGGCAGTCCCGTCTCACACCCTAGTATGCACACCCTTTATCCAAGAAAGGAGTCTCAGTGAAGAGGCTAGTCCCTCCCACATATTGATATTTTCCTATAAGTATGCTGCGATCCCGCAAGAGTAGAGTCCAAGCTTGATGGGGGAGGGTTGCCACATGAGGCTACGATTCAGAAAAGGGGGTGGTGATGAACAGAGTGTCTGAATTAAGCAGACCACTCTTACCCAGTCCAAAGATCAGGGCTTGATCCATCACCGTTATTTATCTCACTGCATCATCCCAGCTCAGAACCTGGCTATATGCAAATCAGTCTGTCCCTGGCCCAGTGCATCATGGGAACAGGGCAGACTAAACTACCAAGCCAATTCTTCACCAGAAAGGAGACAAGCTACCAGGGACCGGTTTCTGGCATTTCAGCCTTCTTCGGCCCGGCTTGCTTGAATCCTGATGGTGCAGTGAGAAAGGGACTCATGTCTGAGTATACCTTGCCACACCTATAGTGGCCAAAAACGATTCAGAAAAGGGGGTGGTGATGAACAGAGTGTCTGAATTAAGCAGACCACTCTTACCCAGTCCAAAGATCAGGGCTTGATCCATCACCGTTATTTATCTCACTGCATCATCCCAGCTCAGAACCTGGCTATATGCAAATCAGTCTGTCCCTGGCCCAGTGCATCATGGGAACAGGGCAGACTAAACTACCAAGCCAAATCTTCACCAGAAAGGAGACAAGCTACCAGGGACCGGTTTCTGGCATTTCAGCCTTCTTCGGCCCGGCTTGCTTGAATCCTGATGGTGCAGTGAGAAAGGGACTCATGTCTGAGTATACCCTGCCACACCTATAGTGGCCAAAAACGATTCAGAAAAGGGGGTGGTGATGAACAGAGTGTCTGAATTAAGCAGACCACTCTTACCCAGTCCAAAGATCAGGGCTTGATCCATCACCGTTATTTATCTCACTGCATCATCCCAGCTCAGAACCTGGCTATATGCAAATCAGTCTGTCCCTGGCCCAGTGCATCATGGGAACAGGGCAGACTAAACTACCAAGCCAATTCTTCACCAGAAAGGAGACAAGCTACCAGGGACCGGTTTCTGGCATTTCAGCCTTCTTCGGCCCGGCTTGCTTGAATCCTGATGGTGCAGTGAGAAAGGGACTCATGTCTGAGTATACCCTGCCACACCTATAGTGGCCAAAAACGATTCAGAAAAGGGGGTGGTGATGAACAGAGTGTCTGAATTAAGCAGACCACTCTTACCCAGTCCAAAGATCAGGGCTTGATCCATCACCGTTATTTATCTCACTGCATCATCCCAGCTCAGAACCTGGCTATATGCAAATCAGTCTGTCCCTGGCCCAGTGCATCATGGGAACAGGGCAGACTAAACTACCAAGCCAATTCTTCACCAGAAAGGAGACAAGCTACCAGGGACCGGTTTCTGGCATTTCAGCCTTCTTCGGCCCGGCTTGCTTGAATCCTGATGGTGCAGTGAGAAAGGGACTCATGTCTGAGTATACCCTGCCACACCTATAGTGGCCAAAAACGATTCAGAAAAGGGAGTGGTGATGAACAGAGTATCTGAATTAAGCAGACCACTCTTACCCAGTCCAAAGATCAGGGCTTGATCCATCACCGTTATTTATCTCACTGCATCATCCCAGCTCAGAACCTGGCTATATGCAAATCAGTCTGTCCCTGGCCCAGTGCATCATGGGAACAGGGCAGACTAAACTACCAAGCCAATTCTTCACCAGAAAGGAGACAAGCTACCAGGGACCGGTTTCTGGCATTTCAGCCTTCTTCGGCCCGGCTTGCTTGAATCCTGATGGTGCAGTGAGAAAGGGACTCATGTCTGAGTATACCCTGCCACACCTATAGTGGCCAAAAACGATTCAGAAAAGGGGGTGGTGATGAACAGAGTGTCTGAATTAAGCAGACCACTCTTACCCAGTCCAAAGATCAGGGCTTTATCCATCACCGTTATTTATCTCACTGCATCATCCCAGCTCAGAACCTGGCTATATGCAAATCAGTCTGTCCCTGGCCCAGTGCATCATGGGAACAGGGCAGACTAAACTACCAAGCCAATTCTTCACCAGAAAGGAGACAAGCTACCAGGGACCGGTTTCTGGCATTTCAGCCTTCTTCGGCCCGGCTTGCTTGAATCCTGATGGTGCAGTGAGAAAGGGACTCATGTCTGAGTATACCCTGTCACACCTGTAGTGGCCAAAAACGATTCAGAAAAGGGGGTGGTGATGAACAGAGTGTCTGAATTAAGCAGACCACTCTTACCCAGTCCAAAGATCAGGGCTTGATCCATCACCGTTATTGCAGTCTTTCAGTTAGTCAACGTCATTCAAACGGGACTTCTCAGATCACATGGGTTCATTTACATTGATTATGACTGGCACATCCACTCGGTCTTGTGCACTTGGGACTTATGTTTGCAGGGGTGCAGAGGGGGCGAGCGAAGTGTGGCACTTATTTGAAAAGCCTGGGGTGCTCCTGAATTGAATTTTCAAGCCTGTGGGTGGATAGGATTGCGCGTCCAAGGCCACTAAGCCATTGGCTATGGAGAAATACCTCATAATTAACTTATTTATATGCCAGGTCTCCATAGGTTTGTATAAGCGTTGGGCAAAAACAATGTCCAAGCATACAATTGTGAGGCACTGTCTTTTAAGATCTAATCCAGAATCCAGTGAGTCTCCTTATTTACCGAGACAACATCAGGCATGAATCTAATCATCTGGCTTTCAGGAAGTGACTAAAGACATTCTTGTTTCAATAGTGTCTTTTTAACGTCCTCCGGTCTTACAGCGCTGGGATGCTCGAGGGTAGCCATGCGCTATACAAGAAAGTACTCATTCATTCAAGTTGGCTCCTATTGGTCAAACTTGAGTTTCAGGACATTGGTCATAAAAACTGAGGGCTGATTACTCTGTAAGCTTATGGGAGTGTCTTTTTGATATACAGCCTGAAGTACAATGTCACGGTTCTTGAGGATTGGTCGGTGGGAAGGGTGGGCAGTTATTTGCTGCTGTTGGATGATTGAATAGCTCACGTGTTTGGGGGAGAGAAAAATAAATATTTTGGCCAATCTAATGCCCACTTGTCATGGCTTGCAGTATGGAGTGGATTAACCCTTCCCCAACACTTTATTGGTCAATACTTGTGCTATATAGGCAGTTGCGGCTGTGTCTTGGGGAACTTTGGGTAGGGTTAAAAGTGTCTTTACCCTGTGGTTTTCGCTTCTCACTCTCTGGAAACTTGGCCGGCAGTGCTGGCAATGGTTTCACAACTCGCACATTCCAGATAAAACCTCTCAGAAGGTTACATTCGGCTTATAAAGATCTAGTACCTTTAGGTTCGTTAGTTGCAGGATGGCCTTCATATCAACAATATCCTTCCTCAGATTATCAATAGGCAAAGTTGCTTCCTCAACTATTAGCTGCTGGCAAAATTTCAGGAAATTATAGTGTAGCTTGCTCATGTATCGGAGGTTGATCTTGTGTACGGAGCACGAAGCTGCTGGGACACGTGACCATCTTGCGCGTGATCCCCCGAAGAGTGGGTTGCAGGTACGAGGGATGACAGCAACCACTTCGTCCGGTGTGAGTCTCGTGAGGTAAATACTGGTTACCCTGGAAGCTCTGAAGAAGTTGAATAAATAGGTGGCAACCAAACATGTCTGCTTTCTTCTTTTGAAAATGGTTCAAAACAAACCATTTTTTTAATTGAGGACGCTCATGGCACCAAATAAAATTATGTTTAGCAAGTGAGTTGTTACTGAGAACTGCATTTCTTTTCTTATGGGGACCAGCGGGCACTCTAGTGACGCAAGCACTGCCAGTGCATTTTCACACGTTTTTCGCTGTTTCTTTCCCTTTTCTCACCTCTGAGAATTCTATGAAGATGCACACACTTTCTTTTGGTCAAGAAAGTTACAGATGATGATAAAGTGGGTGAGCTAGTGAGTGCCAACCAGAAAGCCCCCCTTGGTGATACTACTGTGAGGTACTTTCTGACCTTTCTCGCATTTTTTCACAAACTCTGAGAGGACACAAAGCTTTCTTTCATATGGTATGTGGTGTATTGATTTTTTTTCTTGAAATTGAACAATTAGACACACAGGCTAGTGGTAGTGTGCCTTGCCTTTGAGGAAGCTTTGCAATTTCTTTTAAACTCCTCATGTGTTGTTAGAATATATTTAGTTGTTCAGAATCAGTCAGGTCTATTTGTGCTTGAAGATTGTTGAGTGGGAGGCGACCTGTCTGTATACCCCCTGGTGCTCCTTTTGTGTTTTTGCTCATGTAGCGAAACAGCCGTGGGGCGAAGCGGTTGGTAGATGCCATGTTGAGGATAGCGGTTGGCTGATTCTCTGGAAATTCTGGTTCAGACGGTTGGTTTTTAACAATAATTATCTACGATAGTGATTAAGTTGCTAAACTAACGGTCCCTGGTGCATTGGGTGCTGCCAAAACCGAGGTGGAGCGGATAGTGATTACGCTAATCTTTCTCCCTTTGTTTTTATAGAAAGTGAGTTATTTTAGATTGTGTGCCCTTGCACTCCACACACGCTTTCTCTCTCAACCTCCTCTATTAGGTTGTCAATATCATCCAAAGTAAATCTTTCAGCTGTGTGTTTTTGGCTGATTTGGGCTTCTTTCCCAAGACCCTTATGGGTTCTGTGGCCTACCTTTTTTCCCACTTCAATCTACTCACTGGATTAGTAGGACCTTCACCCATGGGGATGAACATGTCCTTGCCCACATGAAAAGAGGGGTGGCCCTGCCTCTTCCTGTCGCTGCTTCACCAGGACGCAGCCTCCAAGTGCCCTGCACAGCAGATGTGTGGGCGCCATCAAACCTGTGAGGGACCCTCAGGCAGTGCGCCTCCTGGATTTGTGAGGTATGGGGCTTGGAGTCCCCAGGAGCGGTGTCTCTGTTGTCCATTGCAGCAGGAGGTGTGTTGGTGCTTTTAAGCACATGGGGAATCATTTCCCGGCCCCTCAGGCAGTGTGCCTCCATAATTTGGTCGAAAAACAATAATACATTCCAGTGCAATTTGCTACTTGGAATGACATCATTCCAAATACTGAATCACCAAACACAAACTGCAATTCGGTAACATGTTACAGAATAACAATGTGTGCTCTGTACATAAGTAACAGCATTTTTGCCTTCGGAAACTGTTACCCACCGCAAAAAATGCTTTTTAACATATGGCCCTTAGTTCAGTGCACCAACACGAATTAGAAGTCTAGTTGGGTTGCGACCCATTCACAACTCACTAAGCAAAATGGCATGAGTGGTGTTTTATGGTCAAAGTTAGTCCCTCCAGAGGAGTTCTTCAAGCTGTATAATAGTTCACAATTGAGCCTTTCGTTTTTGCTGGATTAAGAACAGACCCCGGGGGGGGGGGGGATGTGTGAGGTCCATAAAAACCCAAGACATTGTTCTTGAGGTTAAAGATGATTTTCAATTTACAGATACAGAGTGACTCCAATCACATTGATACCTCTCAAATCCCATTTTCAGCTCCCATCCAGTCCTAACATTCAAACACTAACATTCTAATGGAATAAAGGTTAGGACAATGTAACTAGGTCATAGATATGAGGGTAGAGAAGGAAGAGGAGAAAAGAAACATACCATAAAACATAAAAATATGCACCTTTGTCAATTCTGCTAAAATTCCATATACGACCATCATTCATTCTAGACCGCAGTACGGAAAACCTTTATGACACTGTACACTTCACTAAAATAGGAACCTAGACCCTTGCCCGACAACTTGACTTTCACCCAGTCACAAACTTGCACCAAATTGTATTTAAAAGCTTAGCGACTATCACAGTTCATTTTTCTTTTGAACTGCAATTCTCTCTGTTGCATTATTTCCTCCTGATTATCACTCCTACAATCACTACCACAATAACTTCTCACCGAAGGAGGAATCAGGGTGGTGTTAGGATTGCATTTTTTGAAGGGAACAAAAGGAGAAACTCCTGTGGTGGTGTGCTTAGTAAACCTGTACACCTCAACTATCTTCTTGACAGCTTGGTCCCAATTGTCCCCAATTCCTTTTGCAATTTGAATGGTCTCTTTTAGTACACAATTGAATCTCTCAAACATTCCATTACTCTCGGGATGATAAAGAGTCAATTGTTTATGCACAATGCCTCTGTCTCTCAGAAAACTCTTCATTTATTTGGTGGTAAATTGCACCCCATTATTAGTAATTATGTATTTAGGGTTCCATTCTCTAGCAAACACTTTTTCCAGAAAAATTGTCACTGATTTTGTGGTAATCCCATACACCACTCCCACGTTGGGCCATCATGTTCATTGCCACTAAAATATACCAGTTAGATTCACCATAACTAATAAGTCCAACTGAATCAAAAGCTATTTCCTCCCATACCTCACCTGAGATATCTCTACACACCATTGGGGAGGATCTCATCTTCAAAGTTTTGTCACTTAAATGGCATTCTCCACAATCATTCACCATTTGTTCTATCATGACATCCATCGCTGCCCATCAGAACATGCACCTAAGCCGTTCCTTAGTTTTGGTTATGCCCTGGTGACCATTATGAGTCAATTTCACCAGTCACTGCCTGACACCCTTAGGCGGAACCACACTTGTCCCTGTCATAACAATGTCATCAATCACTGACAACTCATCCACAACTGAGACTTAACAAGCCAACTTTGTGTCTTTAACCCACCCTTTATCATTAGATCTGATAAGTTGAGAAGTAAGTTTTAACTCTTCGTCCAACGCCTGCTCTTCCAACCACTTCCTCTCAGAAAGACAACCTTGTGTACCACCACAGACCTTCCTTTTATCCTCCATGCGCCACGTTTCCAACTAGAATCCAAACATCCAAAGTCAACCAACAATCTAGAAAGACAGTCTGGCACTTTGTTCCCAACCCCCAGAATGCAGGAGACAAGAAATTGAAAATCTTGCAATCCTACCAGCCACTTACAAATCCTGGAGGAAATATTGTCCAAACCTTTCTTCCTAAAGCCCTCTTGCAAAAGTGTGTGGTCGGTGTGCACAACAAATTTGATTCCCCACACAAATTGTTTACATTTCTTAATGGCCCAATAGACAGGCAAAGCCTCTTTCTCAATGGTTGAATACCTCTCTTCCGTACCAATGGCCTTGAAACAAATGCTCTCTTTTGCCTTGGTCCTGGTTGAGTACAGCTCCCAACCCTTTTTTACTTGCATCCGTAACAAGGTCTTCCAGGCAAAAAAACGTCCCAAAATCGGAGCGCACAAAGAGCATTTTTAACATCAACAAACTCTTCTTGACATTGTTCAGTCCAAAGTGGGCATTTTTCTTAGGCAGCATCCTAATAGCCTGAGTGAGACTAGCAAAATTTGGGACGAAACAGGAATAATACTCTGCCATCCCTAAAAAGGACTGCACTTCCTCTTTTGTCAAGTAGATTGCATATTCACGGATGTGTTAACCAGCTTCTTTTTAGGTGTTGCACCCTCACTCCTTATTACATGTCCAAGAGAAGCGATTTTTGAGAAGCCCGAAACAATCCTTATTAAGTGTAATTTCCTTACATTGAAAACATTCAGGACCTCTTTAATTAGGTCAGTATGGTCCTGAAAGGTGTCACTGTAAATCAAAATATCATCTTGGAAAACTTGACTTGTGACATACTGTTAGAAATGGGATTTTTGGCAGGCTAGGGCATGTGCCAAAGCCAGGCAGAAACCACTACTCTAGTCAGGATAAGGGAGTTACACTTCTAAAATAACCCCTGCTCACCCCCTTGGTAGCATGGCACGAGCAGTCAGGCTCATCTTAGAGGCAGTGTATAAAGCATTTGCACATACCCAACAGTAATACAGGGTAAGCACTGCAAAAGGACACCACACCAGTTTAGACAAATAGACAATATTTCTTTATACTTAAGACAAGACCAACAAAGATAAAAAATCCACAATACAGTACTTCAAAATCTTCACTTATCAACATATGCTTTAAAAACAGTTCTTTAATGTTGATAGCTCTGTCCAGGACTATCAAGTAAATCAAATACCCAATCATGGAAACATCAATCCATACACAATTTAAACAGAGAGCATAGGCGCTTTAGCACTGAATAGCAGTGGTAATGTTCCCAGAGTCCCAAAACCAACACTAACAAGTCAGGAAAAAATAGGAGGAAGAAGCAAAAAGTTTGGCGATAACCATGCAAAAAGGGCCATTTCCAACACATACCCTTGAATCGATGTGTTAACAGCCTCTGAAAATGCTGCTGAACAAAGGCCAAAAGGCATTATAATGAACCCATAGACGCCAAAAAGTTTGATGAACACTGTGTGGTCTTTGGACTCATCAGTAAGGTGAACCTGATGATAGGATGAGGTGTTGAACATTATAAAAAAACTTGGTCTGCCTCTCATTGGCATCATTCCTTGAATATATGGAAGAGGAAACTTGTCCTGCACCATTTCTTTATTAAGGGGTCTCAGGTTGATGCACAATCTTATGCCGCCCAAGGGTTTCGTGGCTACTACTTCTAGAGTGACCCAGCTAGCCCACCCCACCGGTTCAATAATCCCTTCCTGCCATGAATAGAATACTATGATTTAGAGGTGGGAGGGGAAGAAGAGGATAGGAAATCACCGCCAGAAAGGCCGAGAAAGAAGCACTGAAAGATGTCATGTTTGCCCTAATGTTGGTACCCAAGAGCATTGTAAATAGGACATTGTATCCCTTTTGCACCCAGGTCATTCGAAACCGGCCACAGCCTCACCGGCTGAAGACATTTTGTCCTTCAAACTGCTTTACAATGCTGCTATGGATGGATATTCACTGTGTATTCTGTATTCATGCTTTGTTTGATGTTTTGTATTAAAAAACTCTATATACATATATATATATATATATATATATATATATATATATATATATATATATATATATATTCAATTCAAACTCAGTAAAAAGATCAAACTCATGTTATAAAATAAACGAATATATATATATATATATATTTATATATATATATTACCTACTGGCGGTCGCCAGTAGGTATATATAGTTAGGATTTTTTCTCTATGGGACTTTTGAAATTTCTATGTCTAATAACTTTGGCGTTTGTGGACGGAATCGGCTGAAGTTTTCAGGAAAATGGCACATTTTGTTTCTGAGCAGCCCCTGAAAATTTGAGGGGGTTTCATCAAGGGGGGGCCGAGAAAAAAGGGGGGTCCCAAAATGCGTTTTTCCCATTCATTTTTCCATAGGGCGTTTGGCCTCACTTTTAGCTCGAACGGCTGAATGGATTTGCACGAAACTTGGCAAAATTGTAGGGACTGTTAGCCTGATGTGCCTTTGCTGGGTCTCAATATATGTGCTCCAGTGGATTTTGAGAAATTAACGTTTTAAAAAACAGATATATCTCTGACAGCGTCCCGGGTAGCGCTACGGTTCGCGTACTTTTCGCGTTACGGAACTTTGCGAAGCGAAGCTGATTGGCTCTCCGGTGTCTGTCAACATTCTAAACAGTCCGGAACGGCCGCCATCTTGTCTCTCGGTAGGATCAAGAGACAAGAGGAGGAGAAAAACGAAGGGGGATTTAATGAAAGGGGGCAAGGTAGACCCCTCTTGACCCCCTAGGAATGATGTTGGGGTTATTAAAGGGTCCCGTGGGGCAAATAAAAAAAATTGATTTTTCGCGGTAGAAGCGCTTCCCGGTTCGCGAACCGGGTCGCGAAACGGGAATTCGCCATTTTGTTTTTCGTTTTAATTAAATTACAATATGGAGGAAAAACAATGTGAGAAATGGGTATAAGGGGGTACGGGAGACGTATCCTGACCCCCTATGTTTTCTGAGGATGCTCATATATGTTAATACATGTCTTCCAGCGGCTGCGCTTGAGCGTTTTTTTTTTTGGCTGCGTGACGGCTGTTAACGTTCGATTTGAAGGAAATCAGGAAGTGTTGACCGCCATTTTGTCACTGCGAGTAAATATATTGTTAAAAATAATTGTTATAAATTAATCCGTATTGATAAACATTGTCTGCGCCATCTTGCCTTTTTTCCAATGCCACACTTTTATCGTGCACGGCAGCCATTTTAGATGCCTTGACCAGATCCACTCTCTGCACGCCGCCGATCCTCAGCATGGCTCCCCACCCTCGCAAGCATCTCCCCCACGCACTGTTCACCCCCGCTCTCTCTCTCATGCATGGGCCATAAACCTCCCCCCATCTGCGCTGCTTTTCCCTGAGAATCACACCCTGTGCCCGCCCGACACCTCCCTTTCACCTTATTCACTACCGCACCCTCTGACACTCCTCTTCCTCTGTGTCTGATTGTCCAGGCCGGTCCCAGGCTATCACCTAGCCGTGCGGATGTAGTTTATGGCCCCAACTGTAAAGAATCACCCCTCTTCAAAGGAGTTTTAGTAGATCAAGGCCCCCACCTCATGAGATCCGTCACACCACACGCGTTCCTACTATCTGATAACGATCCTGTATTGTGATTGGGGAGGGGATTCTCACTGTAAGGGTGTGTGGGACCGAGCCTGAAGCGGAAGATTCCAGGGATGCCTTTTTGTACATCAAAGTCTTCACAATTATGTGTCACATTAAAAATATTTAGCACTCCAACAAAGTAGTAGGATTATAACACTTTAATAACTTATAAATATATACAACGCTCCAACAAAGTAAACACGTTAAAAAAAATGTAAACAACTATTTACATGGCAGCCTGCT
This sequence comes from Lissotriton vulgaris, assembly GCF_964263255.1. Taxonomy (NCBI): domain Eukaryota; kingdom Metazoa; phylum Chordata; class Amphibia; order Caudata; family Salamandridae; genus Lissotriton; species Lissotriton vulgaris. The sequence continues at coordinate 463,413,947 of NC_141699.1, forward strand.
GCAACATCCATCTCAAAGCAACAATGGGCTGCTTTGGTTTGTCTTTTAGTCAGTAGCGGTCCGTTGTGCGAATAGGCCGAAGGCAGCACAACGCGCCGAGATCCGGACGGCACCCAGGTGGTGTCCAGTAAGTTGCCGCACTGGTCTGGCCATCCTACAATGCTGCGCCGAAAAACGGCGTGGGGCGCCCCGGGGGGGGGGGGGGAGGCGGAACGAACGGGCCTCCCCCGCCTCCCCAGGTGGAGGCTCCTCTGCTGCAGTGGGGCGCCCTTTAGCGTTTCAGTCGCCATCCAGTTGTTTAGCGCCCGCTTTTGCGGCACTGTGCCTCATCCGCCATTCAGCTGAGTTGCACCCACTCTTGCGGTGCAGCGATAGGCGGCTGCCACAGGACTCTTAAAATGGCGGCCGGCTCTTCGGATTTGGGCCTGGTCCACTAAAAGGGCCCTGGGACACATTTGAACTCGGACATTTGCCTGCTACGGCTTGGGCCCCATTCTCGAAAGCATCCCCTCAGCCTTGAAGATTCTACAAAAGTCATCGGGGCCCCCGACTCCCGCAGGCTTCCGGTGGGGAGCGGCTGCCATGATTGCTTGCGGAATGGCCACGACGGAGCCACGAGATGGTGGTGCTCTCATGCTGACGCCAGCTTCAGTCTGAAACATCCAGAAACACTGTAGACTACCAATTCGATGACTTCCGGTGGAGCCCCAACGTGACCCGGTAGGGAAGAACTTGCCCTCCCCTCTTTTGACTGATGGTTCTTGTTGCCTGTCCCCTCTGTTGTTATCTAACGGAACCTTTTTGGATTGCCGAGTGAGAAAAAAAAAGGTGGGGCTTTCATCATTTGGAAGAAAAAAAATGTTTCAATCCAATGAAAAGTGTTATTTTTAGGTCATATGATCAAGCCTTCCATCATTAGGAAACCAAAAGTAAAATGAACCAATGAAAAGTTTTATAAACAACTCACATGACCTGTTATGCGGCTTTGGGCTATAAAAAGCCTACAAAATCCGTTGGCCTGTGAGGCAGCGTCAGTAGCGGACCGATGTGCGAATAGGCCGAAGGCAGCACAACGCGCCGAGATCCGGATGGCACCGAGGTGGTGTCCAGCAAGTTGTTGTACTGGTTTGGCCATCCTACAATGCTGCGCTGAAAGTCGGCGTGGGGTGCCCGGGGGGGGGGAGGGGGAGGCGGCACAAACGGGCCTCTCCCGCCTCCCCAGGTGGAGGCACCTCATCTGCAGTGGGGCGCCCCTTAGCGTTTCACTCGCCGTCCAGCTGAGTTGAGCCCGCACTTGCTGCTACAGTAGGCCGAAGGCAGCACAACGCGCCGAGATCCGGATGGCACCGAGGTGGTGTCCAGCATGTTGTTGTACTGGTGTGGCCATCCTACAATTCTGCGCCGAAAGTCGGCGTGGGGTGCCCGGGGGAGGGGGGGTAGGCGGCGCAAACGGGCCTCTCCCGCCTCCCCAGGTGGAGGCACCTCATCTGCAGCGGGGCGCCTCTTAGCGTTTCACTCGCCATCCAGCTGAGTTTCGCCCGCTCTTGCGGCTACAGCGATAGGCGGCTGCAACAGGACTCTCAAAATGGCGGCCGGCTCTTTGGATTTGGGCCTGGTCCACTAAAATGGCCCTGGGACACCTTGGAACTCGACGCTTGCCTGCTAGGGCATGGGCCCCATTCCCGAAAGCGTCCCCTCTTTTGACTGATTGTTCTTGTTGCCTATCTCTTCTGTTGTCATTTAACGGAACCTTTTTGGACTGCCGAAAGGGGTTCTGGTTCGACCGCTGGTTGGTGGAGACATTTTGATTATATCCTGGACCTGCCGGGCCTCGCCCAAAATGGCGCCGGTATAAATGGGACTCGTAACTCCTTGTTGTGTACTGGTTGCCCAACCTTGATATCACGAGATACGTATGCAGTTTTGAAGCACATGGCGGGCGGGGACGAGTACTGATTGAACATTTGGACATCCCTATTGATATTAAGTTCTGATGTGTTATTGATTACTGTACTATTGAAAGTTCGAATTAACGTCACCCATGGTACTTGCCCGCAAATGTATATCTAGATAATTTAATTGTAACTGGCCCTGTCGTACTTTAATTATAAAATGTACGTCCACCGATTCCGCAACTGTCAGACACCTTAGTTCTTGCAACCTAATGGCCCGCTACATTCTTTTACAGTGTAAATGTCCCCTCATCATATACGATTCCAGTTTGCTCCGTGGCCGGCCCACATGGTTATAGGCCCGTATTTGTATACTGACATTTTCACAATAAAGGTTTTTAAAACAAAACATGGTAGTAGTACCTAGATTGGTAAAGTTTTGAATAATAGCCACTGTTTTCGAATCAGTAAAAGGCAAGTGAAATAAAGCAGCCTGATTACATGACGGTTAAAAGGTATAATACGCAGGAACGCAGTAAAGATAAATGGTCAAGGGCTGTTGTGTTTTCCACTCCTGCAACATAAAGTGATCGATAAGAATCTGATATTCATGCCTATCAGCGACTAAGACAGCAGGCCGAGCCTCTTTCCTTCAACGGCTCCCTCATGGGATGAAGAAACGCCCTTTTTCTCGAAATAGGAATATTTTACTTGCAGGACAGTTGTAAATTTCCCGGGAAAATACATTAGCCTGGAACATTGTTAGTGATAAACTGTAAATGCATCTGGGTCCTTTGCTTTACAAGTCAGAGTGAGAAAAAAAAAGGTGGGGCTTTTATCATTTAAGAAAAAAAAATGTTCGAAAGCAATGAAAACTGTTATTTTTAGGTCATATGACCAAGCCTTCCATCATTAGAAAAAAAAAGTTAAATGAACCAATGAAAAGTTTTATTAACAAGTCACATGACCTGTTATGCTTACGTTACGCGCTGCGCGCCGCGCTCTGGATCGCTTCCGGGAAGCTGCGCCTCGCGCACCGGAGCACTTCCGGGTGCGCTAACGCGGCGCGTCATATGACGCATTACGCGACAACGCAGGTCCAGAATATAGTCAAAATGTCTCCACCAACCAGCGGTCGGAACACAACCCCTTTCAGTAGTCCAAAAAGTTCTGTTAAATGACAACAGAAGGGACAGGCAACAAGAATCATCAGTCAAAGAGGGGAGGGCAAGTTCTTCTCTACCGGGTCACGTTGGGGCTCCACCGGAAGTGATCGAATTGGTAGTCTACAGTGTTTCCGGATGTTTCAGACTGACGCTGGCATCAACATGAGAGCACCACCATCTCGTGGCTACGACGTGGCCATTCCGCGAGCAATCATGGCAGTCGCTCCCCACCGAAAGTTTACGGGAGTCGGGGGTCCCGGTGACTGTTGTAGAATCTTCAAGGCTGAGGGGACTTTTTTGGGAATGGGGCCCATGCCCTAGCAGTCAAGCGTCCGAGTTCCACGGTTGCCCAGAGCCATCTTTAAAACACGAAAATGTTTTTACCTACCACGTACTTGACATTTTAAAGCTTTTGATATTTGCTATTAAAAAACCATTGAAATTCACTGAAAAAACCATAGGTTATAGACCATATATAGTTAGGAATTAGCATTTACAAAACCTTGAAAATTCACTGAAAAAACCATGGGTTATAGACCATATATAGTTAGGAATTAGCATTTACAAAACCTTATTTTACTCACACAAAACCATTGAAATTCGCATATATAGTTAGTTGCACTAACTATATATCGCGCACCCGCAATCCACTGCAGATGATGTCACATATTACATCATTCATGACATGGTCAGTGACATCACTGATGACATCAGTGATGACATCTCAAATGACATCACTGATGACATCACTGATGACATCTCAAATGACATCACTGATGACATCACTGATGACATCTCATTTGACATTACTGATCACATCACGGATGATATAATTTATGTGATAATACAATGAACCTCTTCAGACTCTAATATAACCTTAGATACAATCAGTGTAAACAGACACTCACAGACTGTCACTTATCCATGGAGTTACTCACACACCTAGTCAGTCATGCAAAGAATCAATCACACCTCCATTTCCTCAACTATACAGTTATACACACCTTACTTATTCAAACATATACTAACACATATTTACTCTCTTATACAATCCCTGATACAAGTTCACAATGATCCATACAGCCACTCACACATTCACTGGCTCTTATGCACAGTTATTTATATATGTCAATTCTCACATGTACTGTGTTTTACATATGTACTTACTTTGACATGTAGCACTGAGATATCCATTCACTCACCAATACACTCATGCACACAGTCAACCGCCCATACAGCTGTTTCCACATGCACTTTTGAACCCATACATCTAGTGAATCAACTGCTCGCACATCTATGCACAGAGTCATACACCTCCCAGCCACCCACACACACACTCAGTCTCCCATACAAATACTTGGACAACCAATCAATAACCCATATAGTTACTCATATAGCTACTGATCAACACATGCAGCAGTTTACAGAACAACAGACTTAATGATGCACAAATTAAGACAGTTTAGTCACTAACCCATGCACTCAGTGAGACACATTTAATCACTCACTCATACAGTAAGTCATGCACCTACTAAATCCTTCATCCAGACACTTATACATCCACTCATTCTTCAATATGTAAGACATATTTTAACTTTACAGAAACATACAGTCACTGGATGTTGTCATCAGTGATGTCATCAGTGATGTCATTTGAGATGTCATCAGTGATGTCATCAGTGATGTCACTGACCATGTCATGAATGATGTAATATGTGACATCATCTGCAGTGGATTGCGGGTGCGCGATATATAGTTAGTGCAACTAACTATATATGCGAATTTCAATGGTTTTGTGTGAGTAAAATAAGGTTTTGTAAATGCTAATTCCTAACTATATATGGTCTATAACCCATGGTTTTTTCAGTGAATTTTCAAGGTTTTGTAAATGCTAATTCCTAACTATATATGGTCTATAACCTATGGTTTTTTCAGTGAATATATATATATATATACACACACACGCACATATACACATACATGGACACATGTACATCCATATACATACACACATGCAAAAATATACATATACACCGATATATACACACACACATACAGAAATATACATATACACACACATATGTGCTCCACAGCATTTGGGATTGGAAAAAATACAGTGGAGAAATGACAATGGAATGGCTGAAGGAGCGAGAAGAAGCCGCTGAAACAATGTTTGATGAAGCTGCAACCAACATTAGTTCGAGTGCAAACAAGGAAGACACAAGACTCTGGAGATAAGCTTTGTGAATTGGAAAGATTGAGGAGAAACGAAATTACTAAGTGGTGTGAACATAAATCTTTATCCAAATATGTGGAGGTGGGACAAGAGCCCAGAGGATTGCGCATATTGATTGAGCGCACTTACGAAAACCCTGATCAAGACATGCTGAAGGAATGGGCAGACAACAGCTCTGAGTCCTCAAAGAGAATGCTGTTAATTAAATCAAGTATGCACTTAGTGACCGTAAAAAAATACAAATAGAGATTGAGTCACTCCAAAAGGAAATACGTGCACATCCTAACAAGGAAGAGATTATCAAACATGAAAAGGAGATGCTAACAAGACTACAGCAACATCAACAAGTAATAAAGGACTGGAACGCCACAAATTTCTTGCGTGGTAAATTGGATTACCAACGAGGCCAAATTTACACTTTCTCATTGAGATTCGATAACAACTTTTGGCAAGAACAAAGCATGCAACTCCCAGACAAGTGGTAGAAACCAGTTCTCAGGCGAGTTCGGAAGTAGAAACTGACCCAGAGAAGGTGCCTTGGCAGGAACGATCTGCGAACCTCCAACTATTGTAGAGGAGCTTCGTTTTAGAAGGTTAGACCAGACCCTAAATTTAAGACCTCACTCTCAAAGAAAAGACAAAGCTGGCAAACTGCAAGAAAGAGAAAAAGGAAAAACCGACGTAGGGGGATCAAACTAAACCATGGAAAGCAAAGCAAACATGCCAGAGGAAGTAATATTGGACAACTCTAAAACAGTAATCAATCTATCAAACATGGAATTATCACACAAAGAAAAAGACATTCTATCATTGGGCCTATCGTACTGTACACCAACTAATTTTAACTATGCCCAAACCAAAATAGACTTATTCACATTTGTAAGGAAACTCAAACTTCAGAAACATTCATTTTCCTACTCAGCTGAATCTAGGACTAATGATCAAGGAAATGTTCCATCTGGCAATTTGGCAGTCGCAGATTTGGAGTTTTTTCAATTGGAAAGTGAAACAGGGGGCACCAGTTCTGAATCCGGCAACATTCTTGGAATGGATCTTTATGGCAGGATGGTGACACCATTGAAACTAAAGTGGGTATTTTTACCAATCATGCCAAGGGATGGGAAGGACATCTTCTCAAAACTTGTAACAACGGATTTAAAGAGACTGGCAGTTGAGTCAACCATAGGACAGAGGATGTTGGATATTCAAGGGAATATCATGGTGTAATGGAAAAAATAGGATCTAGAAAGAATATAGTAGTGAGTCAATCTGACAAGGGGGGCAACATAGTGTTGTGGCCATTAACACTCTACACAGCACAGCTGAAGCCTACATGCGACCCAATGATGATTTTTGCTACTGTAAAATGTCTCAAAGTAATATAAAGGAGATCAAGGAAAAATTCCACATCGAGTTATTGAGAAGGTGTGGGGGGGGGGTGACTATAACACAGGAAAAATATAAATGTTTTAGCCTAGACCACGCCATAGTACCAATCATGTATCTGATACCCACGATCCACAAGAGTGCCAACAACCCCCCAGGGAGACCCATAATATCAGAAATAGGGGGTTTATTTGAGACAACTTCCAGGTTCATTGATTTCTTTTTTACAGGAGCCTATCCTCCTTTATATTAGACACCAGTGATTTCTTGAGAAAAATATCCGACATTACATGGGATGATTCCTTTGTTTTTCTGACTAGATGTAACATCCATATATACGAGCATTAGACATGAGCAAGGTTTGAGGGTGGTGAAACAATTGTTAAGTGTGAGACAGATTTATACCAGCACACACAAATGCTTCTCTAAATTATGGAGTAGTGTTTGACCAATAATTTCTTCCTGGTTGAGAAACAGCTGCATAAATAAACAAGAGGTACAGCGATGGGCACCTGCTTCACCCCAGCTATGTGAATCTGCGTATGGGCTGCTGGGAGGAGCAGGTGCTTGCAGTAGATTTCGCTGAGGAATGGACGGAAAGGAAAATGCTACTTACCAGTATGCATCTGTTCTTGGCATGTAGAGCTGCAGAGTCTGACACTGAGCATTAGGTTGCAACCTGGTGTTGGGCCCAGATGATTGCAGGTTTTTGTCGTCTTGGAAGAAGTCTTTGTAGTCATAAGGTAGGTGACTCCTCCCTTGGATGATAGTGCGCATGGGCATCAAATCCATCCTTAGATTGTTTTTCGCCATGATGGGAAATGATGGAGTTAGTAGAAAGAAAAAGGGATGTCCATGCATGTATTTCCAAGTAAGATAGAACCGGAACAGATACAGGTCCCGGGGAGGTGAGTAGGCGTGTGAGACTCTGCAGCTCTACATGCCAAGAACAGATGCATACTGGTAAGTAGCATTTTCCGTTCGAGGCATATGAGCTGCAGATCTCGCACTGAGCATCGATTATACAGCAGTGTCTCCCCTAGCGGTGGTCACCTGTATCCATTGAAGTAGTTTGAAAGAAAGTTTTGAGGACAGCTTGGTCTACAGGAGCTTGCTGCTTGGCTTGCACATCAAAACAATAGTGTTTAGTGAAGGTATGTGTTGTAGACCATGTTGCTGCCTTGCATATGTCTTCTAGGTGAATGTTCCCCAAGAAAGCCATAGAGGCTCCTAGTTTGCTTGTGGCGTGCGCTCTAGGAGGAAATTGTTAATGTACGTTTTGCTTTTTGATAGCGTATTTGTATGCATTTTACAATCCATCTTGCAATTCCAGCTTTAGAGATGGGGTTGCCTTTATGTGGTGGAGAGAAGGCTACAAACAGTTATTTTGTTTTGCGAAAGGATTTGGTCCTGTCAATGTAATAGAGAAGGGCTCTTTTCACGTCTAGGGTGTGTAGAGCTCTTTCTGCTACGGAGTCAGGGTTTTGAAAAAACACTGGTAACTCTGCTGATTGGTTTAGATGAAAAGGAGTAATCACTTTAGGTAGGAATTTGGGATTTGTTCTTGTTTTCCATGTGAGGAATTGCAGTTCACATTTGTGTAAAGGTTCTAAAGGGGGTCCCATGAGCCTGGTAAGAACAATATTTAGGTTCCACACTGGAGAGGGTGGTAACCTAGGAGGAATGATTCTTTTTAATCCTTCCATAAATGCTTTAATTGCAGTCACTCTAAATAATGACAGATGTTGTCTATTTTGTAGGTACGCAGGAATGACTGCAAGGTGTAGCTGTATGGATGAATATGCTAGATTACGTCTTAGTAAGTGTAAAAGGTAGCATATGATATTCTGGATGGAAGCATCTAGGGGATCAATTTGATTATTGGTTCAGTAAATGGCAACTCTTTTCGATTTTGCAGCATAGCAAGCTCAAGTAGTAGGTCTTCTGGCTTCCTTAAAGATACTCATACAATCTGGTGGCGGGTTAAGGTAACCAAACTCTAAGACTTCAGGAGCCAGATCCCCAGATTCAGTTGACTTGGATCTGGATGTCTGATGTCTCTATGGTTCTGCGTTAGCATGGATGGTGTGAGACACAGTCTTTGATGTGGCACTGTAGAGTTCTAGCAGCGTTGTGAACCACGCTGGCATGCCTATGTGGGAGCTACTAAGATCATTTTGAGAGACTGTTGTCTTAGCTTGCGCACTACTAGTTGTATTAGTGGGAGTGGCGGAAAAGCGTATGCAAATCTGCCTGATCAGTTTATCCATATCGCATTACCTTTGGACAGCAGGTGTTGAAACCTGGAGGCGAAGGTTGGGCATTTTGCGTTTTCGTGTGTGGCGAACAGCTCTATCTCTGGGTGACCCCACTTGTGAAAGGATGGTAGAAGAACTTGCGGGTGACATACAGTGAACTACTTCCGCCCCGTAGTCGACCGAAGAACTTTTGGGGGTTGTATCAGGCCTACCTAACTTCCAGGATGGATGAGGACGACGTGGAGGAGGGGGAGGGGGAAGAACAGGGATGTGACCCGCACCTGGATCCTGGATGAATCAGACAGGGCTGCCCCATGCACAACTGCGCGACATTGGTCATTAGGAGCGATAGCATCCCTGGCAGTGTGAGGACATAGGAGTGGTCCCCTGGTAACACAGAAGGTAGCATGCAGCGCAAGCCACACCACACCCATAGGCCACACGCTAATCTACACGATGAGCACAGACTGGGGTCCGGTTGAGGGGAAGCGGGGTTCTAGGGGTGGGGAACAGGTTGGGAGAAAATGTTAAAAATGAATAGATTCGTCCATACACACACAAGTGCACATCGCACCTTCGATGGTATTGGGCTAAAGCAGGAGTCCTGACTCGGTCTGCCTACTTTTGACTTAAAGTTGATGTTTTCTTTTTCCATCTGCTAAGCTTATGCGTCATGTATGAGATGTGATGACCCAATGCCGGCCCGAGAAGGGATGTAGGCGACAGACTATTTGAGCTTTGTAATGTGCTGTTTTACGATAAATAAATAAATAAATAAAAAAATAAAAAAAAGAAGAACTTGCGGATGTAGTTCCCATTCGTGAATCTGTTGTGTCTGTCGACTTAACAGATCTGCAATCTGATTGTGAACCCTTGGAAGGTGTTATTGTTATTGTTAATTGATATTTGTATAGCGCTGAATCACCGACAGGTCTCTCAGAGCTAGGGAAGGCGAAAGGTGGGCAGCTAGACGACACGGGGTCGAGCGCGAGTTAAGCTGTGCTTAGTGATTCTCTGAACAGAATTGTTTTGAGCTGTTTCCTGAAATGAAGTAGGGAGGGGTCCTTACGGAGACGCTCCGGTAGCTCGTTCCAAAGCTGGGGGGCTAAGACAGAAAAGGCTTTACCTCCTTTTGATGTGATCTTATACCGAGGGCACGATAGGCGACAGGCCTTGGATGACCGTAGTGTGCGGCTAGGCACATAGGCCTCCAGGCGTACCTTTATGTAAGTTGGGGCTAGGCCATAGATTGATTTATTGACGATGCAGAGGCCCTTGAACTTCGTTCTCTGCCTAATGGGTAGCCAATGTAGTTTGTGCAACAATGGAGTGGAATGGGATCTTCTAGGAAGCCTGAAGACCAGCCTTGCTGCATCATTCAAGACCACCTGGAGTCTGTTAGCTAGTTTATGAGGGAGGCCCATGTATAAGGCGTTGACCGAGACTTTTCACGACCGGCACGGGGGTAGGGGTAGGACCTAGCTCTTGGGGCCAGAAGTGATCATTCCAGGGGGAGTTAATAGTGGGGATGACCAAGACCTCTGTCTTGTCCGGATTGATTTTCAGTGAGTTTGCGGACATCCAACTCACTGTAAATCTGAGCACATTTTGGACATCGGCCTGGGCAAGGGGGGTGTTGTCTATGCTGAGGAGGAGTTGAGTGTCATCAGCATAGTTGAATATTTTACAGTCTATGCTGGCTAGGGCTACTATCAGTGGTTGCAGGTAAATATTGAAAAGTAGCGGAGAGAAGGCGGAGCCCTGAGGGACACCACAACTAAGCGACCCTTTATTTGACATCTGCTCACCCAGCTGAATTCTTTGGGCCGGCCAGATAGAAAAGATGTGAGCCATTGGTGCGCTCGACCACTGATGCTAGTAGATATATTTTTTGTGGAATGGCCCATCTCCAAATGTTCTGTGCAAGCTGGGACAGTTGCATAGAGTGTGTCTCTCCTTGTTTTTTAATGTAGTACATGGCTGTCATGTTGGTCTGTACATGTACTTGGAAGGACTTCAGTGATAGGAATATTGCTAGCAGCTCCAGGTGATTGATGTGGAGCACTTTTTATTGAGTGGTCCATCTTCCCTGAGTTGTATGGTGTAGGAGATGGGCTCCCCATCCTGTCAGGGATGCTGTCTATTGTAAGTACTATCTTTGGAAATGGTCGAGGAACTGCTGCCCTCTGGAAATGTTTTTGGTGTTCCACCACTGCAGAGAGCGATGTGTGCCGCTGTCCATCAACACCAGGTCTGTAAGTTGTCCTTGAGCCTGGTTCCACTGATGTGCTAGACATTCTTGCAATGGGCGCATTTGCAGTCTTGCATATGGTACAATAAAAATGCAGGATGCCATCATGCATATTAGTTGCATGAACACTCTGGCTGGGAGAGAGTGCGGGTCTTGAAACCTTGTGACTAAGGCTTGAATGCTCTGTATCCTGGCTGGATTGGGATAAGCTAGAGCTGTAGACGTGTTGATTGTATTCTAGGTATTGATGTACATGAGAGGGCTGGAGAAGCGTCTTGGTGTAGTTGATTTAAAACCCCAAGTTGTGCAATGTTTGAATTTTGTGAATGTGTGTTGGCACACTGAATTACTTTTTTTATGAGACAATCATCTAGGTATGGGAAGACATGAATGTGTTGCCTTCTGAGATGTGCTGCTACTACGGCCAGGCACTTTGTAAACACTCTTGGTGCAGTTGTGACACCGAATTGAAGGACTTTGAACTGATAGTGTTGTCCTTCTAGTACAAACCTTCGATACTTCCTGCGAAAAGGATATATGGGAATGTGGAAGTAGGCGTCCTTGAGATCTAGTGTAGTAAGGAAATCGACTTGTTGCAACAATGGGAGCACTAGTTGTAAAGTGATCATATGAAAATTATCTGAGTGTATATACAGGTTGAGGGGCCTGAGGTCGAGAATTGGTTTAGTGTCCCGTCCTTCTTGGGTATTAGGAAATACAGTGAGTAAACCCCTGTCCCTTGATCTTGTAATGGAACTATTTCTATTGCGCCTTTTTGAAGCAATGAGAGAACCTCTTGTTTGAGAAGCGTAAGATGTTCTGTAGACATTGGACGCTGTCTGGGTGGTATATGTGGAGGGGTAGCTGTAAGTTCTAGGCATTAGCCATAATGGATAACCTGTCTTACCCACTTTTCTGCTGTATTGGAATTCCAGACAGGTAGGAACTGTGTTAGTCTCACCCTTACAGGAGTAGAATGCTGTTGGGGAAGCAGAAGGAATTCAAATTTTTGTGGTGGGAGAGGTTTGATTGTTGATATTACCTTGACCTCTTCCCTTGTTGTTGTTGCCTCTGTAGCCTCCTCTAAAATATCCCCTATTGGAGGATGTTTGCATATTGGTTTTAAAGGAAGCTGAATTGTCTGCTCCAGCTTGTTTGGCGTCTCCTCTAGAAGGACGAAAGGAGCCTCTTGTTTGTGGGGACTGCAAAGCTCCCATAGATTTGGAAGTATCAGTGTCCTTTTTCATTTTTTCAAGTGCTGTGTCTTCAGCTGGGTAAAAAATCTGCTGTTGGTTAAATGGCGGATTTAAGATGGTAGTTTGCACCTCTTGCTTTAAGCCTTAGATGCGTAGCCATGCATGGCGTCTAAGGAAGACACTAGTGTTTATTGCTCTAGATGCAGTGTCTGCTGCATCCAGTGCGCATTTGATAGAAGCATTAGAAATTAGCTTACCTTCTTGGATAAGGTAATTAGCTTGTGCTTTATATTGGTGGGTAAATGTTGTAAGAGTGTTTCTAGCTGATCATAATGAGCCCTGTCGTTCCTTGCGAGGAGGGCTTGTGTGTTAACTATGCGCCATGTGTTACTTGCTTGGGCAGCTATTATCTTGCCTGAAAGCATCTTTGACTCTTTATCAGGAGGTGGCGCTAGCTATTATCTTGCCTGAAAGCATCTTTGACTCTTTATCAGGAGGTGGCGCTTCACCTGATGTTTGGGAGTTTGCTAATTTTCTAGCGTTGGAAAAGAATAGGGGATCTAAAGGTAGCTGTCCCTTAAAGTAGGCAGGATCGCCAGGAGCAGGCCTATATTTCTTTTCTTTTCTGGGGTTTATGATCCTAGCACGTACAGGATCTTTAAACACTTCTGGTGCATGCTTAATGACCCTTTTGATCATAGGTAATATCTGAACTGACTTTTGGGATTGTTCAAAAGTGCCTAGTAGAAAATACTCTTCTGCCTCATCTGAGTGCATTGTGACCCCATGATAGATGGCAGCTCAATTGAGGAATGTCCAAATCCAATATTATCTTCTGGAGGAGATGGTTTGGATGTGTATTTATGTGGGTCTGGGATATCTGGTACATCTGGTGGGATTGGCTGCTCTTCTTCAGGAACTGCTTTCGGTGCCGATTTTTCCGGTTCCGAGCGTGGTTGTTGCTTATCTTTGTCCTTGGCCTTAGGAGTTGTGGCAGAGTCCTTTGGTGTAGGTTTTGGCTCCGAAGATCTTGGCTTTGGACGCCGAAGCTGGTTTTGTCGGCTTGGAAGCGTCGGAAGCAGGCTTTATTATTTTCGGAGCCGTTGTGTCTTTCGGAGTCAACGGTTTCGGAGTGGATTTCGGAACCAGGACTTCTTTTGGTTTCGGTGCCGAGGGAGCTAGTGGTATCGGCACATGTGGTTTGCTCGGTCCCGAGCTACCGGAAGGCTTGTCAATTTTCTTCGGAGCCGGGCTCGAAGGCGGAGCTTCTGAAGTAGTCTTTCTGTCGCGACTGGGCCCAGTAAGCGAGTATTGACCTTTGCCTTCGATTTGGGTGTTGGGGTTGGGGCAGGGGCAGTAGTACTCTCGCGTTGACCCGATGGTATGGAGTCATCGGAGTAATCTGCCCCAGATGCGATTTCGAGATCTTCGGAATCTTCCTCCGGGACATCTGGACCCTCATCGAAGACGTCTACCGGTTCGGAGCTGATCTCTGCATGATGTGTCGACGGGCCCTTCGATCACGAATGGTCATCTTGGATCTAAAGGATGTGCAGGCTGGACAGCTGGACTTGTCGTGTTCTGGTGATAGGCACATGTTACAGACCTTGTGATGGTCACTGTGGGGGAATTTTGCTCCACACTGGGGGCATTTCTTGAACGGCGTCCTTTCCATGAGCTGTGGGCCTCACGGCGTGGATAGGCCAAACGGCCCGCGTTGACGACCGGAATCGAGCTGATGAGATCGAGTCGATGGTCATTGATGTAGAAAGTTGTTTAGAACAGTTTAAGTACATTTTTGACATGTCAAACTACTTAGAAAGTAGATTTCAAACTGGAGCAGAAAAGTTACATCCGAACCCAGTGGCGGAAAAAAACTATCTAAGGATGGAGTCGATGCCCATGGGCACTATCGTCCAAGGGAGGAGTCACCTATCTCGTGACCACAAAGACTTCTTCCAAGATGACAACATGTAATCATCCGATCCCAACACAGGTGGCGATCTAATGCTCAGTGTGAGATCTGCAGCTCATATGCCTCTAACTCATAGTTCTATGGGTACGCTTCTTAGACTACTTGTTCATTCTTTGGAGGGGCCCACTAGAATCTGCACAAGACTTTGCAAAAAGATTGAATCTCAACGATCTCAACCTTTCATTCACATGTAAGATCAGTAAGAGTGAAGTGGGATTCTTAGACCTTAAAGTTTTAGTCAAAGACAATAAGATACAGATGAAAACTTTTAGAAAGGAGACTGCAGGCAACTCGATACTCCATGCGGAAAGGTCACCCGCCCCAAACTAAACTACAACTTTCACTATGCGGAGAACCTCCGTATGAAAACAAATTGTGGTGATGAGAAATGCTTGGAACAGGTACAGGAAGAATTAAATGTACAATTCTGAACCAGGGGGTATGATCAAACCACACTTGACCTTTCAAGGGAGAAAGTTAAAACAATATCCAGAAAAGCGGAGTTGTTTAAAAAAAAAGTCCAGAAAAGCGAACACTCTGAACGAAGTGAGAATGATAACAGGGTTCAATTTATTCCACTAAAGAATTAGGAACTGTTTGACCTGGCATCAGTCCCTTTGAGCTTCTCTATGGACACCCGGTCAGAGGACCTCTGAGTCTGGTTAAAGAAGGCTGGGAGCAATCTCCCAGGAAACCTCCCCAGGATGTATATAGCTACATGCTGGCCTTCAGGAAGCAGACCAGGCACTTCAGTGAACTCGCTCAGGCAAATCTGGAGGCCAGAAAGGAGGAGATGAAGAGCTGGTATGACCAGAATGCCACTCTGGTAGAGCTTCAGCCTGGACAGAAGGTATGGGTCATGGCCCCAGTTGAGCCCTGTGCGGTCCAAGATAAGTGGACCGGACCTTTTGAGGTTGTGGAGCGCAAAAGTCCAGTTACCTACTTGGTGGACTTGCGGTCTCCTAGGAATCCCTTTGGGGTCCTACATGTCAACCACCTTAAGTCCGACTTAGAGAGGTCTGAAGTGGGCATGCTCTTGGCAACAGATGCTGGGATGGAGGAGGAGACTGGGCCTCTTCCTGACCTCCTGTCAGCCTTGGAGCAAGATGGGTCAGTGGATGGTGTTAACCTCTCTTCCACCCTGACCCCTGAGCAAAAGAATGACTGCCGCCAGTTGCTGGGACAATTTTCTGATCTGTTTTCCCTGGTTCCGGATTGGTGCGTCTTTGATGTGGACACAGGAGACAGCTTACCTGTGAAGCACAAGTCTTACAGGGTAACTGACAGGATGAGGCCTTGCATTAAAGAGGTCTCAAAGATGCTTGCACTTGGGGTGATTGAGTCATCTAGCAGTCCTTGGGCCAGCCCAGTGGTCTTGGTCCCGAAGGCTGCAGCACAGGGTGCCACACCCGACCTCCGGTTCTGTGTGGGCTACCGAGGGCTCAATTCAGTCACGAAGACTGACGCGCATCCCATCCCCAGAGCTGATGAGCTCATTGATCGGCGAGGGGCTGCATGGTACCTCAGGACGTTTGATTTAACGTCTGGGTACTGGCAGATCGCCTTGACTGAGGAGGCAAAGGAGAGGTCAGCATTCTCCACACCAGATGGGCATTTCCAGTTCCGTGTTATGCCTTTTGGGATGAAGAATGCCCCTGCCACCTTTCAGAGGTTGGTCAAACAGGTGTTGGTTGGACTGGATGAATTCGGTGCCGCCTACCTGGATGACATTGCAATGTTCAGTGTCAGTTGGGAGAAAGATTCTGCGCCACCTCTGGGAAGTGTTGTTGGCACTGCGGAGAGCAGGCCTCACGATCAAGGCGAGTAAGTGCCAGATCGGGCAGGGTTCTGTGGTGTACTTGGGACACAAGTTGGGAGCTGCCAGGTGACGCCCCTACAACCCAGATTGAAACCATCCTGGCTTGGGAGCCACCCAAAACCCAGACAGAGGTGAGAGCCTTCTTAGGTCTCACAGGGTATTACAGGAGGTTTGTCAAGGGATAGGGCAATATTGTTGCACCCTTGACAGAGCTGACTTCCAGGAAGCAGCCCAAGAAAGTGATTTGGACTGAAAACTGTCTTTGAGGCCCTGAAAGCTGCCATGTGCACGGCGCCCGTGCTCCTGGCACCCAACTTCTCAGGAGAGTTAATTGTCCAGACAGACGCTTCAGAGCATGGTGTGGGGGCTGTTTTGTCACAGATGAATGAGAGCCTAGATCAACCTGTAGCCTTTATCAGTAGAAGGTTACTTCCACGGGAACAAAGGTGGAGTGCTATTGAGCGTGAGGCATTTGCTGTGGTCTGTGCACTGAAGAAGCCGAGACCCTACCAGTTTGGGACTCACTTCCGGGTTCAGACAGACCACAGGCCCCTCAGATGGTTGATGCAGATGAGGGGTGAGAATCCAAAGCTGTTGAGGTGGTCCATCTCCCTACAGGGTATGGACTTTACGGTGGAACACCGCCCTGTAACAGAACACATCAACGCTGATGGTCTGTCCAGATTTTTCCGCCTTCGTGAAGAGAACTCCCAGGAGTTAGGGTAGTTCTCCCCACTTTTCAGCTGGAGGGGACACGTGTTAGACCTGGCACTATTGGAGTTGGTTCTCCCTTCCATTATTTGCTGTTGCCTCATGTATTTTTGCTGTGCTAGATGCTTTGGGCACTGTGCCACTGCTATTCAGTGCCACAGTGCAAGTGCTCCCTATTGTAAATTGATGTATGGATTAGTGATTCCATGTTTGGCTATTTTGGTTTACTTGTCAGTCCCTAGTCTAGTGCACTGAATGTGCCAGGGCGTGTAATCCACTGGTTGTGCCACCCACAGAAGCTGCCTTGTAAAATGTGTCTAAGGTCTGCGATTGCAGAGCCTGCATGCAGTCTGGTACTGTCATGCGGACTGGGCAAGTGCACCCACTTCCCAGTCCCTAAACCTTCCCTTTTCTTCATATTAGTCACCCCTATGGTAGGCCCATGGGCAGGGTGCATTGTAATTATAACGTAGGACAAGCCCTGATATGTGTGGCATGTCCCAATAGTGAATTACAGCGATTTTCGTTTTTCACTATTGCAATGCTACAGTTTCTCCATAGGCCAGAATGGGCTGTTAAAATTGTTACATTTTATAATCCTAACAGGCTCAGGGAACAAGGTAGAAATTCGAGTTTAGTATGCCCTAACTCCGAATAATAAAATACATCTTTTAGTGAAGTTTATTTTAATATTCTGTGTTTGCAAATACCACTTTTAGAAAGTAGGTCTTTGCTTGTCTAACCATTCAAATCTGCCTCTGCTAGGATGTGTATTCCTATGTCTGGTGTATGTGAGTGACAGGGCTGGGGAATTCCAGGAGACAGGCTGAGTCACCCAGTGGTGAATAGAGAGATCTGCATCTTGATGGGAGGGAGGAGTGCACCTGAACTCTGAATAGGGCTGTGCCTGTCTTCCACAATGCTGGCTCCACCCCCTGGAGAGCGGCTGATGTCTCTGGACTGCACACTGAAAGAAGAGAAGGAGTCCTGGCAACAAGGTGCTCCAGGACTGTACTTGCCTTCCACAATGCTGGCTCCACCTCCTATGGGGCGACTGATGTTTCTACCCTGCACTGTGAAAAGAAAGGAGAGGTCTGGTAAACAGAGTGCTTCAGAACTGGTTTGGACTGGGCAAAGCCCCCTCTCCCCTCAGAGAACAAAGGATTTCTGGGTATAAATATTGGGACCCTGATCCCATGAAATTAGATCATTTTGGACTACAAGAAGGAACCTTTACTGAGTAGAGGAACCTGAAGAAACTGAGGAGAGACTATTCCCAAGCTGAAGTGCTGCTTGGGGGATTGGCCTGCAGTAGTTGCCTTACTGCCAAAGGAAGGAGAAAAGAACTTTGTAACTTTGCTTTCAACTCGTGAAGGATCTCCAAGGGCTTGGAAAAGAGCTTGCCTCCTGCTGAAGTCTCAGGGACAACAGAGTTCACCTCCAGCTGCCCAGAGTTCTTTTGGAAGTGCCTGCTGCTGTTTTAGGCCTTCTGAGGAACTGCGTGTCGCAAGGAGCTGGAAGCGTGACTCAATGAGAAGAAGCGTGTCGCCGTCGCAGTGCCTGCTGTCGCAACTCCGGAGAAAGGAGGGTATCGCCGCTGGAACTGTCGCACTGCACCGCATCGGAGAAAAGAGTGCCGCAACGAAGAGGAAGCGTGTTGCCGTCGCTGCTGCTGCCGTCGCAACTCCGAAAGAGGGTGTCACCACTGGAGCTGTCGCACTGCACCGCATCAGGAGAAGAATCTCGCAACGAGGTCGGAGTGTGTCGCCGTCGCTGTGCCTGCCATCGCAACTCCGGAGAAGGAGGGTGTCACCGCTGGAACTGTCGCACTGCATCGATCAAGAGCACCTCGCATCCCCGAGAATCGCGCCACCGTCGGAGCTGCTGCCGTCACATCTTGGATGTTGCCGCTGTAGTTGTCACATCGAGCGGAAGCTTCACGCATTGTGGAGAAGAGCGTCACCGCTGGAGCTGTTTCCGTTGCATCGTAAGGGTGTCGCCGCTGCAATCTACGCATCGAACCGAGAGCTTCTTGCATCCCCGAGAAGCGTGCCGCATCTGGAAGATCTTCACGTCTTTATTTCTTTGTATCCAAACTTAGCCGCATTTCCCATCGCTGCGACATTGCTTGTCATGGAAGCGCAACGCAACTTAAGGTACATTGACGCCGAGTGTCGCATCTAAGAAGTGAACTAAGCTTAATCTACCATCTTAAAGTAATCATAGTGTGTATTTTTGTCGTTTATGGTCTCGTGGTAACTCTATATAAAGTCTACTTATTTTTTATATAAAACCTGTGTGGTGTCCCTTTGTAGTGTTGTCACTGGGTTACTGTATGTGGTCACAACTGCTTAATTTACAACGCCTCCAAAATAAGCCTAGGCTGCTCGCGCCACGCAACCTAGAGGGTGAGCAGGGGTTATTTTAGGTGTGTAATCCCCTTTCCCTGACTAGAGGAGAGGGTCCCTATTTGTCACAAGTACCTACCTGTGACAACTAGAGACCCCCAAATCTAACAGGAACATTTTATCCTTCCACTGGAACTTTGTCAAAAGTGACCCAATTATTGAGAAAACAGAGACTAAAAACCCACTCCTTACATATAGGCAGGCAAAATCTATGAGAGGCAAATTGTGTGTCAGCAGCCCAGAGATGGTCAGACTTGAAACTTGGCTCACTCCAGATCCGGGCTTCAAAAAATGCAACGGGTGGAAGGCGTGCTCAATAGGCCAAAACATGAGAAAATATATTATTCCTCTGTTTAGTACTCCATTTAAAATTCACAATTCATATAATTGTAGAAGTGAATTTGCGGTGTATGTCCTGCAATGCTCATGTCCGAAGATGTACATCGGCAGCCCCATACATATGGTGCATACATATGGTGCATGTAAGGATTAGTAGCCCGAAATATTCATGAAGTACATGGGGGCAGAACAACAGATGTAACCTATTGTGTAATAGACTCAGTTCCAAAAAAACTTGACGGGTGTTAACCGAGAACAGAAACTGCTGAGATTGGAGTCTCGCTACATAATAATGTTAAACAGCAAAATACCAAATGGTTTGAATTCCAATGAGGAAATGTATGTACACCTATACACATTAGTTGCGTTCACATTGTGATTTCAACCAACTTGATTAATTAGATAGGCCATAGAACAGTAATCCCACATACTGAATTTGGGTTAGTGAGCAAAGTGTGCATTTTCTTTCTTTATTCTTTATTTTTATCTCGTCATCCAATGGTATAACCCTTCGGTATGGCAGCAGTGGGTTTCTAGTTAGGAGTTGGAGAATTTGATTATTCTAAAATATGAAGGATGGAATTGTGTCAGACACTGGTCGGGAATATGGCTCAAATAGGTATTGGAAAAATAAGTGGTGTAGGGCAGATACATGAACAGCGAATACCCAATGGGGTATAATAAACCAAAAAGGCTTACAATGATAACTGCAGATATATGACATATGGCTAGCTGCATTTGGCCTAATGATTAACCTGAGGAGACCAATGAGGCGCTGTAATAATTTTCTCTAAAGAATTTAACCTGAAGTATTCTTTCTGTCTAACTTGTATATATTAGCATAAAAACAACGAATCAATCAATTGATTATGACACCCAGCTTATCAGCATGGAGTGTTAGTAGTACAGGTGACAAACTGCTTAATTAATTTGATTTTGCAGAGTTCCTTGCAATATGCGTTATATCTTGTAGAGTTTTATTTATTTATTTCATTTTAACGAAATTTAAATTGCGATTGCTTATTTAGAACTAGCACTGTACTAAAGTAAAGCACTTTGCCAGAAGTATTTCTTCAATGTTCACAGGAAATCCAGGTGAGCACTGGAGTATTTAAGTTTTAAAAAAATGGCAGCTGCAATATGTGAGCAAGGTGGAGGCTTCCACCGAAACGCGTCGTCTGTGTTGTTTCACCATTAAACAAAAGAAATCGACTTCAATTCCATCTTGTCAGCGCATGCTTTCGGAAGTTGGAGAGGCAGGATTGCAAGTTGATAAATATTTATTTATACATACATATATGTGAATAAACCATTCATTATAATTACTCTGTTACACAAGCAAGTACCCAAAATCCCACTGGGAAGGAAGTGTGTAATTAAAATATACTGTTCATATAGTCACTATAAATATTATTATTGTAATTCGTTTTCTAAATTTGCTTTGGTTTTTTTCCAGAGACTTGAAGCAGTACAGCACAGTAGTCTTTTATTGCGGTTTATCGTAAATCAGGAAGTTGCCCAGAACAAATAACTGTAAACCAGTCACAATCAATATTTCTGTTTCCAAAGAGTTGGGGGGTATTCGCGGACTGTATACACCAGTGACATCCTAAAGCGAAGATGTCTGATAAAGCTGGACAGCCACGAAGCAAGGAATGGAGAGCTGCTGCCACTAAACACACAAGCCAGCTGTGAGGAATGTAGCGAGATGGACAGCGGGAATCGCCATAAGGAATGTACAGCGACCAGCACGGAGAGTGTGAGGCGGCACAAGAGCAAAACGCTGAAGCAGGTAAGTACAGCTCGTACAAGGCCTCAGGCAACCACCAGCAAATATCGGAGTCAGGCGAAGACTTAAAACATCGGCTCTGCTCCGCTCATACATAAAAACGACAATCTTCTGAACTGTTCTTCATGCCTTAAGAAGAATAAGGAAAATACTACTTACCCAGTATGCATTTGTTCTTGGCATGTAGAGCTGTAGATTCACATGCTTTGCATAGCCTGCCATCTAGTGTTGGGTCCGGATGTTTGCACTTTGTTTTATTTTGAAGAAGTCTTTCCCAGTTACCAAGTAGGAGACTCCTCCTTTGGGTGATAGTGCGCATGGGCATCGACTCCATTGTTAGATTGTTTTTCCGCAGAGGGTGATAATGGAGTTAGTCAGAGTTGTAGAAAGAGGTGTCTGTATATGTATCTAAGTAAGATATGACTGCAACAGATATAGGAACCCGGGGAGGGGGGTGGGTGCATGTGAATCTACAGCTCTACATGCCAAGGGCAGATGCATACTGGGTAAGTAGCATTTTCCATTCGAGGCATGTGAGCTGTAAATCAATGCTCTGCATAATTATAGAACAGTGATCTCCCAAAGGGGTAGCTAACCTTTAGCTGTTGCAGTGGTTTGAAATAGTGTACATAAAACTGCTTGGCCCACACTAGCTTGCTGCCTTGCTAACACATCTACACAATAGTGTTTTGTGAATGTGTGAGGTGTAGACCATGTTGCAGCTTTGCAGATGTGTTCTATGGGAATATTTCCTAAGAATGCCATAGAAGCCCCCAGGGTCGAGAGCGCTGTAGGGGGAATTGTTAATGTGCATTTTGCTTTTGCATAGCATGTCTGAATGCATTTGACTATCCACCGTGAAATACCAGATTTTGATATGGGATTGCCTTTATGTGATGGAGCAAAAGCCACAAAGAGTTGTTTTGTCTTACAGATAGGTTTTGTCCAATGTAATAGAGTAACGCTCTTTTAACATTGAAGGTGTGTAGAGTACGTTCGGCCACAGAATATCTGGATGACGGAAGAACACGTGCAAAAAGAACAATTGATGGACAGAATGCAGAACAATGTCATACATTCACCCCAGTAGATAGATCTGGGCCTAAATCCATTGGTTTTTTACTCACCGTGCCATTCTAGTTTGGACCAGGCCATTTGCAAATCAGTCTCGACTCTGCACCCAAAGGGAACAGTCAGGCCCAGACTGCCAGACCAGGTCCTCCCTGGACTGGAAACAAGCATCCTAGGACTGGTTTCGGGCTTTCAGCCCTCATCAGCCACAATAGCTTGACTCCAGTGGCATGAGAGCACGGGACCCACATTTGGGCATACCTTTCCCACTCGGGGTGACAAATGCAAAAAGAACAATTGATGGACAGAATGCATAACAAAGGGAAGAACACTGGCAACTCAACAGATTGGTTGATATGAAAGGCAGAAATGACTTTTGGTAGAAATTAAGGGTTAGACCGAAGAACCACTTTGTTTTGGTGTACTTGTAAAAATGGTTCTTCTATGGTTAGTGCCTGAAGCTCATCTACTCTCCTCACTAATGTGATCGCTATGAGGAAAGATACCTTCCAAGTGAGAAATTGCAGCTCACATCTGTGCAATGGTTCAAAAGTTGGACCCATCAGTCTTGTGAGGACAATGTTGAGATTCCACACTGGAGCAAGTGGAGGTCTTGGGGGAATGACTCTGAAGTCCTTCCATAAATGCTTTAATGACAGGCACTCTGAAGGGAGACAGATGTCTATTTTGAAGGTATTCAGCTATTGCAGCAAGATGTAAGCGTATGGATGTGTACGCTAAGTTTGAACACTGTAGATGTAATAATTAGCATATAATGTTCCGAACTAAAGCATCAAGTGGGTTGATTTGACTATTATTATAATATATGACAAACCGTTTCCACTTCGCTGCATAGCAAACCCTTGTGGTAGGACATCTAGCCTCTTTAATAATGTTCATGCAGTCTGGTGGGAGATTAAGGTAGCCAAACTCTAAGCCTTCAGGTGCACGATCGCAAGGTTGAGATGACTGGGATCTGGATGTCTTATCTCTCCACAGCTCTGTGTGAGGAGATTGGGTGTAAGATGTATTTTTTGGTGAGTAACTGAGAGCAACAACACACACGGAGAGAGTAGGGTCCAAGGGAAATATTTAAAGACCCATACACAGTTATAACCCCTTAAGCAGAACACTATAGATCTTAATAATAACTGTGGGTCTAGAGAAACTCAGGTCTCTGTGTTCAAAATGTGTCTAATCTACTACAAGATACATCTGGACTCATCACTGTGTGATATAGATTCCCATCAGTTACACACTCTGAACCGCCCTTCTTGTCATCATTTGGGCCAGTCTCACAAAGTGGTATGTCCACAACGTAGATATAGTACACTAGGATAGTGTTAACCGAAAAGCAGTCAAATATCCCTGACCAATTCATCCATAGTGCATTGCCTCTGGACAATGGGTGTGGGTACCTGGATGCGAAGCTCGGGCATTTTGCGTTTAGGTGTGAGGCGAACAGATCTATATCTAGGAAGCCCCACATCTGAAAGAATGGGAGGAGAAATTGAGGGTGGAGTTCCCACTTGTGGATCTGTTGTCTTTAAGGACTGAGCAGATCTGCTATTTGATTGTCTACTCCAGGAAAGTGTTGTGCGAAGAGCTGCATTTTGTGATGTATGGCTCACCTCCAGATGTTCTGTGCTGGTTGTGACAGCTGGAGAGTGTGCCCCCCTGTTTTTGTATGTAGTACATTGCTGTCATGCTGTCTGTACGCATAAGGACAGCTTTGCCTACTAGAAGAATTTGAAAGTCTTTTAGCGCTAGAAGCTCTAGATGATTTATGTGAAGCTGCTTTTGCTGCAAGCTCCACATGCCTTCAATTGTGTGTGTTTAGAGATGAGCTCCCCAACCAGTGAGCGATGAGTCTGCTGTTAACATAGTCTGTGGAACCAGGTCGATGAAGGGCCGCCCTTTAGAAAGGTTTTGTTGATTCCACCACTGCAAAGAGCAATGAGTGCAGCCGTCCACCAACACTAGATCTGATAACTGACCCTGAGCCTGGTTGGACCATATTGGATAATTTGTAGAACCCATTTGTCTGAGGTGATTGTATTCCAGATGGGTGGAAATTGGGAGAGAGGTCCTCCGACAGGAGTGGAATGATCTGGGGTAGCGGAAGGAAGTCAATGTTTGTTGTTTACAGGGGAAGTGTGCCTTGAGTTGTCGCTGTCTCTTCCCTTGCCGGTGTTACCTCTAAATCCACCTCTAAAATAACCTCTTGATGAGGGCGATTTGTTGTTGCCTTAGTAAGAGGAGGAGGGATTTTCTGTGGAAAACTTTTTGGGAGCCACCCCTGTAAAATGAGCGATGAAAGGATCCCCTATTAGATGGTAATTGCAAAGCCCCCATGGACTTGGCGACCTAAGTGTCCTTCATTTTTTCTAGCGAAGTGACCACTGCTGGGCCGAAGAG
This sequence comes from Lissotriton vulgaris, assembly GCF_964263255.1. Taxonomy (NCBI): domain Eukaryota; kingdom Metazoa; phylum Chordata; class Amphibia; order Caudata; family Salamandridae; genus Lissotriton; species Lissotriton vulgaris. The sequence goes on from NC_141699.1 coordinate 463,438,862, forward strand.
GTGTTCTTTGTCGAATGGTTGGTTGAGAATAGAGGCTTGAACCTCAGGTTTAAACCCTGAAATTCACAACCAAGCATGCCTGCGTAGCAGTACACTGGTCTTCATTGCCCTGGCTGCGGTGTCTGCTGCGTCTAAGGTGCACCTAATGGAGGTATTAGTTTCTCTAGCTCATCGTAATGAGCTGTGTCGTAGCGAGCTAATAAAGCTTGAACATTAGCAATGCACCAATGATTGGCTGCTTGCGACACTACTCTCTTGCCTGAGGCATCAATTAATTTTGACTCCTTCTCAGGAGGAGGGGCTTCACCTGTGGTTTGTGGGTTTGCTCTTTTGCGAGCATTTGAAACTACAAGAGAGTCTAAGGGAAGCTGACCCTTGATGTAAGTAGGGTCAGTAGGTGCTGGCTTATACTTTTTCCCCACCCTGGGTGTAATAATTCTTGCCCTCACATGATCTTTAAAGATCACTTCTGTATGCCTAAGCATCTCTTTGAGCATTTGAGACTATCTCTCGGAGAGGAACTTAAGGTTTTGAATAAGAAATCCTCTTCAAGAGCCTCTTTGCGTAACTCCACCCCATGATAATGAGCAGCCCTGTTAATTAGCTCTATGTATCCTATATTGTCGTCGGGTGGTGAAGGTTTGAAAGGATATAGATCCGGATCATTATCAGTGTTCAAATCAGTGTCATAGTCCTCCCATGGGTCATTAATGTCCTGTGGCCTATCCTCATCCTCATCCCCTTCATCCTGTGGGTCAGATGATAGTGCTGGTGGAGAATTTGTGTGTGTGATGAGCAAATTTGGATCTTTGGGTGATGGAGGTCGAATATAAGGTAGAGAAGGGTTAGTACCCACGTTCTTTCTCTTTAAATGAATGTGGTAGTCCTCCTGTAGGCTCATGTTCCTCTTCTCTGGCAATTCGGCATGAATATGTCCAGTATCTGGATGTATGCCCAGTTCTTTTTGTTTCCGATCCAGAGGCGGAACGTCGAAACAAGGCTCTTTTGATGGATTTTCTCTTTGGTCCCCGTTTTCGGCGTCGAAAGATGCGGCCCGAAGCTTTCAGCTCCGAAGATTTGCTCTTCGGTAGAGAGGAAATGGTCACAGAGACATGTTTTGGTTTTGATGCTGAAGGTTTCGGCTTGGCACCGGCATGGGGCCGACTCGAGCCGGAAGGCTTTTGATTGTGTTTCGGCGCCAGGCCAGAGGGCAGGGCATCCAAAACTTTTCCTTGGTGTCGACTTTGGCCCGAGGGCTAAGGAGGGACTGGAGCCTTTTTCTTCTTGTAGTGCTGGGGCAAGGGGGTTTCTGTACTCATGGTACGCTGACCTGGTATAACTTGCTTCTGTTCTTCCATGTCAGAATCTTTGTGCGATACCCAGGTCAGAGCTTGAATGGAGTCCGTTCCATTGACTGCTAGCGCGCCCGATGTGGGAAGGCCCAATGGCCCTCCACAAGTTTTTCGATCGAAGATCTTTGAGTCGAAACAATACGCGCAGAATGGAGAATGCGATCGAGAAACAATACCGTCGAGGATAGTGGATTGCACGTCGAAGTGAACCCGAGAAAAGGTGCCCGAGCGCAGCAATTCCCATCCGAACCCGATTGCGGAAAAAGACAATCTAACAATTGAGTCTATGCCCATGCGCACTATCACCGAAAGGAGTCATCATCCATCTCGTGACTGGGAAAGACGTCTTTGAAGAAAAACAACGTGCAAATATCCACACCCAACACTAGATGGCAGGAAATGCAAAGCATGTGATCTACAGCTCAAATGCCTCAAACATAATGTTCAGAAGGCATTTAGAACTCCTGCAGGTAGCACAATACAAAATAATGTCTTTTGCAAATGATATGGTAAAAATTTGTGAAAAGCAATATTCCCCAGACAAAAACCTTTGACAACAGGCTTCTGTCTTGTGGAGGCACGCGCAGATGTAAACTTCGTTTGTAGCATAAAAGTGATAAAGAAGATGTTCAGTTGTGGGTGTTGAGTTGAAGTTCCTCAATACATGTGGATTCGTCAGATTGCCGCTAATGTGACTTCCATGAAAGAGGAACCATCCTTTACCACGCAACCATTACAACGCGCAATGGTTACATCATAGTTTTAACAGCGCAAGCCGTTACATCGACTTGCACTGGAGGGAGCTCTAGACTAAGGAAGAGTGTGAATTACTATTCAAACACCTTCCCTACTGTACGTAGACTGGAGTTGGAATAGTAATTCACACTATTCCTAAGTCCAGGGCCCACCAACACATGTCGATGTCGACTTGTGTTGTCAAAACTGCAAGGTAAAATACTGTGTTGTGATGGTATGCGTGGTATCATCATACATTCCTATTAAAAGTCCAAGACTCAATTCTTGAGGTTTAAGGTCTTGTTAAATTTCTAGATTCAGAGGACCTCCAGCAACATCAATGCCTCTACAATCCCACCTTCAACCTCCATCCAGTTCTAATATTCTAATGGAACAGAGGCCAGGACAATGCAACTGGGTTATAGATCTGGGGGAGAGAAGGAAAAGGAGAAAAGTAACATACCATAAAACCTAACAATATGCACAAGCAATATTAATGCACCATACCACAGAATGCTCACCTATAATGGATACCTAGAAACCTTTTGAACAGCTCGCAGCTTAAATTGCAAGAGAATACTTGCTCCGTCTTCAACTTCGAAGACATTTTTAACAAATATAACAATGCACCACTGCATAGAAGTCTTGAAGACCAACAAAGCAGAAGGCATAATCTTCTTTTTCAGACTTTTTCGCTCACCAATGAATAAGCACTTGCTGAAGAAACCAATATAGTGGGTGTGACAGAAGCGGAGGAAAAACTCACACAAAAAGAAAAATTTGAAGAGGTGGGAAATACCTAAATTGATGGATGACATTAAAACAAAAATGCTTCAAAATCACAGTACAAAATTAAAAACAGCAATGTCCTGAGTTCACAGTTCCTTTCTGTTACTGAATGAAAACAAAACTAACTACTTGTCACATAATGTGAGGGGAGTGGGCTACTGGCTACATGCATTAAAATGGCAGCATCAAGCTTTCTAGGTGATGCTGCCAATCTGTTTGTCCATTATGTGTGCTTCTATTGTAGGGAGAGAGATAGAAGGAATATGTAAGCAGCACATTTGATTGTAATATTAGTTTAGTGTTGAGTCACTTAAAGAAGAAAATATCCAAAGTGTTTTAAATGTTTTGGACAGAAAACACTCAATGAGAAGTGCTTCAGATCCCACACGCAGATATAGTCTGACATTTGATATTTCATGTCATGGCAGAAAAATAATAGAATGCTAAGAAAATTGAACACATTTTTCAATTCTCTAATTGACGTCATTGTTTAAGAATACAGGCTAGTGTTAATCTGAAGGCCTACTTATATGGAAGGTTAAATCTTTTCAACTGTGACCTTCATTTGTGAACGATCTATACTAGCAAATAAACCATAACAACTAAATGTTGTGAACTGAACATAATGACTTTTTTTTGAATCACGAGGTCTTTCAGATACAGTTGTAGTTACTTCACTTTATGAAGCCATCAACTCTGTAGATTCGCACAAATCCACTCAATGGACAGCAGATTAATTATGAAAATGTGGCATAAAACAATATTTTGAATCATGGAACCACCACAAAACATTTTTGGGGAGCTTTTAATGGCACAAAATCTTACAGCTACAACGAGTACAGGTACTGTAAACTGTATATAATGTTACAAAGTGCTACCTAAATACATGTAGAATGCAAAAAAATAACTTTGGCTCAGTTAAATTGAAACTGTTTCAACAAATTTTTGATAAAGACTTTATTACATTTTGTTGTTAAAAGATTAAGTAAATAAGTCCCTGCAGCAGCAAAGTGATCCTGCAGCATTTCTGGACATGCAAACATACAGTGTGTTTTTTATCATCAATTACAAAATATATTTATCCAGTTTTTTTACTGGTGAAAAAGCCTGTATTTTCATGTTAAATTGTAAACAGGTATAAAGCTTTCCATTAAAAAAAAAGTCTCAACGATTTCAAATGATAACATTGTTACACATTATGAAACTGTGGCCAACATCAAGGGCATTAGGAGAATCCTCACAAAGTGGATTGCACTGATCAAGGATAACACTACAGTGATCATACCCTCTCCAATCAATGGAAGGTTTCACAGATTCTTGAAATGAGTGGATACATATATACATATATACTTCAGCTGGGCCCAGTCGTCAGTCTCTGAAACTATCTTGTGTTCATACTTAGAAGATCATATCATATCATATGAAATCACTGATTTTACACACAGAGAGCTAAACCTTGCCCCATTTTTATACAAACAAGGTGCTTTACTAAATGCAGAGGCATGCTATTTTGTTACAGCCAGCTGTGCCAGTAGGTATCTTTCGATATAAAATAATCTTCAATGTTCTGAAAAATCTAAGAAATTTTGTGAGAAGGATACTCCAACAATTGAATTTAAAAATATCAGTCTAGGTGTCCATGATTGGCACTTCGTAATAGAACTGTATGATCACTTACATTTTAAAGCTACATACAAGTGGTTTGAAGCTCTAAATCACATGATCAAGTGTATTAAAAACTTACTTATCTAGGGGGGTTTCTGATTGACGTTCGAGTATGCAGACTCATCGCTTTACTGCGACACAGAATGAAAGGTGGAAGTATGAGCTACCATTTTTAAATTAATTAACCACCTTGCAAAAGGAAAATAAAATGTCCTGTGGCTAACAGATCCTCTAGCAAAATCACAACAGGCTTTAAATCCTGCTTAGGGGCGAGATATGCAGCACCACAGGACAGGAAGTGTGGCAGTGAGGGAGGCATGAACCTTAGAAGCACAGTGATTGATTTTCAAAAGACACACATGCAAACACACACACATACATACATAGGGTGTACTCGGATCTCAAAGATTCTTAACAGGTGAGGATTTAGATCTGGAATCAAACTTGCACTGCCTAGGAAGAAGAGAGACAAACAGTAAGAGCTCCGACTGTCGGTGTTGCTCCAGCTCACACAGCATCTCCCTATATTACAAAGCTGAAAAAAATTGCCTATTGAAATTGATATGTGGAATGAAAAGGGACAGGCTCGGTCTCTATGATGAAAGGAATCAATTTTTCAAGGGGAAAGAGAAAACAAAGAATATGACCAATAAAGTATTTCTTGTTCTGAACCGATTTTCTGAAGAAGGGGGCCAAACTTAAAGTAATTCATTTTATAGCTCCCTAAAACAGGCATAACAGATTCAAAGGAAAAGCAAATCATTATGGACAACACAAGTCACCCTCAACTCAGGATAAAATTTGCCACAGGTTACGGATTCCCAGCAGCTGATTTTGACTTGATCAGTCCGAAATCACTAGTTACAAGATAACAACGTAAAAAAAGCATCCTCTGTATAAAAGAAGACAGCAGTGAAAAGAGATCCAATAAATACAGTAACTATGCCAATACAGGAAAAAAGCTGCCTCCATCAGGTGTCCAAAAGGCCACCCAGTATCTTCACAACTAACACCAGGTTCCCACAACACACTAGATGCCCCTCAGATTCCAACTCTACGCTAAGTCTAATACTCCTGCCATGCCCCCGCCTCAGAGAAGTGCTCACCATGAACCACCAAGACCTAGTCCCCTTACCCAAAAGGAAACATTTAACATTTCCTACAGGAATGGCCATGGGAATATTTAGTCACAATGATTGCTATATTATTGTCTGGCAGAAGGGTCACATTCCATACCATGAGGAGGAGCAAATTCATTATTTAGCTTAATTTCTACCTCACCCAAACAACATATAGACACATTTGAAAGACATATGCACACACACAACGTTGACTTTTTACAACTATGGACTAAAGCAAAACTCCAATCGCATCAAAATAAATAGCTTCTTGAAAGGACATTAAAATGTTAAACTATATAAATTGTGATTGGAATCACTGCAGGGCTATATTAATTTTTTTCCTCAAAAATATGTATGTTGTGGTATGCAAGGTAATTATTTAATTTACCGTCAAGGTATGGGACATCCAAGCAGACTTTCATCTTTAACCCTTGCCTAACTTCTTAATAATAATGTTTTCAAAAGCCTAAGACAGAATAAAGACAGTGTAAAAAGTAATTTCCCAATTAACAGGTTAACTTTAAAAAGAGCTTATCTGCTTGTATGAAGCAAATGCTCCATAAAAACACAAACCCCTGTAAGGGCTCGAATCAGCAGCTCTTTGTGAGCTAGTTCTGCTCACTGCTCCTACTTTTGCTACAAAAGAACTGAAACAGAAGAGGAGTATGAAGAAAACATCTTGTAGAATCAAAGGATGTGTTTGCAATGGGTTCTATCCACGCCGTGGATATACTGCATACGCTTTATGTAAGCACAGCAGAAACCCAGTTAAACAAGGACAATTGTGCATATTAATTAAAATTTTAAATGAATGTACTTTATGCATTCAGTTTTCCACAAATCAGGCTAACAAAACGAATGCTGTTGACAGTCAGTCACATTTTGAGATTTCTTTATAAGTCATAGTGTCCTACAATGCAAACAAAATACTTGAGGTCTCTCCCAATGTCTATCTGCTTTGACATAACTACTTACATGCCAGTACTTTGTGCGCATTGCACAAAGCAGACCTAGAGAGAAGCTTGGATATTTATTATTATTCATCCTTTTTAGTTAACTCATAAACAAAGAGCAGACTAGGGACTAGCCATGTGGCCATATATCATGACGGTCAATGTAATTAATCTTATAACAGATAACCCTATTTTCTGGAGTTTTCAAGGTAAAGATGGCTCCCAGCAGCTTCCAGAGGAAGATGACTAATAAAAACAGATAAACTGAATGATTCCCTGGTAAAGAGGTGCCTTGTCGTTTTCCGCTCACGTCAGTGTTAACTGTGGTATGTCTACAGTAGGAAGTGTTGAACAAAAGCAGATGGAAAGACAGTGAATTACAATGATCAACACATGTTCCATTTCAGATGCACTCAAACCAAATCTTCAGGCTAATGGATACCAGGGTGACTGGATCATACAAACCATAGATTTTGCGAAAGAGGCCCATGTTAAGAAACAGATAGAGATATTGAGAGCTAAAGAGGGATATCTTAAATTCGTGATAAGATCACAAGCAGGCAATTTTGTTAATATGGTATAATCGAGATCCTGTCAGACATGTTGAGTAGCTGTATGCACCAAGTGCAAAGTGAAACTACAGAAGAACCTCAAGTGTCTCCTCTTTGCAAAACAATTTCTAGCACTTTAAGGTCACTTTAAAAGTGACACGTTTCTCACATTCCATATTAGAAATTCTAGAATAAAGAGTAAGATATTAACTTATGTACAATAACATTGAATGTCATTCAGAGCCATGCTACATGCGCTGAAATTCACTAAAATCTACTCAAGTGAAACATCAGTTGCCCTAGTGCTTTGTAACAATTTGGTAGTAAATCTTCACATTTAAAAACATTACAGAGACGAGCAGAGATTTCCCTAAAGTTAAATATTTTAGTATTGTTAGTGAAAACTCTATCTAGCTGCATATAATATTATAAGAAACATGGGGATTGACTGCTGGGTCGCCCATGAACATGGTACAATAAACACAAAAAAGAAACAACATTAAATACCAATTGTGTACTACCTGATTTCAGAGCACTGTTTCTATGTGGTAAACAAAAAAGGCAGATAAATATGGAGAACAAATATGTCATCCCTTTCCATTTATGAATTCACGCTGGATGTGGCATTAACTTCATAAACTGGGCATTTTGACATGCTTATCTATAAGAACAGAGGTTCTAGTGTTTCGGGGTTTCAAATGCTTACTTTTTATTTGAGAAAAAAGTGCCTTGGGCCCCTGTTCTCCATTTAAAAGATACAACGATCAACTTTTACTAAAGATTCCCTAGGGGTTTTATAATTTTATATCAAATACTCCCGTACTGATGAGTTTCTAAATAGATTTGTAATTTCTCTTTCAATGTGCATGGATTGTTCCCGCTTTGGGGAAATAACATGCTTCCATGAGGATGCTCCTGAAGACCATTTTTTATTGGTTGCATCGTTTGTCAAAGATATGCTCCTATAACTTCTGCATTCTCTGGAACCAGTTAAAACAATGCCATAACATCACATCATCTAAAATAGTGTGACAATCTTTGCAAAAAGAAAAAAAATACAACTACATTCAGGAATTTCACTAAAGGAAAGACAACATCAACATAAATATAAGCGCTCTAGTCACATCTTAAGACTTCTTAAGAGATATAGGAAAGCAAAAATGTTGGAGAAGAGAACTTCCTGTGGAGCGTTTCGTCAACTTTTAGTACGTGACTTTAGTACCAGCTAAAGGCAGGAGTCAAAAAGAGCATTAGAATGGTCATGCCGAAAGACGAAAGGTATGAAGCATACTCTTCATTAATATTATTTCCTGCTCTAGTCAAATGCTTCAATGATCAGACAATGAAACAGACAGAGCCCCGGTAAAGCTACCAGAGAACTAGATACATGCACTGCCCCTGCATGAAAAACGATCAGAGACAGGCTTACAAAAGTCAGTTTTTTACGACACCAGGAATTTATCTGACAGAGCTACACAAAAGAATATTTTAATTTCAGGTGACAGGTAAGGTTTGGCAGCACTGCTTTTGAAGTTAGGATTTTAGAAGTAACACATGGCTGAAGTGCCCAAGTCACCATTTTAATGTCGCTCAACTTTGGGGAGGGCAAGTTTTACGAAATTCAATACTTCCTTCTGTTCTACAGGCAGACACCATTGATAGTGTATCCCCTTAAAACTGGTTTTACGAAAGGAAGCAACCTCTTGTTGAGATTATTTTCTGCTGGTGGCGTTTGATGGGAAGAAGCCCTTCTGACACAAATGACTCTGGCAAATATACTAGTAGTGACATTTGGGCAAAATAAATGTAAATAAAGTGAAGAACGAAGCAGCAGGAAAGCCTCCAGTTGTGCTCCGATGCAATACTGAATTCCAGTTGAAATGTAGGATAACTGGAAAAAATGTAGAAACAGGATGCACAATGTCATGCTTAAAAATGTGTCAGTCAAATTCACTAATGTGGCTGTAATACAACTTCACGGGACAGGTGTAGCATCCGGCTCTACTCCATCAGTAGCTGCTGGTTGAAGGTGTAGTCAGTCTTTTCCCAATGTAAATGCTGAAACACAAACATAGTGCTTTAAGTTTTTTTTTTTGGCTTAACTTATTGAAGACACAAACAGTATTGTATTTTAGAAATTCAGCTTAAAAAACTTTCTTTTAAGCACACTGTGTTATGTTGCACAAGTGTCATCATGTGAAGATTAATTAATGGAATTGAAAAAGCATTACGGTCATCATAAGAGGAGGAGTACGGGATGAAAATATGCAAAAACAACGGCCAAAAGCTCCGATTAGAGATGGAAGAAATTCTTAAATACATGTTTCCTTCCAGGCTTTAGAAAGACCCACCAGCTAGAGGAGAAACTTATGCCAAAAGCTCATTTTTAGATCTATCATTAGACTTTGATGACCTAGACATCTCATACTTCTACACCAGCCTCATTACGCGACCAGGACACACCACCACACAAAAAATGTTTTGCAAGAGACATTTTCTTGCTGAACCAATCCCTTTACCAGTAACTTGTGTGACTTATGAACACAAGTTACACCTTAGCATTTAAGCATCATTTTGCACAACTTTCCTGATACTTTGCATACTTTTGGGGGAAAGAAATAAGCAATTTCACACATCCTTAACTCTAATATGCAGCTCTGTACAAACTACTACCTATTTAAATGATGATAGCTTAGCAATCTAAATGCTCGCTTATGACACCTGCTGTGATCAATAAGTCATGCGTTTGAATTCCTGTAAGGACAACTAAGATTTCTAGCCTTCCAAGGTCGCTCAACTAAAATGGATAACACCTGGTATTTACAGCACTTAGGACAGCCGGCATAGGGTTTGAAGCGATCTCTAAAATAACCATGTTATTATTGTAACTACTATGGACTAATTCTTGATATATATTTTATATGATGTTATGAGCTCTCCTTTAGAGAACGATAATGATATAGGGTAGGTCACTTACCTGATGTTCAGGTTTTGAATTCTTACTTGTGAGATTTCTTAGGGGAAAACCGGATCCCAAGGGCCAGCACAACCTGTATGTATCTAGAAGTATTACTAATCAAAGCGGAGTGAGCAAGCTACCAAGTTCCTGAAAGATGTCCCTCACACAGTGCGGAATAAAATGCCTTTAGCTTTTTTTTTTACAAGACCCCTCACACACCAACCTTGTTTGGGGCATGCTTCATCATTGGGGTCTCACTCGAGACACCTAGTGATTCACCTGTGTGATTCGACATCTGATTACAGCAGAGCTGAGGTTTTTTAGGGTGTTTCCTTAACTCAAGTGAGATGAGGGTGTAAATTAAAATTGTCTTCATGGTTGCTGATCGATGTGTATTTTTTTTTTATAATGGTACTCTTAGACAAGGATTAAAATCAGTGGTGAATGCATGGCGAGGAATTAATTAACTTTAACATCCTTCATAAATGTAGGGTTCCCGACTCTCCTATGTATCTGTACTTGGGTTCATCACTTAGCTCATCTCGTAAATTTGCCCCCAACCTCGCATACAGTGAAAGGCACCCGATCAAATAGACAAGGGAGTGTTTTAAACTGACGAGGCGTTTTATTGGTCTATAGAGTTTGATGCCCTACGGAGCGGAAAGCTGAAATAGCCCTGTCTTTTTATGCTCGTAGTTACCATTTAAAATTATCATGGTTTGTTCACCCTCCCGATTGCTTGCATATAGCTAACCTGTGCTTTCCTCTGGTGGAATATGAATTAGAAAAAGGGAGGGAGGCATTAGATTATTTAATAGTGTACGCGAGGATCGTGGTTGGGTGTTATCAGCATTATATTGACTGGACTGGGAAGTGGCAGCTTGCACTGAGACTCAATATATCCCCTATCCTGATTACCCTGCAACTTTGCACATTTTGATTAATGAATCCTACTCCTGGAAGGGGAGGGTCAACAACTGGAATCTAGTTGATTGGCGATCTTTTATTTTATAAAAATGTTATTCCTTTATTTCCCATTCTGCGATTTGCACATTATGGGAAGGGCTCACGGTTCTATGGTATTTATTGTTTTAACAGTTCTGTCTGTATTTATCCATATTTATGTTTGCCTATCTTATTTGTATTTATCCATAATTATTTTGAGAATAAATGGTGTCGTAAAATGGTACATTTCATAATGAATTTAACTTACAAACATGCACTCCTACTTTAATGCCCGTCGTGTTTCAGCAAATTAATGAGCCAAATATAACAAAACACTATACCCACAGATAAATATTAGCATTATATACAAATATATGTTAATATTTGCCTGTATTTAAGGAAATCTCAGTTTTACCTCCTCATGTTTGTATCTTCTGAGCTGTTGGCCTGGAATTTAGGAAGGCAAGATGGAGATTTACTTACAAGAATCACAATTTTCTGTATTTTTCCACTTTTAAAAAAAGACAAAGACAGAACACACATTGCTTTCTGTCTGTAATTATCAGTAAAAATCAGTACAAACAGAAAACTGGGAGCCTTAATTATGGGTAATGAACCCGCCATACTTTTAAGCATGCATTTTACTTGATTATACTAATATTGTATCAGACTGTGTGGTAGTTCTAATCCACCTAGTTCATTCTGCGATCTGCCATATTATGGGTATTGACCCCGTAGTTTCTTAACATGCACTTTATTTCATTTTTCTAGTATTTAATTTGATTGTGTGTTAGTTATAACCAATTTTGGATTTTGCACATCTACACTTGGGTCTCAATTACATTTCTTGCACATCTGTTAAAATATTTTAACAGATAGAAGAAACAGTAATGCAACAGAAAATGAATTGAGGTTAAGAATTTGTGTTATTTACAGAATCTCCCTCTCAAACTGTTTATAATCAGTCACTGCAGCTGCTGGGACACCGACTGGGAAGTAAAAACGTTGGCTCTTCTACAGAGGTTTTTGTATACTGGGGCACAATGTTATGTATATTGTGTTTTCGAATATTTACTGAATTTTTAACTTTTTGCACTGGTTTTAAGTAACTGAGCAATAAAAAATAAACTGAAACCGACACTGAAAGGCAATAATACTCAGAGCAGATTCCATCCCATTTCAGCTTTATCACTGGCTGGCAAGAATAAGGTGGATTTCTGCTCACATGACAGGATGACCTGTAAGATTTGAGTAGGTGTGGAAAAGGTCATTCACATGGCAAGTTTATTTCTGAAATGATTGTGCGGCTGATTCAGATTCGCTTACACTGCATTGAAAGATTAATATTTCTGGGTGAAGTTGGTTACATGTCAGGATTACCTTTGAACGACTGGATGTGCATTGAAATTCACGGTCATGTCACTGAAAAATTAGCAGAGCTGGGCATAGTCACTCACGGGTGAAGATAACCTCTTAACTCCTTACTCAGCTGGCAAGAATCAGTGATATATATCAATGACAGTAGCCTTGTGATGACTACGGCATGACCCGTGCAGTTATAGAGCAGAGTGACTCCAGCACTACTTTACCAAGTGGTAATAATAAAACACATGGCATGTATATTTGTAGAATGTGCATGTGCTCTGAGGTGTCTCTTAATGCTATTGACAAGTATCAGATATTTACAGTTATCCACTTCTATGCAACTTATTTGATCAATCTCGGAAAGTAAATTTCTACCTTGCCACCATTTCAGGCTAATTACAAACAAGTTTGGCAAATTAAAACATCTGCAACTAAAATATATGTAACCCCTAAAGAAAGAAAGAAAAAAAGAGGAGTGGCGACTTGGTGGGTCAAGCGGCAATGCAAAATTTTCACACCTGCCACTAAGATGAAATAAAGCAGGAATCAAGTCTGTAACAACAGTTGAAATACTTTCTGACAATAGGTATTTTGAAGAAAAAAACCATAACAATTAATTAGCTCTTAAATTAGACACCACAGATTTCTTACACTACAGTTTAGAGCTTGATAGCAATAAAAAAAAAAAGAATCTTTTCTGGAAAATTGCTTTACCTAGAGGACATTTTCTAGTAGAATTCCTATCACCATACTAGCCCTAAGACGAAGGAAATTCCAGATTCCCCTCAATTCTGGCCCTACATATTGGATGTATGAAAAAACTAAACAAAGAAACTGCATATGATGAGTACGTAGGTAATTGTTGCAACTTCAATGAAGCGTGACCCAGAACCAATATGATGCACAATTCCAGAGATCATTCCAGAAACATTTTTTTTAATTTGCTTATAAAAGTTGAGGAATGGGGGAGAAAACAAAGTCACATTTCGGTTTCAGTCCATCACCGCGGGACCAAATAACACTGGATAAAGGAATGTAAAATAATATATATTTTTTAAATATACCGGGCAATCAAAACATTTAAAATGTATTTCAGGCAAAGGTTGGTTTCCAATTTCCTTACTTTAGCATGACTTTCCATACTGCAATCTCACCACAAGAGGGCAGTAGGAAACAATAAAAGACACATTACAACCTAAATTCAAATTACAAAGTTTTAAAACACTCTTATGATGACCTTTTCTATCAGGTTTGTTAGCATATATTTTAATTGGTTTACTAAAACAATTTAAATGAGGTTATATGTAAGCATTTCTTTTCATCTTATTTTTTGCTAATAATTGGACAGTTGTTACATTTGATAATTTTTTTATGTTCTACCAAAAACATATTAATCAAAACAATTTAGGGCCAGATGAACCAACATTTTTTGCGGTTACAAAGCCTGAGATTCACAAAATCACAGGATTTACAAACACAAAAGATTTTCTAGTCTGGATAAAAAAATTTAAGAGTAGGACAATGTCCTGTTTAATGGCTTTTCCATTCCAACCTTTTCTGAATCGTAAATACGAGTAAGCTTGAAAGGGGACGTCCCCCTATTAAAGAGTCAAAATGGTATCCATCAATAGGTTGTATTCTTAAGTGCAGTCGCAAACCACTGATCAGATTCCAAGCCCCGTGTTGGGTGGCAAATGATTCACGAAAGGAGAAATTTCCCATCAGGTGCTTCTCCAATGAGAATTTCAAAAGGGGATTCACACCCCTTTGAGAGCCCCCAATGTCTTCCTACATAGAAAACAGGTTTTATGCTTTCTCTATGGGGTCAGGCAGAATTACAACAACATTTTTATTTTTCTTCAAAGAAGTAAAAAAGAACAGTACATGTACGATACCCAAAGCAAATGCAGGGGCAGTCCCTTGCTGTCTTCCATCATTAGGTCTTGCCTACAATACATATTGTGAAAACCAGCATACCATTAGTTATTTTCATAGTCACTCTCGTTTGCAATCTTTTGATTGCTTAGCTTCCGTTGGCTTCCATTCCTTTCTTGTGTTAGCTCCTCCCCATAGCATGGACCAAGTACATGTGTTCTTCCTCGGCTTTGTTCTTCCTAGTCTTTTTGCAATGCACAATTTTTTTTCTGGTTTGTTCCTGGACGTGCAATGTGCTTTTCTATTTTCAACACAGGCATATGGCTTATTTATTTTTCTTTCAACTTATCAGTCGTCACTATTGAAAATGTAGTTACATACACCCACAACTGTACTACTCTAAGCCATTCTACCCTAAGCTACTCCACGCCACTCTGCTCCATTTCAAACCACTCCACTCTACTCTACCTCAAGCCACTCCACGCCACTCTATGCAACTCCATTCAAAGCCACTGTACGCCACTCCACCTTCTGCCACCCTACGTAATTCTACGCTGCTCCATTCTACTCAACTCCAAACCACTACCTCCTCTACTCTAAGCCACTCCATTCCACTCTATGACACTCCACTCAATGACACGCTGCACCACTCTGCTCAACGCCACACCCCTTTCCTCTATGCCATTCTACTAAATGCCACTCCACTTCCCCACTCTACTTCACACCACTCCATTCCACTTTACGCTATGTGACTCTACGGTATTCTACGCCACTGCACTCCACAAACATTTAGCCATGCTGAACACAACATGGCTAAATGACATTGAAAAAACCAATGTCTTTTACATAGGTGCGACTTATTGCGTTTGCCAATACTTGTTACATTTGCAGCCAATCACCAAGGGTCATGAATTGTGACCTGCCTAATTCCTATTCTTTAGGCAGGTAATTGTACGACCTCAGGCAAATGTACAGTTAGCAATGCAATCTATTAGGAACACGTTTATACTGAAAATTACACCAGCATTCGTAGAGCAGCAGCCTCGGTGCTATTTGTACATGCCTGGTTTACGAACACTATGGATAGTACATTAGGCCCATACCAAACTATTCTGACAATAAAGAGACCCCCTATGGCCATAGAAAGCTGGAATGAAACTCGGTCACAGGAATCTTTACTCTAGATAGGGCTAATTTAGTGTTTGCTGACATTTCTTCAATTCAAATAAGTTTTTATTGGATGTTTCAGTAGCAAATAAAATAAAATAAAATACAAGTAGTACAGACTTAAAGACATACATTGTTACAAAGGAGCAGTACAGTACAATAGAGCGAAAGCGGTAAAACGTAATGAACAGTAGGTTACGCAATAGTAATGCATACCTCATCATATATACCACATTGGTCCTACAGACAACATTTGTCGGCCTATCCAGTAGATTATAGGTAGAGTGCAGTGATCTAACAGGGTAATTCCACACTGTCGGGTTGGGGTGGTGTCAGAGCAGAACAGGAGCCTCGGGGGGAGAGAATATCTAAGGTGGTTTATGGGTGGTGAAATAACGGTCAAGGGTAGACCACATCCTTCTCATAGGGGGGCGCCAAGGTGATTGTTGGAGAGCAATGTTATCCGCACCCCTTAGGCTAATTATCCAGTTGAGCCAGCAAGCAAAGGTAGCTTTGCTAGAGTCCTTCCAATTACTAAGGACAATTTTAATAGCTGCAGTGAGCATGAGATCAAGTAGTGCCCGGTCGTCGGTGTGGAGGGAAGGCTCTAGAGTGAATCCGAAGGCTAGGTACGGCAGTTCTCTGGACGGGGAGATGGGGAAAAGTTTGCTGATAAAGTCAAATATCTTGTCCCAGAAGGGGGTTACACAGTCGCAATGCAGGATGATGTGTGCTAAGTCGCCTTCCGCCCGCTTACAGTTCCAGCAGAAGGCGTCTTGGGTGATGTTATGAGCATAAAGTCGCGCCGGAGTCCAGAAAGTTTTAAGGAGGAACCAATATTTGGTCTGGGATAAAGTCGGGCTAATTTTGTGTCGCATGCAAGACTCCCAGGTATTGGTCCAGTCCGCTTCAGAAATTGGTCTAGATGACAATTCAGACCAGAACTGTGTGAGTGGTGCGGTGAGGTTGGTCTGTTGGGGGCGGATAAGTTTGTAGAGATGGGACACTTGATGTCCTAGTCTGTTTAACCTACTAAGGTACGATGGGAGGGAGGGTGGAGTTAGAGAGAGTTTCGCTTTAGTGAGGGCGGTTTTTATACTTAAGAAGGTGTAGAACTCAAGAGGCGCAAGACTATACGTAGTTTGTAGGTCTCTGAACGGGATAGGGTAAGACCCCTTCAATAGTTGGTGAGGGAAAAAGATGCCTTTCTTAATCCACTGCGAGTTCTGCAGGGGTTTGCCCTTGTATAGTATGGATCGGTTGTACCATAAAGACTCCCAATCTGAGTGGCTAATATTATGATCTAGAAATTTGTCGATTTTAAGAAGTGCTATTTTGGTGTTACGAAAGATTGATTTCGAGTGGGGTAGTATGTTTAGATTGAGTGAGAGGGCTGCAGCAGGGGTGATACCGTTTAGGAGTGCTTGTTCGACTTCCAGCCAAACTGGGGTGTAGTTCCCCTCGGGGGCTAGCCAGTGGGCCCCTTGTCTCGCAAGGAAAGCGGTCTCATAGCGCCTGAAGTCCGGTAGATTGACCCCTCCTAATGACTTGGCTAATCGTAATTTTTTTATGCTGATCCTCGCTTTTTTCCCTTTCCATAAGAAGTTGGCGAGAGTTTGATCAAGTTTATGGAAGAAGTCTTGGGTGAGGGTTAGGGGAAGCATTGAAATAAGATAGTTCACCAGGGGGGAGATCATCATTTTGATGGTCTCTATTCTGCCCCACCACGTGATGAAGCGGGGGGACCATCCTTCCAGCAGGTTTTTTATTTTAGTTAAGGTAGTCTTCTCATTTTGTTGAAGGGTTTCCAAAAGGGAATCCCCAAATTCGATCCCCAGGTATTTGACAAATCCTGATTGCCAGCAGAGCCCAGAATTCCCCAGCATGTCTTTAGTGGATAGGATGTTTAGGGGTTTGACCTCTGATTTTTCCCTGTTGAGTTTATACCCTGAATGGGTGGAGTATGATTCAATGGTGGACATCAAGGCGGCGATGGAGGACTCCGGGGAATCAGATACTATCAGGATATCATCCGCATACGCCTCTAGTTTAACGTGGGTATCGCCAAAGCTTACTCCTTTAATATTGTCGTTCTTTTTAATGTCAGCAATAAGGGGTTCCATAGCAAGGAGAAAGAGTGACGGGGAGAGGGGGCAGCCCTGTCTGGTCCCCTGCTCCAGGTCGAATAGATCTGACAGTGAGCCATTTATGGCGATGCGAGCGGTTGGGGAGAGATATAAGGCCATAACCATGTCTATGAAGGGGTTACCTAGGTTGAAGGTGGACATGCACTGTTTCAGAAAGAGCCAAGATACCCTGTCGAACGCTTTCTCCGCGGCCAGGGTAATAGCTACGGAGGGAGCATCAAGCGCCTTGGCTCTTTCTATAACATGGCAGAGGAGTCGCGTGTTGTCATTAGACATGCAATGTTTTAGGAACCCAACCTGTGATGTACTGATTAATTTAGGGAGGAGTGAGTTCAGTCTGGCCGCGAGGATTTTGGCGTAGATCTTGCAGTCTAAATTTATCAAAGATATAGGTCTATAGTTTTTTGTCAGAAGCGGGTCCTTCCCCTCTTTGGGTATAATAATAATGGTGGCCTCGCTCATGGATTTTGTTACTCCTTTTTTTGAGGCAAAAGATTGGAACAGCTTTAGTAGGGTTGGGCTTAATGAGGACCCGAGTTCTTTGTAAAAACCAGCTGAGAAACCGTCAGGGCCTGGTGCCTTATTGCGTTTGAGGGTTTTAATGGAAGCCGAGACTTCTTGTAGGGTGAGCGGAGAGTTCAACGACAAGTTCTCAGCGGCATTGAGTTTTGGAAGGCCTAAGGAGTTCAAGTAGTTGGAGCATGCTTGAGAGTCGAAGTCTAATTTATTTTTGCAAAGATCCTCGTAAAAGGACTTGAAGGTGTGTAGAATGAGGTTTTGTTTAGTTTGGACAGTGTTATTCTGATCCTTGATTGAGGCAATATTGAATTGCTTATTCTTATGTTTTAAGTAGGATGCCAGTAATTTCCCTGCTTTGTTACCTTCACATAACCTCAAGGACTTGAATTTATTAACCCAGACCCCCGCCCTCCTACTAAGAATCGCGTTATACTCGTACTTCATTTTAGTGAGGTCATTTAGGAACGAAGTATTGTGAAGGTCCGCAGCGTGAGCTAGTTCCAGGTTCTTAATATCTCTTTCTAAAGCAACAAGCTCTAAATTTAGTGTCTTGTTAGTTTGTGCCCGGACACCAATAATCACCCCTCTTATTGTGGCTTTAAGTGCGTCCCAAACATTCGCAATATCCGAGCCCGGAATATCGTTCAAGGTAAGGTAATCTTGTATGGCTGTTTCTAATTTTTTCTTGTTTTCTGGTTCCATGAAAATATCATCGTTGAAGCGCCATCTCTTCGGGGGAAGGATAGATCTGGAGCCTACTAATTTAGTTTGGATGCTGGAGTGGTCTGAGACCAGTTTGGGGCGATATTGGTTTCCTCAATGAGGTGGGTGAAAGGGCTATTAATAAGGATGTAATCCATCCTGGAGTAGGAGTTATGGGGAGTCGAGTAGAACGTGTAATCATGGCCGTCAGGGTGTTGCAGGCGCCATGAGTCTTGTAAGTCAAATTTGGAGCAGAGGCGTTTTAAGCTGTCGTGTGATCGGGTAGGGTGGTAGGTGCAATTTGATTGGCGGTCGATTACTGGGTCTAGGGGCAAGTTGAAGTCCCCCCCAACTATAAGTAGTTCATCTTGAGGTACTTTTTCGAGTATGGGGGAGAGTGAGTCCCAAAAGATCGGATCATCTCCATTAGGGCCATAAATATTCAGAACGTGGATGTGATCATTGTTCTTTAGAAGGTGAGCCATGACTAATCTGCCATCAGTATCCTGAGTGTGGGATACAAAGGAAATGTTGGATTTTTTTGCAATAAGAGTAAGGACCCCTCTCTTTTTGTGTACTGCTGAGGAGCATAAGGTGTGTGAGATCCAGTGTTGTTTGATAAATTCAGCGTCCTCGTTAGACAATTTGGTCTCCTGGAGAAGGAAAATGTCGCCCTTGGATTTGGCTAAATATTCTAGGACCTTCCTCCGTTTAACCGGGTGATTGAGCCCTTTGACGTTTAGGGAGACAATGTTTAGGCCTTCTGATATAGACATGGTGTGGGTCATGAGGCTGTAGCGAGTCGCTTGTGGAATGATAAACCTACTGAGTTAAGAGTTACCGCATAATTGGCTACGCTAGCTGACATGGCACAGCTGAAATGTTTGTGAAGGTCAGAAAAGGGCTGAAAGAGCATGTGGTAGACAATCAACCATAAGCATTTCTGTTTGTTAGAGATCCGTACTGATGCAAATAAAAGGACACAGCAAGAGGCAAAACAAGAACATAAAAGGCATACTGAAACATTCCAAGAATTTTCTCCCCCCCCACCTCCACCTCCCACTCTCCCTCCCACCCCATCATCCTCCCAACCCTCCTCCCTCCCCTCCCTCCCATAACCAGAGTGAAGGAGCAGCGACGGCAGTACCGTCCAAGCTCGACGTAGGATGAGACTAAGGTGTCATCATAATAGGAGAAATCGTAATATCTATCTAATAATTTGTAACAGGGCATAACCAGGGAATTTCAGGCTATTGGTAGAGAGCCTATAGAGGCAAGAGCTGGTCGGGTTTACAAGTATACCATTATGCAGGACTGCACAACCCTCGGAAGAACAGCAGAGTATATTGGCTATGCCAGAGCAACAGGTAATAATAATATGTTACTACAGAGTTGGACTACTAATAGTGGCTATAGGCAGGTCTTACAGCATGGACTTTCCCGGCTCTCTAGAGTAACAGGGGTCAATCTAACACGAGAGAACATTAAATCAATAAGTCTAGCTATTATTTTGTAGGAGAATGAACCTAAAGCTAATCTAAGCCATTGGCAGAGCTCCTGTACAGGCAATAGCTAGTCACAACTATGGATTTACTTTTTGCAGGACTATAACATCATGGGAAGAACAGCAGAACCCGGTGACCATGCAGGGGACACAGGTGTGAATGATCCATTTCAGGGCGCATATAACAGTAAAGTCATTAGATGAGTCTTTGAACATGGAGCTTCCGGTTCCCCAGGCAACGAGAAGGAGCAGACTAAGGACGTAGTATGGGGCCCAAAAGTAGGTGAAATTCGGTCCTACCTGACGGCGAAGGTCACTTCGGGTGCTAACTTAAACCTGAGCTTACGTTTGAAGGCATCTCACCCTTCCCCCGTGGACAAGTTTTCAGCTTCATGAGTTTCTGTCTTTCTTTTATTAGATGCCATGTTAGATGAGTCCATTGTTTGAGTAGGTGGATCATCCAAAAATTGTGCTAGCTCATTAGGGTTGGAGAAGAAGCGAGGTCTACCGTTGGTGATGATTTTAAATTTTGCTGGGCCTGCAAAGGAGAATTGTATACCTTTTGATCTTAGCTTTTCCCTTTGGGCTAGAAAACCTTTCCTGACTTCCATCGTGTCCTTCGAGTAGTCTTGAGTGAAGGTGATTTTGTGGCCTCCCCAGGTGACGGAGTGGTTGCGTCTAGCGAATTGCAAGATGGCTTCAGTGTGCTGGAACCGCAGTGGTTTACAGATCAGTGGTCGCGGGCCTTTGTATCCCTGAGGGATGAAGGTTGGAACTCTGTGAGCTCGGTCAAGCTCAAACTCATGGTTGAATGAAATACCCGTCACTGAAGGAATCCAGGCTTCCAAGAAAGCAACGCAGGAGTCAGCGTCCTTCTCCGCATTCTCCGGAACTCCAAAGATGCGAACATTTCCCCTCCTATTTCTGTCTTCCAATTCCGCATTCTGGCGTCTGAGGGAGTCAGTTGATCTTTGAAGCTGGAAAATAGTTTTGGTTGAGAGGTTGGTTTTGTCTTCAACAACACTTATTCTTTGCTCTGCCTCGTCTATGCTCTTGTGGACCGAGTTCATGTCTGCCCTTATCGCCGTAAGTTCAAGCTGCATTGTATCAGTATTGCTCTTCGTCGATTTTGCGAGATCGTGCACCTCCGCCAGCTTTTTGAGGATCATATCCAGGGTGCTGTTAAGGTCCGCTCTTGCCTTGATTGGTGAGTCAGATAGGGACGATTCTGGCTTCACTTTCTTGGTGTTCTTCTTGTCTTCTCTCTCAGCCATTTTATTGGATTTCTTTAACGGGCTGGCGGTGAGGCGGAGAGTTTCCAGCTTGACAGCAGGATCAGTTCCAGTGGAAGTAGGAAGGCTGAAGCAGGGGCTGAGTGCAGGCTCTGACACAGGCGACGTGAGCTGGCTGTAGGGTGGGCACCACACGGGATTCGTCGCCTATGTGCCTCCTCTTAGAGCAACTTTGTGAGACTTGGCGATATTCAGGATCCCCCAAGTGCTCTGGGGCAGTAGTGTACTGGGTCTTGGCGTTTGAGCGACTTGGTGTCTTGGTAGCTTGGCGATACTCAGTATTCCCCCGTGAGCCCTGAGACAGTAGGGTGCCGGGCAAAATGTGAATTGGCGGCAGGATGGACACTCAGCAGAGCTTGGAAAGTGTAGGAGCGGCCAATGTACTCTCTGAGGTAGTGCTGTAGGGACCTGGCTCGAGGCGGCAGTGCAGTGCACGTGATCAGTTTTACAGCATTGGTGATTTGGCGTGTATCCTGAGGCCCCTGGTGCATACAATGTTATTAAAAGAGACTTTGGGTACACATAGGCATGTTAGATGGGCTCTTGCTTTATTCACTGGGATCTTCGCGCCGAAAATATGTCCCAGCCGCCGCCATTTTGAGGTCAGGCAAGGCTCCTCTGGAGGACCGAGTAATGCAGGTGAGGGCGCTAGACAGCACCCATTTGGCGCGGGTCGCTCCAAATCTCTATGGGTTGTATGGCTGGTAGAGAGGCCGGGGATGGTAGAGTCACTCAGTGGAGGCCTTAGTTGCAGCTAGGAGTCGCGCCGGGTGAAGGGAGAAGCGGGCCGCCATTTTGGGGTCAGGCCTGGCCGAGACACGAGGGTCGTTTAGCGTACCTAAACTCTGTGAAAATAGCACCGGAACACTGGTGACAGGTATGCGGCGGGCTATGGCTGACATTTCTAATCGGTTTTCCTAGAACAGTGTTTCACATTGTGCAAATGCGCCATTTGCCAACAAGTTTCTGCCAGGTTTTACCCGCCACACACTCTGCAATATGGGTTAATACTCCATGAACAATTAGCTTTGGCACAAATATCGCTCAACTTGGAAGCCCATTTCAGGTGCAATCAGGAGTTTCCACCCAAAGAGAATTAGCTATGCAGGTGTAATCACGGCCTTAATCCAATTCCGTAAAAACCTAAATGTAAAGGAAAGTTAAGCTTGACGAAGGTGTAATAATAGTAGTCACAGCTCAAAAATAAAGACTTCAAATTCACAAAATTATGTTACAGCCTTATCCATAGCTCACAACCCATTACACTCAATTAAATGTACTCCCATCCCCGTCATGCATGTTTTCCATCAAAAATGATTTCACACATACAGTTCCACCTTACATAATGTACAATATCACAAATGACGTCTGTTATGCATGTGTTTTGTGAGCAACACTCCTCTTCACCCAGTCAATTTTCCTAATGGTCCCTGGGAAAAACTGGGAATGTATTTTGTAGTCCAATGTACAATCTTTAAATAATAAGAACAGATACTACACTTGATCTTAGCCAAAAGGCCTAGAAGCGATCCAATGTACAATCTTAACAAGGAAATTAAGTATGGGTTAGTGGTAGTTGATTACCACTCAAAATAGGTTGAATGCAAGTTTTTGAGTGAACCTACCACCACTGCTGTGATCGATCTATTGAGGGATATGTTTCACAGAGAAGGAGTTCCCAAAGTGTTGGTTTCAGACAATGGTGTTCAGTTTAAATCTCAAATGATGCAATCTTTCTTGTTAATGATGGGGGTCAACAGTAGCTTTGTATACTCCCCAAGGCAATGGTATGGTGGAGAGAGTGAACAGGATGTTGAATGACACGATTCAAACGGCTACTGTGGCGGATGAAATGGTCCCTGAAGCTGTACAGGAAAGATTGTGGAGTTATCACAATACTCCACATTCTCTCACTGGTGTCTCACCTTTTGTTCTGTTGAAAGAACGTTAAGTTTCTTGCAAGTTGAGTCCCAGCTGGGTGTTGGAGCACACAAATTGTGCCAACAGGACGCCTGATTTGATGCAAATGAGTGACAAAGTAGAACAAGCATTTGCAATGCAATAGGTCTCGCATTTACGCGAGTTTAAACTATTGGCATTGTAAATGACAATGCCTTTTATTTATGTTTTTAAAACCAAAACATTAATAAAAGGCAATGTCATTTACAATGCCAATACCTCAAGCTTGCGTAAATGCAAGACCTATTGCATTTAGCAAAGCCCTTGTGCAGTGGCACTGGACCATGCCCATCTAATGAGAACCCAGCCATTAAAAATCCAGTGCAACCCATTTGTCCTATAAGTGTGATTAATGCCCACAAAAACTCTGTTCAGAGCCCATTAAAAACAGAAAATACACAGCGCCCTTGACATGATGGCAGATTCTATGTCAGGACCGGAGGCTTCAGATTATGCTTTTTCCCTTCTTCGCTTTTTATTATTTAAAACACACAGTAGCCAAAAAGCAATAACATAAGCCCTAAACCTCAGAACAAAGAATACGATCTACAAACATCACTGGAATTTTTAGAAAAAACTACAAGCCCCATGAAATCCAGCAGAATAGTCCACAGTATAGTCCTTCACCGATGTCCATGGCAGCTAGGTAGGACATCCCTCCTGTGACCACTCCCTCTTTCTTCGCTGCTTCGCAGCCAGTTAAGTGTTTTTTTCCTCTCTACTCACTGGGTTTGCATTGTGGGGTAGTTTAAGGGTTTTGTGTGCTAAACGCTTGTTGGATTTGATATCGTCGACTTAGTGGTTGTGCTCTGTTTTTCCTTTCCAGAGCCCTTTTACATTGCGGGAGCACTTGCTGTTTCTGCGGTTACCTCCGGCCGCTAGGGGGAGCCAGAGCGTCTCGTTCGCCTCGGTGCGGTGCGGTTTTTCTCTTCAGGGAAAACGCGCTGAGGAGAACGACCAGTCGGAGCCTTCCCCGCCGCCTCACCGTTACGCTCAGGGCCTCCTGAGTCTGTACCAACACCCATTGCCCTTAATACGCCCCGTTGGTGGTCGGGGTCTGAAAAGCAGTTTTACCACGCTGCGGGCGTTTTTCGGGCACTTTTATTGTTTCCTGCATTTCTAACTTGTTTAACAGCGCGCAGGGAGGTGGCAGTGACCCTGTCTTCTTGAGCGTCTGCGCGCTGTGGGTTTGGTGCCCCCTTGTATTCCGGTGCTACCAGGGCCAAAAACGTTGCAGATTAGGTCTGCCCAATAAATACTGCGCAGGCTACCACCTGCTGTCCTGATCCTGTGTCCAGCCCTCCACCCCCACCCCCCCTCTTTAGTGGTGTGCAGTGGGTCGGGCAGTACAACTGTAGTGATGGATCAGGACGAATATTATGAGGAGGAGGAATCTCATCAATATTTGAATGATGAGGAGTTTTATTATGCGGTTGATAGCTCCATATACCGCTGTGTGACGGAGATTGGAGGGCCCATGGGGGAGCGCCTATCCGCCCGCATTATTCAGGAGTGTGAAAGAGTGACTCAGGCTCATTTGGGGGTCTCTGGCACTACGCCGACCCCGGTGGGGGGTGACCCCCCCAGACCCTAAGAAAGTGTGCAGGGAAGGGGTTTCTGGTGCGGCGCAGGGTGTGGACAGGGACACCTTTGAACGGTTGCGTGACGCGTTTTTAGCCAAGGCGACCGTGCCTACCCCTGCGCCTCCACCGACCCCGGGTCCTTCGGGGTCCATAGGGATGGCACCTTCGTCCCCTGGTGGTATTTCCCCGTCAGACACCGATGACGAGGATGGGTCTGTGCGTTCTTGGCGGCCTTCGGGCTCTGCCACCGAGCTGCCCCAGGACAGTTCGGGCATGCTAGACCCAGATGAAATAATGCATCTGCGGTCAGCTGCCTGGACCCCTGGGGAGAAGTGGCGAAGTTCATCGCAGGACGCCTCCACAAGCATCTTGAGAAGGAAGCAAGGAGTTGTCTGTGCGGGGAGTGCCCTAGACCCATGTTGGAGGGCAAGGTGGCCCTTACACCCGAATTGGACCCTTAGAAGGCCACATTTCTTGCGAAGTTCGTTAAAGATCCTCGCAAAGGGATTGATCGTTCCTGGCGCTCCGGTCAGGATAAGCTTTTGGATGCCATAGGGCCTATAACTAAGATCCTAGACATGGCGGAGGAGGCTAAAGTATCAGGGGCGGTTACTTCCCCGGAGGTCCTGTCCAACTGGGCACTGAGAGTAGTGGTTTTTCTGGGGAACACCAATTGCGCCTTTTGGACCGAGCGCCGGAGGTCTCTCCTAATAAAGCTGGACCCGAAACTGGGAGACTTGGCCTCTTCGGAGGCGGGGGCGGTGGCCCAGGGGGGCCTCTTTGGGGACCCCTTTATAAAAGAATTAGAGAAATTTGTCTCTACCTTTACGTCCCTGGATAGAGCTCAATTGAGCATTAAAAAGGTTTTCCAGCAGCGTTTCTCCAGTGGGGCCGGTCGCGGTTGGGGCCGGTCGCGGTTGGGGCCGCGCGACCGGCCGTGGCGGTCAGCAAACTAACAACAGAAATCAAGGCTCCGGACAAGGTCAATATAATGCCTCAGCGAATTACAACACCTTCTACCCCACCAGAGGCCAGCGCTTCAGAGGGCGAGGTGAATTCAAGAATACCGCTGGAAACAATTCAAACGGTGAGTGTCATATCGGAGGACCAGGTCCGCATTGGGGGGCGGTTAGCCTTGTTTCCGGAGACCTAGGCCGCAATCAAGTCGGACGCATGGGTCTTACAGACCGTCCGCGGATTTCACATAGAGTTTTACGATCGGCCCCGCCAAGACAGGCCTCCACACCCTATCGTTTTCTCGCAGGCAGACGCGCAGCTGGTCGACACAGAGGTCTCGGACATGGTGCGCAAAGGGGCCATTTGTCGTTCGACACAGCACCCTGCCAGGTTTTTGAGCAATTTGTTTCTGGTAGACAAAGCAGATGGGGGAAAATGACCGGTAATCAACCTCAAAGAGTTCAACGACTGGTTGGTCTACCGGCATTTCAAGATGGAGGGTATCCATCTTTTGCGGAATGTGCTACTCCCGAACGACTGGATGGTCCGGCTGGACCTCAAGGATGCGTATTTGGTGGTCCCTATTCACCCCCGCATTGTCGTTTTCTACAATTCCAGTGGATGGGCCAGGTTTTCGAGTTCACCGCCCTTCCATTCGGTCTTTCCTCAGCGCCTTGGTGCTTCCCCAAGCTGCTCCATCCGGCTGTGGAACTCTTGCGGAGCCAAGGGGTTCGGATGATTGTCTATTCGGACGACATCCTGTTGATGGCACAATGCCCCGGGAAATTGACCCTTCAGCTTCGGCAGACAGTATCCTTGCTCCAGGGGCTGGGGTTTGTGGTAAACGGCGAGTAGTCAGTTCTCTCCCCTTCACAGACGGTAGTGTTCCTCGGCTTTACCGTGGACTCTGTGCAGTGCCCCCTGAGCCTCCCTTCCAGGAAAATGGGGAAGATTTGCCACATTTTGCGCCAGACGATCTCGAGATCCCACACATCTCTCCACCAGATTGCCCGGATGGTAGGGCTGCTTTACTCCTCCATCCAGGCAATCTTCCCGGGTCCCCTCCACTATCGGGCACTTCAGCGCCTCAAAGCGCACCATCTCCGTCGAGGACTAACATACGATCAAGTGGTTCCCCTGTCGGTCGAAGTGAAGGAGGGAATGGCCTGGTGGCTCGCCCATATGGAAGCTTGGAACGGTCGAGCGATCTTCGAGCCGGTTTCGGACCTGGTGATAAAGTACAACGCCAGCAGAGCCGGTTGGGGTGCCCGTTGTGCGGAGTTTTCCACAGGCGGCGCCTGGTCGTCCGAGGAGCAGGAGCTGCATATAAACTGCTTGGAACTGTTGGTGGGGTCCTTAGCGGTGCGCTGTTGGACCAAGGATTCAGTTCGCTCCTGCGTTTTGCTCCGAATGGACAATATCTCCACGGTCCGTTACGTCAACCACCTGGGTGGCCCTCGTTCTAAAGCCCTGGCAGATTTGGCGAAGGATTTTTGGGATTACTGCCTAGCACACCACGTGTCAGTCACAGCGGAATACTTGCCGGGTCAGGCCAACCAAGTAGCGGACTGGCACTTCCGGCACTTGCGGGACTCCAGTCAGGGGAAGCTGGACACGCAGGTTTTCAGGTGGCTGGACAGTCTTTGGGGCCCGTTCTCGGTGGACCTCTTTGCATCCCGTCTGGACCATCAGCTCCTGCGTTTTTTCAGCTGGAGGCCAGACCCCCTCGCGGAGGCCACGGACTCCTTTCTCCAGGACCTGAGTCGAGAGAGGTCGTACGCCTTCCCTTCATTTTCAATGGTGGTGAGGGCGGCGTCCCATCTTCGCCGCCAGCAAGTGGACGTGGTCATGGTGACACCCTGGTGGAGATCTCAAGTTTGGTTTCCGCTTCTTCTGGAACTTTCTTGGGATTCTCCAATCCTACTCCCCCGGTTTCTGCACCTTCTTCTCAACGCGGACGGGGATCCCCAACATCTGGTAACGCAGAGCTCTCTTCGCCTCATGGCATAGAGGCTTTCAGGCGTCGTTGGTCGCTCCCAGGCCTTTCGAGACCAGCTGAGGGCTTCCTCTAAAAAGGCCTGGGCAGGTAGCACGGCAAAGCGGTATCGCTCCGCCTGGAATAAATGGTCCCATTGGTGTCTTCGACGAGACCTGGATCCCCTGGTCGCAGGCGTCCTGCCAGCTTTAAACTTTCTAGCGGAATCGGTTCGGCTGGTCTGGCCTACCGCACTGTCAACGCGATGAGTTCGGCGATTACGACAGCCCACCATCCGGTGGAAGGTGCGCCGATCGGGGAACACCCTTTTGTTTGTAGGCTCGCGAGGAATTCGCTTTTCCTTACCTCCGGAACCGCGTTAATCAGTTCTCTGGGACGTCAACCTGGTCTTGAATCTCTTATTGTCTTGGCAGCCGAACAAGTTCCTGTCTTTGAAGGAGCTGTCGGCGAAGTTGGCAATGCTTTTGTGCCTGGTCTCGTGCATGCGGGTGTCAGATGTGCGCGCCTTGGATGTCTCGGCAAGGGTTTTTTCCCCGGATGGGGTGGTCTTCACGTTGGGGCGTCGCACGAAATGCGCAACCAGGACTATTGCATTACGGAAGCCGCACGAGGCCGTCTCATCACCCACCATCGCCAGATGGGTACGGTGGATCATGCAGGAAGCAGGTATCGACACAAAGCAGTTCGGTGCCCACTCGGCGAGAGGGGTCATGACTTCTAAGGCTTTCTCGTTGGGAGCCCGTTTGGAGGATTTGATGCGTGCTGCGGATTGGTCCTCGGATTCCACTTTTAAACGGTTTTACTTCAAACCGGTGGTGGATATTGCACATTTGGTGGTAAGTAAGCTTTAAACTAGCATAATCTGAAGCCTCCGGTCCCGACATAGAATTGAAATTTGCCTAGCATAGTAACGGTAAGTTTCAATTCTATTAAGGACACTGAGGCGAGGATTATCTCTCCCTGGCCACCTGCAGAAGCGATCCCTCCCGTACTACAGTAGGTACTCAGGTTTTCAGTTGAGTGGTTATGAGGCTGATGTTCTAATGGTAGCGCTTCTAATTGCGTGCACAAGGACGTTTGGCCTTACACCGCTGATGCGGGTGTATGTTTTTTGTTAGGAAACAATGGTACAAAACACGACCAGTGACATCATGGCGTGACTCGCGCGAAGAAAGAGGAAGTGGTCACAGGAGGGACATCCTACCTAGCTGCCATGGACATCGGTGAAGGACTATACTGTGGACTGTTCTGCTGGATTTCATGGGACGTAGTTTTTTCTAAAAATTCCAGTGATGTTTGTAGCCCGTATCCTTTGTTCTGAGGTGTAGGGCTTATGTTATTGCTTTTTGGCTGCTGTGTGTTTTATAAAATAAACAGCGAAGAAGGAAAAAGCATAATCCTCGCCTCTGTGTACTTAATAGAATTGAAACTTACCGTTACTATGCTAGGCAAATTTCGATTCTATTTAATAGAAGATCTCTGTCCACACACATTACTATACTTATAGATTGTACTTGTGACTGCCTGTCATAAAAATGAAATTCCTGCATTTATCAATAGCGAAGATACAGCAGTGCTATCGCTTAAATATTGATCGCCACAGAGGCTTTCCAATACTGTCCGTAGGTCTGCAACTAATTATAGTGTGCCAGAACCTATTTCACTTTCTATGCCCATTCAATCCTTGCCACCATTCAGGAGACGGGCAGGAACAGAACAAGCCTTATATTTGCTTCAGTGATGTGTCCATCTGGGGCCTGATTGGATAAACTGCCAGGTGCTGCTAATTGGCATTGTGGAGCTATTTAGCACAGTGCTATGTATTGTTAATTTGTGCAGCTTGGCTCCATTTAGTCTTGCTGCAGTCACCGTTGTGAAGCAGTGCTGATGCAACAAACCAGAACGGTTAGGCCGGAGGAGCATTCTTCCATGTGAGACACTCTGAAGCCCAACTGGAACAAACCAAAATGACCCAGTTGCAAATGCATGAGTGTTCAATTGGGCGCAATGCTCCATGGTGCAGATTCGCCAAGTTTAAATGTGTAAAGCGGAATGCAAATATGAAAAGCACAGATTCTCATCATTATGTGGGAAAAGGCTCACAGCACATGAGCAAACTGTGCACAATGAAATTGTGCATTGGCTAACTGCTGATGGAAATGTGTTTGCGCTCTTTTACCTTAAACATTTATATTGACTCCTGGTGACATTTTAATATTGATTAAAAGAATGGGAACGTTTTTTATTCGCATAAAAGGTTTATTCCAATCTTCCTTAAGCGAGCTTTAGTATTTCACATGTGCCATTTCTTTGGCAGCAGAACTAGGTGCATCAAAGATGTCTGCAAGTTTACGAAAGCACCTGACAGACTCACGCAGGATATCGATCATTTCCACAGAGTTACGAGTGAGGATGTGGCATAACAGCTAGAGCGACTGACATCGAAGCTGGGGGTTCAAGTCTCGGCAAAGACGCTAAACAACATGTGCGCTGCGTAGGTGAGACCTAAAAAGCACAATTGAAAACAAAACTGAATTATGACATTGATAAGAAGGTAAAAGAGGTTCAGTTTCATGTTGGGGTTGTTGTTAAAGTGAAGAGACCAATGGGAGCCAAAAAAAGCAATTCCAAAACGTGCATTGTTAAGATATCTAAACATGCAGTTTTGGTGGAGAATGGTAAATGGTGGAGCAAAAGTAGTGTGGTGCCGGTGGGTAATGAAATTGCAGTAGAAGCGGACCATGAAAGGTCAGTGATGGGAGGGCACTTATTTGATCCAAAGTTTTCCTGACATGCCAGTCCAAAATCGGTTGGGTGATTTCAACGTTCCTAACACTGGTGGTGGAGATGCCATGTCTGCCCAGGATTGTGTATGTGAGAATCAATTGCTTGGTGTGCGTGAGGGAGATAAGATGGGTAGAGAGTTGAAGGAAGGGGAGGGGAGAGTCTTGGATGGTGCCGCAATGACAAGGGAAAGTGGGCGAAGAGTATGCACCCCTCAATATTTAAAAGATTATGTGTTGGAGTGAGTATTCCGCTTCTCCCTACTCTCTGATTGACACGCTTGTCATCCAACCGCGGAAGTGCTTGTGTTTAGTTTTCTCTTCTGCAGAAATGTGTTGTTTTTACTTTGTTGCTTGGGGTGGGGGGTTTGGTAGGATGATTTTAAGTTTCCTTTTGTGGTTGTGTTATGGGGAAAGATGTGTGGTGTTCTTATTGTCTATGTTCCTTTAGAATGGGAAGGTTTTAAGCTCTGTAGGGTTCTGTGTTGGGAGTTCGAGGTTTGTCAGTTGTTGCCGACACCGGGAGCTGAGGGCTGGAGCTGTAACTGGGGAGCTGTGGGTGTTCGTGTGCTGTCTGAACTAAAAGAGTATCTTCATCCATACCTAGCGTGTGCTCGTCATTCCACCGCTCAGAGGACCCCATCACAGTATGTCACTGAGAGCCGCTAGCATGACTACCTGATTTTGAACTTAGCTATTCACTTCTAAGAAATAGCAACATTGCTGCCATGTAATAAGAAGAAACTCATTACTCCCTGTGTTCCTGTCTTGCACAGTCCTCCAAAGACCAGAGCAAAGAGGCAAAATGGCGGTTGGGTGTCTCCCCATGTCTCTGGGGTCTACACAGATATAAAGAAGGCAGAAGAAAAAGCAACCAGCAATCTTCATGGCCAACCTCCACATTTTCTGTCAGCCGTGGGTCTCTTCTAACATGAACATGGCGCTCTGAGGAGCGGCTCTCAGGGGACGTGGCTTTGGGCATGAAGGTGAGAGAATGCACAATGGGTGTTGCATAAACATGTATGCATTATGCAGTTGTGAGGCTCTGTCAATCAGAAGGCACGCGCATGTAAGACGACGTATGCACATGTACGCTTTACCACACACTGTTGCTTACTTATTAAATGACTTGAATGCCATTTAAAAAAAATTATATATATACTGATCCAAGACCGCAGAGGCTACTTTGAAGAATAAATTTAGACAAGCATTTACAATGCAATGGTCTCGGCATTATTAAAGGTAGAGCTATTGGCATTGCTCATGACATTGTTTTTCTTTTGTTTTTAAAACATAAATAAATGGTATTGTCATTTACAATGGCAATAGGTGAGCATTAGAGAGTAGTAGAGAGTATTCGCAGACACAGAGCCACACAAACAGAAAGCCACACACACACACACACGCACACACACACAGAGCCACACACACACACAGAGCCACACACACACACGAGAGCCACACACACACACGAGAGCCACACACACACACGCACACACACACAGAGCCACACACACACACACACACACACACACACACACCCGCACACACACACACACACAGAGAGCCACACACACACAGAGCCCCCTCCACACAGAGAGCCCCACACACACAGAGCCCCACACACATACACACAGAGCGCCCCACACACACACACACACACAGAGCCCCCCACACACACACACCTTGAGCCCCACACACACACACACAAACGGAGAGCCCCCCCCACACACACACACAGAGCCCCTCACACACAGAGAGAGCCCCGCACACACACACAGAGTGCCTCAAACACACACACAGAGCCCCCACACACACACACACATACAGAGGGCAATGGCAATAGCGGAGCATTGATGTGTGTGTGCTCACACTGCTCACTTCACACTAGTGGAGAAGTTACTGCATGAAGCATGCATGCAAAGGGACAAGGGGGTGGGCGTTCTGAGGGACTTGAAACAAAACAGGAGTTACAGGTGAACTGAGACGGGGCACAGGAATGGTGACCAGTGCACATCAACACCATTCAAACAGAGCAACAGTGCAAAATAGTTAGAAGGAACGACCCCAGAAGACGTGCAGCGGAGACAGTGGCAGCTTACACAGAGAAGACAGACTAGTCACTACCCCCGTACAGCATTCACTACATATAGCACCAAGCCCGCTGGAGCATATCTCCTCGGGCGCAAAAAATTTACGGAGAACTGGGTGAAAGGACCATCTCCACTCCTCTATCAAAATACGAAAAGAGTCACTAAAATGCACAGTGAGGCGGCGGCTCTCTAGTAAGAAAGGCGAAGATTGAGGAGACCGGGCCTCTATAAAGATTGCAAGAGTGCCTTCGGGGGCACTTTATCGAAGAAAGAAGCAAAAGTTAAAAGCAGAACAGGACACACAGTGGTAGGGGGAAAAAAAGACTCTGACCTGATTGAGCCTACGAACGACGACTCCGCCACAGCCGAACCCCAGCCTCACGAGCCTACAGGAACTTCCGTTGGCGTCGCACAAAGCATGCCGGAAGAGGCTGAATTACAAGTTCAAGGAAGCGCCACTGTAGGATTTGGCGCTGCCTACCATCCACTGAACACATTGACGAGACAGAAGAGCCATGCAGGCGATATATGACAGGAAATTTTGTTTATTGTCTGTATGGACTTACTTATAAATATAGCACGTATATATGAATCTTCACCGAAGTCTTTCAACAGTCTGTGGCACCCATTCAGCCACAAAGCCACCATAACTGAAAATATAGCCCCTTCACCAGGAATGACTCATTGAGAACATCGTGTCAATCGGTTGGTTTT
This sequence comes from Lissotriton vulgaris, assembly GCF_964263255.1. NCBI lineage: Eukaryota > Metazoa > Chordata > Amphibia > Caudata > Salamandridae > Lissotriton > Lissotriton vulgaris. Next base: position 463,472,588 of record NC_141699.1, read on the forward strand.
CAAAGGAGGGTGAGGTTTAATGCAACTGGGTGTTCCCAATAGGTAATGAAGAACAAGGGCCGGACGCCGTCGGACAGAAATGGCTGCCGCAAAGCTCCGAAATTTTCGGAATCTGGGGCGTGTTTTTTGGTGAGTGACGGATGACGTCATAGATAAAAAAAACTTAATCAACACGCCCCCGAATCCGAAAAAGACAGGGCTTAAAGGGAGTGACGCCCCTCTCCTCCAATGGCTGGCCAGCATTTACGAGGCTAGCCAATGGAGAAGAGGGGTGGGTTCAAGCCCTCTACACTAGGAAACATAAAATCTCGGAGCTCCGCCCTCTGCTCTACTTAATGAGTGCCTCTTAAGAATGGAAGGAGGAAAACCCCAATACTCAAGTTAGTTAGAATTGTGTCTTACCTGAGTTTATGAATACTTTTCTAGACCCCGGACCATCTTAGAACCGCTGTCTTATTGTCAAACTCTGCGTGGGGAAACGCACACGAAAAGGTAGGTTTTAAAATGCAGTAAATATTGTGATTAGGTCCCCTTCCTTAGTATCTGACTCCGCTACCTCACTGCTGCCAAGTATCACGCATCGGGTGTGACATTCACGCATTTCAGTGTGGTGTTCTGCATCACCGCACTGAAATGCATTGTCACGCATTTTAATGCCACTCTCACTCTGCCATACCAGAGCCGACCTGGCTATGCCAAGCTGCTAGCGCCGGCGGTTGTGACCTGTGCGCCGGCTCTGCTGCTCCTCGCAGACTTGTCAGCAGGCTCACTAAATGGTTAATGATCTTGTGCACTGCTGCCTGCTTAGTGCTACAATGTATCTTTTAGTCCTGCTGGGCCTGGCTGCATTGAAAATCCCGCCCGCAGGCGGTGCCGCGCTGACTCCTACCGAGACGCAGGGCGGGGCCTACCCTCAGCAGAGTGTGGTTGCATACTGGTTCTGCAGTTAAAGATATTAGCTAGGCTGCGTGATAGCACTGCTCGTACCGCCCCAGTAAATTTAAATCAATGATGAGTGTCCCGCTCTGAGCTGTCACTGCTGTGACCCTGAGTGAGTCTGATGGGGATCGCCGGGGGTGAGCGCAAATTTGCCATGACAGAGGGGTGCATTGCAGCCACCGTAGTGTGTGTGTTTAATTATATATACATATACTTTCCCTTGGGCAACTGCCTGCAGTTAGTGGGTGCCCCGGCCGTGCTGGCTTAGGGGCATGGGTGGCTAGGCTGCTACGCAGCTACAATGTTACACATAACACCCGACAGCGCTCAATGAGACCGTGTCAGTTTGAGAGATGCACTTCAGGCGGGTTTGCCCTGCCGCCTGCAGCGCGAGCAGCGCTCAGCGGGCGGAAGTTGCTTTCTGTTCGTTTTGGTGGTAATGGACCCGTGACTAGATTCGAGCCCCCGGTGTAGGCGGCTGACTTGAACTTGCACTGCTGTGAGTGCTCTTCTAACTTTAACAATGGGAGTGCAGAGGCAGCTGCTGTGCTCGCACTGCAGTATAGTGGTTCCGCGACCGGACCCAACCCGAGCAGTTCAGCTGAGCCAGACTGCGGCCGGGTGTTACCGAGGAAGTCCACAGGTCGATGTGGCCACGGCTGGAATTGCTGTCGGCTCGCCTCAGTAAGGTAATCTCCTCCTAGGCCTCCTACATTTCGAATCCTGCATGTGTAAATATGGTTTAGAGAGTTAAAGAGGGCTTTCGAGTAGACACCATCAGCGGCGATCACTTTGCACATTTGTATGATGTTGTTGTACACGTGTGCATGTATAATCCCCAGTTGGGCAGCCCCCGCCACATGACCTTCATGTTCATGTAATGTTTTCTTACATACACGTCTGCCTTGGTCACCGGCGCATCGGTATATTTCAATGAACCACACTAGTGACCTATGTGTAAAGGTGTACTACAGTTTCACTTTAAAGCACAGTGTTATTTCCGCTGCTTCACATGACGAGGCAGCGTTATTAATCATGCCATAAAATGTGCTTCAGCAGCACGCACAGTGACAGTCTTGCTCATCTTCCGAGATGCCGCCTGCGTGCCCCATTACAGCGGAGAACTGCTCACTTATGGTTTTAGGCTGTGTTAGTAGTCGCACCCACTAACTCTTTTGGGTCGGATGAATGTGAGAGCCACTGTGGTGCCTGTCAATGTAACTTCTTAGCATGCCGCACGTCACGAAGTAGAGCTTGTAGGAACAGGCTGCGGCTGGTTTGATGGTGACTGCCGCCCACAGGGCTCAGTAGTTAGTGGGCAGCGTGCTGGACTGAGGCGGACTGCTCGGTCAGCTACTTTGTTTGAGCTTATTTTCTCTTGAAATAATACTGCAGGTAGCATAGGATGTCACTCTTCTTGGAGTTTCTCATTGCTGAGATGGGTGTAATTGCTTTTATTAATATGTTACCCTCGTCTTTATTGCTTGGTGTTGCTCGCCAAAAAGTGTCACTCATAGTCGTTGAAATGTCACTCATATTTACTCTTTAATTATGAAAATGTCACACATAGCAATCTGAAACCTTGGCAGCTATGCTACCTTCATGGAGTACCATGGATACATGTCAGGGCATGAGGCTCCTTCTTTGCTATGGAAGTAGTCTTGTATCCCTAAACAGCAAAGTTTTCCCTCCCTGGTAAGTCTTTCATTTCAGTTTCTCCCATCGCAGAGCACCCTTCATTCGCGCTACTATTTCTAATATCTAATGCCCATAGAGACACTGGGATTAGCTTTCAATCATGTTAAAAAGAGGGTCCCTGGAGTAGCGTTGTACACCCGCAATACCCTCTCTCTCGTCGCCTCACTTACTTCAAAGACCGGCATTCGTCCTCACAGCCGCGCTTGGGTCCTCCAACGATGCCTTACTCTCCCTTCAGTTGCTTATTACTGTTTCCTGTGTCGTCACATGGTCAAAGCTGTATCCCGTAAATCAGTCCAGAGACAGCTAGACTGCTACTGAGTGCAAGTCCTGTATCCTGTGTATAGCAGCCATCTTGAAATGTCCGCGTTCGTCAAACTATCTCTCTGAGTGAAGACCGAAAACGGAGGATGATCAAGAGATAACAGAGGAAAAGCATTTAATAAACTCGGATCCCCGCTCGCTATATTTCTATACACGTGTCCAGGTCAAGAGAGTTCTTTAATCTTATTTACCCCATAGTGTCAACTAGCTCGAAGCTCTCATGTCAGGCACTTATAATATAGGGAATATTCTTAATACATATTCTTATAGTGGTTATATTTGAACTCTCAATTGTCATTGATTGGTGCTCTAAATTTCGCAAGCTCAGGGAAAATGCACGGTCGGGCAGAAATGGCTGCCGCAAAACTCCGAAATTTTCGGAATCGGGGGCGTGTTTTTTGGTGAGTGACGGATGATGTCACATATAGAAAAAACCTAAAAAACACGCCCCCGAATCCAAAAAAGACGAGGCTTAAAGGGAGTGACGCCCCTCTTCTCCAATGGTTGGCCATCATTTACGAGGCCAGCCAATGGAGAAGAGGGGCGGGTTCAAGCCCCCTACACCAAGAAACATAAAATATTCGGAGCTCCGCCCACTGCTTACGCAGTGCGACGGAGTCCTCGACCTAAAAAAGGGATTTTTACTCGTGCAAAAGCAGATTTGTAAATGAAGAGCAGCCGGCTACAAAGTGGAGCGGTTGGTCCCTCCAAAAAATATAAATATTTTTCTTTAAGGACCTCCAGGGGTGGTAGAGTCTTGTAGGACATGGTATAGGGATAAAGTCTGGGGGAAGCAACGGGGAGTAGGTGGGGACAGCAATCAGGTTGGCGCACAAAATAAAATAAATGAAGAGTTGGGGAGAAGGGAGCCACATGAAGAGAATTAGTTATCCAACAGAAAAAGCAGCACACAAGGGAGAGAGCAAGTAGGAGGAGAGATGAGCAACATGGAGCACAGAGGAGGGTATTTGGGGGTGTGGTAATCAGCACATGAGGGAGGGAGCTGGAAAACACATGCAGTCACCCTAAAGTTAACTAAAGGTGAGCAGTAGAATGATACAAGTCAGACAGTCAAAAAGACGGTAAGAGACTATGCTCCAGGAAGAGTTAAATGCAAGAAAAGGAAAGCAAGTCATCAAATAAGAAGCAAGCAAATGAGAAAGACAATAAAGCCAAACAATGGTAAACAATGGTCGGGTTCTCAGCCTCCTATGATGTTCTGGCAGGGCCAATGGAATTACGCGATTGTGTGGCTCCTGCACATAATTACAGATTTGCCCAATTTGCCACATAATCCATCATCTGGCGTATAATTTGCAGATTTAACCAACAAAAAAAAAATAGAAATTCTAGCTGAAATTATTAAAAAGTTACTAAATATGCAGTGACTCGTGTTGTCACGCAGTGGAAGGGCCTTTGCAAAGCTGGACTAGTCACCTTTATGTTGCTCAATGCTATATTTGGGTGTTTAACTGGTACTACTGAGGTGCAGCCAATGCCCAGACTGTTACCAAGTTGAAAAATGACCAAATAATGAAGTAATTCTATTACAAATGTGCGGCATAATTTATTTTCTTGCTGTATAATTACTCAATCGTGCTGCATGATTTGGCCTTCTCCTGCGGCATAATTCCATTGGCCCTGGGTATTGGTATGCTCCACAAGAGACTTTTGCATCTAGATAGCTGAAAGCAGTCCGACAAATAAAAAACGCATAGTAGAATAACAGGTGTATCGTAGGGTACATTTGTTATATTATACTAGCTGGCTAGATTTCTTCTCAAACACATCTAACCCCCTATTCTTCCTTGATTATTTAAATAATTTGTCAAACCCCTTTTCATCCACTACGCCATGAACCTCTAACAGTGGATTTTACTTCCATCATTCCCAGTCTGTGCTTCTGGACCTAATCATAGCTTCCTGCCACCTCCCCATAGCAACCTAGTTACACACAGTCGTTAAAACAATGCCATCTGTTTATCAAGCCTGGATAGTATTCAGAAGTTCTTCATTTGTGGGTGTTTAGATGAGAAAGTACTGTAGATTGCAGGGTATATAAAAACCCATTTGTACATTATAAATATTAGTTTGAAAGCAGAACCCCCTAAGATATTACCCACGAGGAGCACATACACTGTAGTCCTTCATCAACAACATTCATCTGTTATGGGGTGTCTGCAACAGATTCCTTTGACTATTTTACAATGCCCCCTACACGCCATTAACCTAAGAATGTAACTTGTAACTGTTGTACCTTCTGTAACAATGTGTACTTTTTAACCTATGTAACTCTCCTCATGTAAAGCGCTCTGATACCTCCAGGTTTAGCCAGAGCTATATAAAACGAGTAAATAAATAAATTCTGTGGTTAACTTGGCTCGTGCCATTTAACTGTGGTCAGGACGTTGGAGTGCTTGGAGGGCAGATTGCCTCTTCCTTGACTCCAGGTTGGGGCCATCTCTGTGGTGTGGTTTTCGAAGCCTGTTTTCCATCTTACCATGGCTATTTTGAAGACCTTTGCAGGCATGTTATCCCTTCATACGCGCTCACACATAAGTTAAATATTTTCACCAATTATGTATTTTATCTCACTTGAATAAGTGAGCTTGCAATACTGTACATGAATTTTAGGCAACGTGAGGCTACTGTACACAGTGGAAGCTATGAGTAGTTGTGTATTAAACAAAACTTGTGATTTCTCCCATAATCATGCTATGTTATAACACTGCCAAATCCTGATCTTCCTCTAAAGATGATGTACTTTGTGTTGTACTGAGGATCACTTAATTAACATTACATTTTCTAGCAGCCGATCTCACATCACTGAATAAATATTCTTTTTGCTTTGCCTAATTGTTGCTTTTTGCGATCACATAGCCAAGTACGCTCAATGGTAATGGTTTTATCAATGGTAGCATGTTTGCTCATATGGAATGCTCCATAGCTACTCCCCAGTTCAATCAGCAGTCATTACGCCTCATTCTAAAACTCTGACATGTCTTAACAAAATGGTACTGAAATTACAATTTCTGACTGTTTTAGAAAATAAATATTTTGCAGCGAATGCCCTTTCTCTTCTGCCTGGGTGGAAAAAGCAGAGAAAAGCTACAAAAGTAGCAATTTGGTTTAATTGTGTGAACAGTGAATTGAAAATGAAACAGCGCACTGAACAATACACATAATTCGTTAATTGAAAGAAAGAGAGACACAAAGTGGTTTGCTTTCCTTCTCAATTATTGCACCACCGGCTTCTGGACTCGTTCCAAACCCTTTAACACAGATTACACAGACTCTTTGCTTTGGTTATCAAACACAGATGACCTCCGACAGGACAAGCACTTTTTAACAATTTCACGGTCTCAATTTCCAACTTGAAAAATGTAAATCAATGCTAATATATAGCAAAGGTGACATTTTATTTCAATTTGTGAGGGCTGCTATATAAGAGCAATTTTAAACTTCAGGATATTCACAAAGGTAAAACTTAGAGATAGTGTAAATTTACATGTGTCGATTTACTTAACACATTTCAGTAACTTTACTACTTTTGGCTATTCATCATTTCTGAATATAAAGTTACTCAAAAGTGGCGACTTACATGCAACCCCCCCACACCCCCTCCGAACAGGGAGTGCAGTCCGTAAAATATCACTTACGACAGACCGTAAATACTTCTACATATATATATATATACATACATACATACATATATATACATACATACACATATATATATACATACATACACATATATACATACACATACATATATATACATACACATACATATATATACATACACATACATATATATACATACACATACACATATATACACATACACATACATATATATACATACACATACATATATATACATACACATACATATATATACATACACATACATATATATACATACACATACATATACATACATATATATATATATATATATATATATATATATATATATATATATATATAATATAATTGTGAAATCAAAAGGTTTTGTTTAACGCCAGACCAAAAAAGTAAAATTTAAAACAAATATGCCCCCACTGGATATGCTAGGGAGGGCACAGTAGCAGTGCCTGGAGAGCTCACAGCCGACCCATGCACAATAAAAGAAATACTTAGAAATAGTTTTTTTTTTTTTTTTAAAAGGTCGGTCCCACGCAAAGAAGTTGATTTATTTGGTCAGAAGTACACATTGTGTACACCATGAATGCTATCACTTATGTGAAAGGAGCCAATAACTCAAGTGCACTGACGCAGTGTCTCATATTGCATGCTTTGGTGGCTAGAAAGACGTAAAAGACAAAAATAGACCAATGAATTAAGAGGTCTGGCTGAAAACCCCAATACTAAGTATTATATACATATTTTTTGTGACAAAGGTTCTTAGTTAATGCCGTACCTAAAACCTGTACTTTCATAAACAACATGTTTCATGTTTTATAGGAGAGCATTTAATTCATAACAGATGCATGCCTTGTGTTAGTCCTGTAACGCTTGTACTTACCCCACTCCCAAAGCTAGAACATGAGAGATGAACAGTGAAGGAATGAACACTTTGAGGAATTCTGCAGAGAAAAGGCCGCCTTTCTTCATAGCTCCAGTCTTCCTCATGCTTAGTGAAACTGCATGCTTAGGGTGTCTGAAATGGAATTCCCTGAAAAAATACATGAAACAATTTGTTAGTCTATAAACGCAAGCTAACAATTTTCTTCCGTAGTCTGATTTTTAAAGAAAACGTTTAATTAAGCAAGTATAATAACAGGAGTACTAAAGGGAAAGTAGAAGTCCTGAGAATACTCTGGCTTTATAGACACTCTGACTATATAGACTTGTAATAAGGCAAAGTTAAGAGTATGACAACGGTATGCATGTACGGGCAGAACTTGGCTCTTGCAGCTATGAGCAAACAAAGCAGCAGCGATACAGGTATTCAAGAGATTAAGAGGAAAGTCCTTATGTCTTAAGGCACTGGACTATGCAGCACTTTGACCTTATCAAAAAAGCCAAGGAGGGAATCACGCTAGTTTCAGACTTAGGACCTTATTTAGAGAAGGCCAGATGCAAGAAAGACATCACCAAAAAGTGGTGGATGTCTCGTCCACCAAATTAAAAGTGCATAGATGTACTCTTAATGCAGCAATGTGTCAATGGCACTCTAAATAAAGTGCATGGGAAATCAGCCATTTTTTGGAAAGTGTTCTGCTACTCCAAACTCCAAATAAGGCCTTTAGTGTTGTAGGGTGTTAAAAAGGTGTGGCCTTCTGTTGAGAATGTCTTGGCTTCAAAAATTTAAAGACTTGACATCCAAGACACTCTTTCAGGAAATCAAAAATAGTAACATGGTCGTCTTCCCTGTTCGATCGTTCGGAGAGTAGTCTTTTCTATTTGGCCAATCCTCAAACGTGCTGCATCCCATTAAAACCAACAGCTGAACACTACACAGGTGTGGGGGGATTTATTAGTCCTACACCTTGGTATGCCAAAGGGCACTCTCTTACTTCTGATCCTAGCACTCACTAATGAGCAGAGGAAATTGCAGAAAGCTAGGTGTTAATCATTCATCAGCCTTTGTGGCTGCTGCCGGCTTGGAAAAAAAAAATCAGAAATTGCACTACTGTAGTGAGAATGAAACCGTATTCCATACACAAAGGAGACCCATGCTGATATTTAGCTTGTAGTGGTCTCTGGGGCCCATGATACTGTAATAAAGAAAACAGCTTCCTCAGTAAGGTCTTGGTTGATACAATAGGCCTATAAATCCTCCTGGTCAGACATGTCAGACAAAGGCAATAATGGACTGGGAAGTCAGCCAGAAGGATTCATGCGATGGTCCTTGTGAAGTGAGACCGGATTGACTAACGTCTAGAGTTAACCGAATCATCCAAAAATGAATAACGTTCTTTTGTCTGCCGACTTAGATGAGAAAACCGGGAAAAAGTAAAAACATGGAACACGTATAACACAACCCACAGCTCCGGTCTACAGAAAGGCATCCATCCTGATGACTCTAGAAACAGTCTCTAGCTGTGCCTCTGTGCCACTAGTTTCCCCCTGTTTTTTTGTGACCTTTCTGCCCTTCCTTGTGACCGTTGTGCCTATGTGCCACTCGTTTCTCCCAGTTTTTTGTAACCTTTTCTACCCTTTCTTGGGACCTTTCAGCCTCTGTGCCACTCGTTTACCCCCGTTTTTTGTGACCTTTCTGCCCTTTCTTGTGACTTTTCTGCCACTCGTTTCCCCCCGTTTTTTGTGACCTTTCTGCCCTTTCTTGGGACCTTTCAGCCTCAGTGCCACTCGTTTTCCACCGTTTTTTGTGACCTTTCTGCCCTTTCTTGGGACCTTTGTGCCTCTGTGCAACTCGTTTCCCCCCGTTATTTTGTGACCTTTCTGCGGACCTTTCAGCCTCTGTGCCACTCATTTCCCCACATATTTTGTGACATTTTCTGCCCTTTCTTGGGACCTTTCTGCCTCTGTGCCACTCGTTTCCCCCCGTTTTTTGTGACCTTTCTGCCTTTTCTTGGGACCTTTGTGCCTCTGTGCAACTCGTTTCCCCCCGTTTTTTGTGACCCTTCAGGTGTTAGCCTTCACAAGGATGAATGGGCCAGGACTTTTCACCATTTGAATAAAACATCCAAGGGCGTTGTTCCTGGTCACATGTCACATTATTAAAACAAATACAGATGAATAAGCAAAGTAGTACGTATATGGGTACTTTTCCTCAAAGGAAATCCGTATGGATACCTACTAGGTAAACCGGTAGGCCAATAACTAGCAGGAGGGGCACAGGCCCACTCTAAAAGGAAGAAGGGTGCAACAATAGCCTTCCTGGCTAACCCACCCTTTCAAGACATATGCCTGGCGGCAACATGGGCTTCAGTGCACACATTCACGAAGCACTACGGTGTGGATATACAAATAAATAAGGAAGCACAAGTCGAACAGAAGGTGCTTCAACATATATTCAACAACCAACGCTCATCTTCCACCCAGCCGCCGCAAACGTAACTAAACCGCTACAAAGTCTATGCACAGCATAGTGAATCCAGAAAGATTCACGCTGCAAAACAAACAGTTTCTTACCTGTCGGTTTAGTTTTGCAGCTTGAAGATCTTCCCTACAGTGTACCATCTGCAACCCTAACCTTACAGGGTTACAAATGTGTGTACAACCTCAGAAAATTACAAGCCTGATCCCCCAAAGAAATTGTGGTAGCTGAGCTAGAATCCTTTAGTTTGGATTCTCATGCATACCCAAAGAAATACACAAGAAATACCCAGCAAGGCGTTTCAATATTTATTGAAGCATTGTTATTCTTGTATAAAATACAGGTGCTGTGATAATCAATAGAATGAAACAGATCACAGTAATTAGCATTAGAAGAAGAGTGAAAAAGATTAACATTCCCACCATTGTGCTAAGACATTGAATATATGAGGCATGTAATTACTGTGTATAGTGTACTCCTACTTTGTTGTCAGGCCACAATTGTTTAGTCTAGTTGGATAGCGTTGTCGCCTACCGAACAATAACAATGAAATCATCTGCAAGGTATACTTTATCTTTTGTGGTAAATGTTCAGGATATTGTGATAGAATGCCTATGAAGGAGAAATGTAAGCAATGACGATTCAGAGAATGTTAACCCGCAAATGTATGTCAAAAGTCATTGTGTGTAAACGAGAAGGAAACATAAGAAGCATGAGTATGTAAATGGTGGTGTTTCTTACCAGGCCTGTTCTGGCCACGTGACACTGGGACTACAAGGGCAAGTTAACAATAACATATTTTCCAGAAAAAAACAAACATGACCAGAAGTCGAAATCTACATTATGGCAGGTGTATACAACAGTCCCTAGCTGCAAGTCCTATGAAAAGTGCATCTAACAAAAAAATAGAAGCAATAATCAGGAACAAGAAAATAGGATAATGTACACAGAGAAAATATCTGCAAAACCTGAAAACAAGAGAGGAGTCTCCTGTAGGCTATAAAAATCATTCAGGAGCAAATTAAGCTAATTACAATTAGACCCAGAAAATAGCTACTTCAGAATTAATAACTGCATAGTGCTGCTTTATGCAACTGGGAAGAGGGTGGTGGCTATTTTATGGAAAATACCGTGTTGCCAGTTATCAAGAATGTATGGTACAAGCGTTATGTCATATAACCAATAACAAGAGTTAAAAACACTTACTTTGGTGGGATGTTTTCAGGTCTACTTGACCAGTCTGATACCCAATCTGCACTTTTCTTCAAATCTTCTGGTTCTGTCTCTCCTTCAACTGCTTCCTCTTCCGACTAGAAAAAGAAACGTTATATTTACACAACATTTTAATGCAAGAGTATAACGAAATGGAGGTATCGTCTAACAAGCTAATAAAGTGACACCCTAAACCTTCAGACAATCAGGCACATCATCACCTAGAGAACGAAGAACACTATAAAATAAATTATGTTCACAAACATTCAAATACCCTCTTGAACAAAATATTTAAATGGTTTGTGACTTTCACACAAATCTGCAGCAACAAATCCACCAGACAATCTTGGGTGGAAGTGATTTGAAGGGGTGTGTTCAGGGTAATAGAGGGAGGCAAATCAAACGTTGTATATGAGAGATGGCTAGCACCCAAGGACTACTGTGTATGTAGCAACTGATAGTGAAAGCAGGGGTACGAGTTTACTTGAAGGGTGGTGCAAGGATTAAGAACTCAACTATTCAACAAAGTTAACGGATAACAAATGTAAAGTTCAAAGCAGGTCCATGAACGAAAAATGTACTTCCTCATTAAATGCTTAAGTAGAAGAATGAAAAAGAAGTAGAGAAAAATGGGTCTAACCATTCAACAAAGCCCAACAAGTTACTTATCTTCTGCAATGATTGTTCTTGTGGATACTCCATCGAACATCAGATTCCTCACCTTTGGAATATTCCCCAGGCACCACAATGGATCCGGATATTATTTGTATTTATTTATTTCCCAGCATCGCTCTGAGCGCTAAGTGGCACCATGCTGCACAATGCTGGCTCCGTACAGCCCTCAGCAAAGACAGAAATAAGTGCCACTCCTGCACATTGAAGTCAGTTTTTGGCTGGACTCCTCCACGTCCTCATACAAAGTATAAAAAAAAAAATCAGTACTAGTGTGAAGATCTCTAACTTGGGACTTTTTTAGATGGTAAGAAGAGGCCACTCCACAGAACTGGGAGGGTGGAGGATGATAAGAAAACTGTGGTTAAAGGTGGTATCCACCATTAGAAGTGTTATCGAAGGTAAGTAATTTGTTCTGCTGAACAAGTCTAACCACAGATTCCTCATCTATTAACGAGGCTGAAATATCGTGATCACAGACAGAGTGTCCTGGACTGGTTGTAACTGGAAAGAAGGCCCTGAACAATACCGTATCTAGGACAGCTCATTTGAAAGATAGCCTCTGTGAAGGAGCGAGGTATGACTTTGGCTGACTGATAGTGAGCCCAAACAATGTCAGGAGGTTCACCGTCGTCTGGAGGCGGTCTATGACTGATTGCGGCGAGCCCGCATTCAAAAGTCAGTCATTGTGGTAGGGCAAAATTGTCATCCCTGCCCACCTAAAATGGCCAGCCACCACTGTCATCACTTTTTTTTTTTAAAACCTTTATTGCACCTTACAATCTTACACAGCTTCTGGCCTACAACCCAAGGGGCCGGCCGCCATACAGTCACAACAATATTGTCTTTATTGGATAACTCTGCATATTAAGCGCCATTTTCGGGGTTCGTCTATTTCGGATTATAGTGAAGGTGCATCCTTTTCGATTATTTGCTAATCTGATTAGGTTTTTGTTTTTTTGTTTGTTTAACAATAAACAACGTAAAAAGAAACAAAGAAATCACATGTAGGTCATTAATTGTTTAAGTAAATTTGCACTGACGGTTTCCTGGCAGATTTCTGGTAAGCCTATCAGCATCTAAGCCCTCAGGGTCAGTCGCAACTTTTAGTTCTAAGAATACGTATAGGTGTGTGGTTCTTCTGTGTCTTCGCTCGGTTGGTCCCGCCGTCTCTCCCCTCCCAACACTCAAAGTACCCCCAATCCTAGCTCCCTATTCCCACTCTACCCACCTCCGAGCATCGCTAGTCGTCCTCCCCCTCCTCATCTGATGTCATTGGGTCGTCTTCCGGCAATGGTTCGCAAAGTTCTCCCCTGTACACGTTCCATGAGGTCCAAATCCTGTTCCATTTTCTCGGGTTAGCCCGGCTAGCGTACACCGCCCGTTCTGTGAGCATCACCCTGTCCATATTTTCACACCATTGTGTTCTCGTCGGCACCTCTACTGCCCCCCACTTTTGTGCTATGTCCCGCTTGGCGATCCCCATGCCCAAAGTAGCCCATTGTTGGTTATGTCTGGACAAATCGTTGGGTCCCCACACATTGAGTATGCATTTTCGTGGCTCATGGGTCAGGGAGGTTCCCACTGCCTGCGATATTGTGCGCATTATTCGTCTCCAGTACTCCTGGATGCGTGGGCAATCCCATATCGTGTGGAAGAATGTACCCTGCTCTCCGCACCCACGCAGACAGTATGGGTGTTGTGCGTGGTGTATGAGGTGCAGTGTTGTTCTTGTATAATATACTCTATGCAGAATTTTAAGCTGTACGAGCCGGAATTTAGCTGAGATGCCTACCTCTTTGGGCGATGCCAGAGCCTCATTCCATTCGTTTTCGTCCATAGCTGCTATATCTCCCTCCCATTTGTCTTTCAGCTTGACCATAGGATCTGGCAAATTGTTAATTAATTTTCGGTATGTGAACGATGTTGCTCGTTCCGGCATAAAGTCCGTAAGGAGGCGATCCTCAAGCGGGGAGGCCTCCGGTACTTCCGCCTCCGGGGGGATGGCTTTAAGCAGTGCGTGCCGAATCGGAGCATAACGGAACGATTCTCTTGAACCCAGCTCATATTGCTCTCTCAGCCGGTCAAAGGGAACCACTGTGCCTCTTTCCCATAGGTCTACCACCGTAGATAGTCCTATCTCGTGCCAGTGGGAGAAGCCCTTGCTATGTCTTAGGCTTCCCAGGACCCGAGAATCCCACAGTGAAGTGAGTTTAGTTATTCTCCCTTTCCACCCTAGTGCTGCCAGCGCCACATGCCATAGTGCTGCAGTGAGTCTCGTGGGTCCCACCAGTCTGCGCACCAGTCGCTGGTCGTATAGAGGGGCCAGTAACGTATTGGTCCCTAGCTGTGCCCGATCTGGCCGGAATGCCGGGTCGTCCTGGGGGGCATGGATCCATTGATTTATAGTTTTCAACTGCGCTGCCCAGTAATATAGTTTCAGATCTGGCAACGCAATCCCTTCGTCATACCACCCCCTGTGCATTTTAGCCTGTACAATGCGTGCCGGGCGGTTACTCCACAGAAGACCAGCCACCAACGCCGAAACCTTCCTGAAGTACCCCGGTGCCACTGGGTATGGTGTATTTTCCAGAATGTATAAAAAACGGGGCAGTGACATCATTTTATAAAGTGCTGCTTTACCCAGCATTGTTAGGGGCAACCCGGCCCAATATACAACATCCTGTTTAAGTCGTTCTATGGGTGGCATCAGATTTTTCCGCACGTATTCTATAGGATCCATGGGGACGTGGATGCCCAGATATTTAAAGGACGAACCGGCCTCCCTCAAGGGGAAGTCTACACTCAATGTCGGGATTGGGCCCTTCAGGACATACAGCTCCGATTTACTCCAGTTCAGCGTGTATCACGAGGCTTTCCTGTGCTCATCACACAGGGTCAGGAGCACTGGAATACTACGTACTGGGTCTGTTAAGTATACCAACATGTCGTCGGCGTATAGTGATATGCGATCTTCCCATCCCTCAGTCCAGGAAATTCCCTTTAGTAGTGGGGTCAATCGTATCAAGTTCGCTAATGGTTCTAAGGCAATTGCAAAAAGCAATGGTGACAGGGGGCAGCCTTGACGGGTACCTCTCCCCAAGGGGAATGTTTGCGAGATGTGGCCATTCGCTACCACTTGTGCTACCGGTTTCGCGTAAAGCAGTCTGACCCATGCTATGAATTTGGGTCCGAACCCCAGGTGTGCCAGGACCTCGAACAGGTAATTCCATTCCACCAGGTCGAAGGCCATCTTCGCATCGAGTGCTAATATAACCGCCGGTTCGGGGATCGACCCTGCTTTTGCCAACACTCCGTGTACCCTTCGTAAATTCAGTGCCGTGTTTCTGTGTGGCATAAACCCGGACTGGTCTGGGTGTATGATATCGGGCAGATATGTCATCAATCGAGTAGCCAGGAGTTTGACCAGAATTTTAACTTCTGCGTTGAGCAGGGATATGGGGCGGTATGAAGAACAATCTTCTGGTGGTTTCCCAGGTTTGGGTATTGCGACGAGGGTCGCTAGTCTTTGGTCTGGTGGGAGCTCGCCCTTAGACAAGCAGTCTGTATACATATCCAGTAGGTGTTCACTAAGCCTTTCCGATGCGGCCTGGTACCATTCTATCGAGATGCCGTTTGGTCCTAGCGCTTTCCCGGGTTTTATCGCTCTTATTGCTAATTGTATTTCCTCTGTAGTTATATCGGCTTTTAATTCTGCTGATGCCTCCGGTCGCAGCTTCGGGGTTTGGATAGGCTCTAATGCTGCCCTGGCCATGTCCACGGACACCTCTCTATCAGACGTGTAAACCCCCTCGAAGTGGTCCGCAAGTGCCTCTACTATCTGTTCGGGGCTTGTGTGAACTATCCCTCTCCTGTCTCTCACTCGTGGGATCCCTCTGGAGCTCCCCCCCTTTTTATCCAGCCAGGCCAACATCTTACTCGCCTTGTCTCCTATATCATAAATCCTGTTCTTTGTGTCACTTATTTGCCCCCTCACCTGGTGCCATAGATGTTCCGTGTATAAGTGTTGTTGGAGGTGCAAGGCATGGGATGTGTCAGGTGTGGGGTGAGTCTCATGTGTTACTGTCGCTTCTCGCAGTGTTAGCTCTAGCTTGGCCAATTCAAGTGCTTTTTCCCTTTTGAATCCTGTGATCGAAGTTATAGCCTGTCCCCTTAACACCGTCTTGTATGCTTCCCACAGCGTCGCAGAGGATTGTACTGATTCGACATTCTCTGCAAAGTAATGTGTCGTCACCATCTTAAGTGCCTTCCTGACCTTGGGTACTTTGAGGTATGCAGCCTGTATGGGGTAAATTCGTCTGCGTGTTTTCTCCTGGGTGGAGATTGTCAAAATGATCGGGGAGTGGTCTGATATGCCTCTAGGTAGAATGTCTATTGTATCTACATGCTGTATGCCGTCTCCTAATGCCAGAAAATAATCGATCCTCGATAAGCTGTTGTGGACAGTAGAGTGGAAGGTGTATTGTCTCTCTTGAGGGTGTGTGTGTCTCCATATATCAACTAGACCCATAGTGGTCAGGAAACGCTGGAAGCGGGAAGGACTCCCAGTCGGGTCTGTCTCTGGGAACCTGTCGGTTAGGGTGTTCACTGTGGCATTAAAGTCCCCCCCAAGTATAACATCTCCCTCTGGAAGGGACAGGAGGAAGTCTCCTGGCGCCGGAAGCATGACTGAGTGAAGTGCCGGGGGGATATACACCGAAACTACGTTAATGAGTCTTCCCTCCCATTGTCCTTGTAGGGCCGCAAAGCACCCCTGTCCGTCGATCTTTGTGCTCAATGGTATAAAGTGTGAGGATTTCTTAAGTAAAATGCCAGTCCCTCGAGAGCCAGATGTGAACTCTGAGTGCACTATCATTTTGTAACCTCTCCTGTCAAGCGCCTTTTAGGCCCCTCCCAGTAGGTGCGTTTCTTGAAGGAGTGCTAGGACCAGTCCCTGTCTCTTCAGTGCAGTAATTACCAGCCCACGTTTGACATGATCTCCCAGCCCTCTCACATTCCACGTCAGCAGTCTAAGGGGTGTGCTCTGCGACCTAGGCATGCTATCTACCGGACTACATGTTGGAGAATCTGCCATAGCTAGTCGTGTACTTAAGTATGTGTCTATTACGCCCTGCGACCCAGGCGAGCCGTTTCTCTCTGCCACAGAAGTAGTGCAGTTGTCTGATGATACATCTTGACCCATCTTGTGGATTTCTGAACAACCAAACTAACGTCCCCCCCACCCTCCCCATTCCCAACGTGATTAAATGTGTGTCCTGTCTCTTCATGCGGTTTGCGTTGAACATTTAAACAGTCCCCCCACGCCTCCCTCCTCCCTGCCTCCCTGCTAGACGGACCCAGAACTGCCCGCCACCCCAACTCAGCAGAGTGCTTTACCCATCCCATGAACAGTTACTTGCTTGTAGGGTGAAGTGTCCTCCGGAGTAGACATCTCCCCTGCCCTCTCTGGTCTCACCCAGGTCAGTGTCCAAATCGGGCCCCGTCCAGAAAGTCATTTTGGTGTTCATCCTGCGTGGTGCCGGGAGTCTATTCTTCCACGCCTTCCAGTGTGTTGGATTTATCCGGTGTGTGTGAGTGCGTTGATCCGTCTCTTCCCGAGGCCTGCGATCTCTGTTGACTATCTCCCCGTTGGTTCTGGTGTGTCCTGTGAGAACGGCGGGGCAGTCCCACCTGTCGCCATCCATCCAGCCAGTCACGGGCCGATTCCGGCGTGTCGAAAAACCAAACCTTACTGTCCGCTACCACCCTCAAGTCGCGCCGGGAACAGCATGGAGTAAGGTAATTCTTTGGCTCTTAGTTCCTTCTTGATTTCAAGAAAAGTCCTCCTCCGGCGCGACACCTCAGCAGTATAGTCTGGAAAGAAGGCCAGTGTGGAATTTTTAACCTGTATTGGGGTGGCCACCCTTGCTGCCTGCAGGATTACGTCACGGTCGCAAAAGTTAAAAAGTCTTGCCAGTATCAGTCTAGGGGGCGCTCCAGGCTTAGGTTTTCCCCCTGGAACTCTATGCGCCCTTTCTACGGAGAAAAATTGCGATAGTCCCTTTGGTTTGAGTTGAGTCTTGATCAGGTCTTCTACATATAGATCCATGGCTCTAGTGCCTTCCGACTCTGGAACCCCAATAATTCTGACGTTGTTACGTCTGGAGCGTCCTTCCTGATCGTCCAGCTTCTCTTTTAGTGTCCTATTCTCTGCCGTCACACGCTCCATCGCTATTTGTAGGTCAGACACGTCCTCCACTAGAGATTTTGTGACTACCTCGACCTGCTACACTCTTTCGCCCATCTTTTGAAAGTCCGCCCTAAGAGAGACTTCAGTGGCTGTGGATCCCACTGTTGCTTGTACGTGCACCAACGTCTTCATCACATCTTCCAGTGTTGCTTTCTTTGTTCCGTCGCTTTCCGGCGTCTTCCCCGTGGATGTGCGAGGCTCCGAATGGGACTGGGCCTGTGTGTCAAAAGCGAATTTCTCCAAATTGGACTGGGATGTGTTGCCTTTCGGGCCTCTGCCTGCCATGATTCTCTCAGGTGCACCTGTCGTTTGTTATGTCTATGGTATGTAGCCCCAGGGGGGATTTCTGCACTTGATATGTTGAGGCCGCGTCGCAGTGGCGTTTCCCACCGGTTTCCTCCACTCGGGGAAAGTGTGTTCACTCCTGGCGTCCGGAGCAGCCACGCCTGTCCCATCCGCTTCTCAGTTCCCTTGGCTGCCGCCTTTCGCCCTATTCAAGTGGACCAGTGCCACTTATACAGCCAGTGATGTTGATGCCTGCCTTGTCTGCTTGCTGTTCAGTATTGGCCCCCCCCGGACATCGGGTGCGTCTGCCTGCCTTCTCACTGTTTCAGGGCGCCCCAGGTTCTTTTGCGTTCAGCCGTGCCTCTCTGCCCCGGGCCCTCACTGTTGCCGTCGCCGTGTTACCTCTTTCTTCAGCCGACCTGCTCCCACTTCCGTCCGGCCACAACACGCACCAGAGCTCGGTGTCTCAGTTTCGATTTAGGCCCACCGCTGACGGAGTGCAGAACTTCACTTCCCGGCACTAGATTTCAACCGCTGTTCCGCCAGGTGGTTCCCAATCTGTCCTGGACCCGGGTTCCTCCGTCCAGAGGTCACAAATATGCGGATCAGTGTGCGGATTTATGTGGGGAAGCCGCTTCACTCACGGAGCCTCGCGTCTATGCCACCGCCATGCTAGGCTGCCAAGCCACGCCCCCCACTGTCATCACTTTTGCTAACAACCGAGGAGCACTGGTAGGGCTGAAGTAGAGCAGGGCAAACTGAAAGTGCTCCAAGCCTACTTTGAACTGAAGGTAACATCTGTGGACTGCAAGGCAGGTGTAGGAAAATACATGTCATGCAGGTCCAAGGACACCATCCAGTCACTCGGGTCCAGGGCAGACAGAATCTGGCAGGGGAGAGCATTCTTAATTAGTCCTTCTGCAGGAAGACATTCAGAGGACGAGCATCGAAAACAGGTTATAGGCACCCATACTTTTTCAGCACAAGGAAATAGTGAGAGTAGTGACCAGGGCTCGAAATATCCCAAAAATGCAGGACTAGTACCTTAAAAAATGTCCTCGACCTAACTGAAACCAACTTAACCTCCATCTCTGAAAGTGGAACAAATGTGACAAGATAACAAGATTTAAAGGCATCTTTATTGCTCATTAACTTTGTGAGCAATAAAAAATGCCTTTAAATCTTGTTATCTTGTCACATTTGCTCAGTTTTCACAGATAGAGGACAAAAGTTGTTTTGTTTTCCTACTCACCAGAAAGGGCGAGTAGGACCTAAAAATAGCTCGACCTTGTTAAATTTAGCTCGACTATGCGAGCGGTCGAGTGGAATTGCCGAGCCCTGGTGACCCCCTTTCCAGATCCAGAAACCTGTTGATTGTCCTTTGAAAAGAAATACTCACATCTTTTTCGACAGAATGGACAGGTGCTCCTTTGAGATTCATTGTGTTGTGGGGGAGGCAAGGAAAGAGTTGGTGAAGCAGAAATAAAAGGGTAGGGCGTAGCCATGCTGAACTATTTGAAGGATCCATCTGTTAGACATGAAGAAACACCAGCCTGGGAGAAAGTGCTGGATCCTGCGCCCCCCAAAGGGTGATGCGTGTTGCAAGCTAAAGCAGGTTGGTGTATGTTAATGCAGGGGAAGCGGACTGGAAGAACGGATGCCCTTGGATGTTGCCTGCCAGATCCAGGTCCCCAAAAGGACTGGGGTTTTTGCAGAAGTGGCCAGGGAGACTGACGCTGCCTAAAATGCCAACCTCCGAGACTTGCTTTAGAATTTTCTAAACTGGTGTGGAAAATGTTTGGCAGGTACCCATCGAAAGGCATATCCATGAAAAAGGCCTGTACATATCCAGAGAATTCTGTAGAGCACATCCACGCATCGCGGTGGAAGAACAAACTGGTGCCAACTGCCCTTCCCCGACAATCAGTTTTCAAGGCTGGCACAAATCAAATACATCTGGCTGCATCTTGACAATCCTAAATGGTTTGAGCCAGTGAGACCCTAGGGTTTGGCTGGCAATGACCCAGAGGGCATTTGTATATCAGTCTAATTAACAGACTTCATTGACTGAACTCTTTGCTAGGCTTGTCAAAGAGAACAGGAGTTTATTGACGGCCTCAATTCACTTAGACTCCCTATCCAAGGAAGTTGAGGGGAATTAATTGGGGTTTGACCTTACTGGTTGAACCAGACTCGGTAGTAAGATGTATAGTGAGAAAATAGGGGTCACCAGGCACCAGTCCGACATCTGGACACCTGTCTATTTACTGATGGAAAGAACAGTGCCTTGACCAGGCGCCTATTAAGATGTCGGTGAGGGACTCATTTTAAGAGAGAAAAGGTCTCAGGTATGGCTGCCCTAGGGTGTAAGATTTCCATGAGGATATTTATCTTCAACTCAGCAGAGGGCAGTTGTGGGTCCAAGATATCAGCTGCTCATTAAATTACCAATGAAAATATTGTACTCTCCTCCAAATGGTAAGTTTAACCCAGTATAGGGGGAAATATCAAGCCCACTATCCTATTGTAAATCCATGTGAAATGGTGACCATCATAATGAGGTGATAAATCACCCCATACCCAGTAATATAACATGTTTTCAACCCCATTTTAGATTACAATTTTGTCAAAACCAACAGAAGTGGAGTAAATTACATAAAACAACTGAACCAACAAGACTATTACTAAGATAGCAGTCCAGTCTCAGAGCAAAAAGTAAGAGCATAGATATGCTTAAAACCAAAGGAAAAAAAATAATCGATACATTTGGAAACAATAACAAATACTGTTAACAGTTCACACTCGTACAAAGTGCAACTTATCTATGCCTAGACATAAAGTTAAATCTATGACCACATACTCAAACAGTTATTTAAAAACAAACCAATGTTTAAAATTCTTTAAAGTAAAATGTATCCACTGTAAAGGAGTAAATTAAACGTTTGTTTCCCAATTTACACCAGTTGCCCTGCAGCCTAACACCAACGGCAAATGTTCCACTACTATCTTTCATATTATAGTGAGACCATGCTCAAACTTCCTTGCAGCTTCAAGCAACTGTTGCAACTCCTGGACATAGTCTACCAGGACTGTGGAGACAAAGGTTGGAACGTCGCAGACTGCATTTATAGGCAACAATGGATTTAGGCATCTGAAGCACTTCTAGAAGAGCCTTGATATGAATACGTAAGCACCGTGAGTGGGATATGCTATATAAATGTAAACATCAGATGTAATTCTTGAATATCATTTTTTTAAACTTACTGAGTATGTTCTGTCCAGAGAGAACAATTCAAAAGCACATGAATCTATGAAATATCAGATGCTGCAGAAGTAAAAGCAAAGTGGCACCAAACAAAAACAAGCATTGACAATCTGTAGTTTACCTCTACACGCAAGAAAAAAGTATTCATAGTGCCAATGCTTGTTTACAGTAGTCTTCGATATCTGTCAAAATCGATGTTGCATAGTCCACATTTCTAATGTAGCTTTTACTAGTGACCACTAGGGGGTGCTAAAATGCAGCTAACATGTCTAAACGTGGCTCTGTTTTCTTAGACGCAATGCCACCTTTGGAGCAGGACGAATGACGAATTCACAGACATCGAACCCAACAAAAAGCTCACGTGGGTGGGTCAAACATAGAAAGGGAGGAAAGCAACAATTAAAATGCAAGGCAAATGAGAATGACACGAAAGCCCTCCAATTTTAATCAGTGATGGCTCTGTGGAGCATTGAATACAATGCGGTTTCCCGGCAGACCCCTGGCGCGGTCTAATGCGAGACCACAAAAATTAAAGCACTAACAGGGGTCCACACAGGAGCGCTGTGCATGTAGCATTCAAGAGCCACACATGGTTGAAAAGGTTGGGCGCTCAGAAAGCTAGCTCGCACATAAGGTGGGTGGCCTGGAAACAGCAGTGATGTCCGAGGAGTCTTTAGGCGGGAGAGCACCGATTCAGTATCAAGGATGTAGAATTTCATTCAGACCTGTAGACTGAGTTAAGCAAGGTTTCCTAAAACACTGGGAGCACCGAGTCTACAGAAGCAAGGACGATTGTAACCTTATTTGTAGTCTAAACGTTCCTCACGATTGTCTGGAACAACTCATTTTTGATTTTACTTCACAAGGTTTAGGCAGAATATATTTTATTTGACAGTTTATTAGCAGACACTCTGCAATTAAACGATGTGGATGTTTTGCACTCGGAAACAACCAGGCGCTACATAACCCACCCAGATGATCGCAAAATAATTATTTGATTTATATAGCACCTCTTTCTGGCAAATCAGGGTTTGAAGCGCTAACCACTGACAACTGGAGTTGGAAATAGTACCGAAAATCACAGAAAGCGCTAATTAAGAGGGAGGGCCCATCACCAGCCCTGCTGACAATCGTGTTCAATTCAAACTGGGTTCGCTGGACCTCTCTCGTTTTACATGTTATGTTATTGTTCTGTGAAATGGAAGAAACTGCAATTCATGAAAAATGTGGCAACGCCATGACTCCAGCAAGTAGGAATCTGCGGGGTATGTATGACAACACCCATCATGACAAATTAATAACCAGCTTCGAGAATGCATCTGTGGGGTATAATTAGTAGTTTAATTAGCTGCATTAGCTGCTGTGCAGTCTTTTTCTAGGTTACTAGAGGAGTTGTTTCGATGGCGTGTATTTATTTCCCTGACAAATGGCTGCGAGTTTTAGGTTTTTTTTCTAGCAACTGGCTCGCTCGGCTAACTTGTTAACTGTTTTCAAATTTTTGTTTCCGAAATAAACGCCATTTTTCACTGTGTACAGGCAGCAGCGGAGAGCTGGAGGTTCACTATTAAAAACAGAAAGCTCGACATTTTCCGGTGCTCTTACTAGGAAAAGGGCGCTCCATTCCGCCTCACGAAGCGAATAACCTTTCAACCAGTAATCCCAGCACAAGCGAACAGGCATGAAACAAAACAATGACATGGCTGAACAGTTTATTTCTGGTTGCTTTCTTCTCTCCCCCGCCCTGCCCCCCCCCCCCCCCCCCCCCCCCCCAGCGCTGTTGACGACAGCAGATTCCAATCAAGGGAGTCAGACGGGGTCTCATGGCTGTCAATGCAGTGATTATTCAGAATCACTTGGGGGTGAAAATCACTTTGACAAGAAAAAAGGTGCAGTAAATGGAGCAGCCGGTTCAGGCACGTAATCCACGCCAGTGAGAATATCACGTTCAGCGTTTACGCTCGGAAACAGCAAGCTGAGGCACGAGCCGGATGGCTAAAAAGTCAGGCTGTCAACGATTATGGGGGGGAATGCTCAGAAAATAGCAGGGCAAATATTTTTATTAAACGGTCTCATACAGTATACAAGCTGAACGTATAGTACAAACATCGTCTCAAATGATCATGCGTTGTTTTTACCGGATTGGTTTTACATGGTCATCAAGGGAGTCTCAATTCTCCATCATGTCCCCGCCACAATTCGTGCAGATCCAGGAATACACTTCTGTCTCTGCTTTGGTATATAGTGTCTTGTTTATGTTTCCCGGGTACCGCATGACCCCAATGTTGTTCCTCTGTAATTCTTCCATGGGGACCATATTATCCTACCATTTTCTGGGGCAGATCACTTCCCCTGCCCTCCGGCTTCCTATTCCGCTATCGTTGGGGGCTGTGAGGCCCCCCCCATTTCCCTGCTGGATTTCTTTTGGCCACCCCTGTTGCTAGTGCCAGCCAGATCCTAGTAGGCCGTGGTCACTCTTCCTCTCCCTGGATCAGTAAGATTAGCCACTTTGCGCTTATGGGTACTCTCACCCCCAAAGCCTCGGCCATTCTGTCAGTCACCACCCTCCAATATCCTTGTATCACCAGGCAGTCCCAGAGGATATGGTTGAAGGAACCCTCCGGGTACATCCTCTTACACATTGGGGTGTCTACACCTTTACTAATCTATGCAGCAGGATTCGTGAATAGGAGCGTTGCAGGACCTTCAGCTGTATTAGCCTAAATCTATATCAGATCGCTATGTCTCAGGGGCCTTGGAGGGCCTCTTTCCATTCCTAGTCATCCATATCATCGTCATCCGTCCAAGTGCGTCAAAGTTGTCCCATCAGGTCGGGGGAGTTGCTCATCAGTTTTCAGTAGATCACCGATATTCCGTTTTCTGGGATGGGGTCTGCCAGCAATCTGTCCTCCAGGGAGGAGAAAAGTCGGGGAGGTGCGTGCCTTCCCGGATATGCTTCCTAAGTCACTGCATGGGGGAGAGGTCAAACTCCAGACGAAGGGTCTCAAAGGGGAGCAGCGGGCCGTTTCTCCATATGTCTCCCAGGTGCTCAATTCCTATCTTTGCCCACTGTGTAAACCCTTGCAGTCCGGACACTTCCCCCAGCTGGTCGCAATGCCAGAGCGAGGTCATGGTCAATCTAGATTGTCATCCTAGGTATCGATTGGCTTCAGTCCAGCTCCTTACCTCTGTCTCAGTATGTGTTGGTAGCACTATTTTCTTTTTGCGAGCATATAGGATGATTTCATGATTTTCAGCTGGCATGGCTGCTCGGTCGACCCTATAAGCCAGCTCACTCCGGTCTGTGTATACCCAGTCGTGAACCATCAGGAGTTGTGAGGCCCAATAGTAGTTTTTAATGTCCGGGATTGCCAGTCCGCCATCGTAGATCCCTCTTAGTAACTTGAACAGGGCTATACGTTGCACTCCCCATTGCCAGAGCAGTGATCGGAGTTCTTGAGCAATTTGCTTGAAGAAACTTTGTGGGACTGGATAAGGTGTGTTTTGTAAGGCATATAATAGTCTTGGAAGGGCCATCAATTTGTATAATGCTGCCCTACCCATTAGCAATAGCGGAGGGTGCGCTAATGCTCCGCATCTGCGCGGAAGCGATACAGATGTGGAGTGAGGTTTCGTTGCATGAATAAGTGCTGGTCCCTGTTCACAAATATCCCTAGGTATTTAAAGCCTTCCGATACTATTGGAACCATTACACGTCGATGGAATTCTTGGTGGGGGCCTCGAAGGGGAAATATTAGTGATTTGTCCCAGTTTAGTGTGGATCCTGCATAGCTCCTGAATAGTTTGACAATATGTAGCATGCGCGCAATGGAGGCATATGGTCTGGAGAAATAGGGGACTATGTTGTCTGCATATAGGGAGATGCGTTCCTCCCATCCATCCGACAATGGAATGCCCCATATCAGCGGGTCGCCACGTATCCAGACTGCAAGTGGCTCCAGGGCCAAGGCAAAGAGAAGGGGCGACAGTGGGCATCCCGATCTGGGGCCCCTGCCCAGCAAGATGAACCGAGAAAGCATTCTGTTGACCTCTACCCTGGTCAATGGGGCCTGGTAAAGCAATTTGACCCAAGTGCAGAATTTCTGGCCAAATCCCAATCTTGCTAACATGGCGAATAGGTAGGGCCATTCTATACTATCAAATGCCATGGAGGCATCCAGTGCCATCATTGCAGTCTACTGAGTTGAGGGCTCGCTTGTCATGTGGAGAACTCAGTACATTCTGTACAATTTGAGTCTGGTACTCCTTCGTGGCATAAAGCCTGACTTGTCTACGTGAATAATGTCTGGGAGTACAGCCGGGAGTCTGTCCACCAGGGCTTTCGCAAGGACCTTTGCCTCCACATTCAGGAGGGAGATCGGTCTGTAGGAGCCGCAGTCCTCGGGAGCCTTGCTAGTTTTGTGAATGAACACTATTGTGGCTGTTCGTTGGTCTTCCGGGAGGAATCCCGCCTCCACTGCCGCTCGGAACATCACCAGTATGGCCCTGTGATTCTGCACAAAAGCCCCTTGTAAAACTCGACCCGCAGGCTGTTCAGCCCCGCCGCCTTCCCTGAATGCAAGGAACCAGGGGTCGTTGCCCACTACTCCTCTGTCAGTTTGCCTTCAAGACTATCCCTTGACTCACCAGAGAGCATCGGGATGATAAAATCACTCAGGGGCTCCTCACAGTCAGTATTTGACCACTTGCTATTTGGCTTGTAGAGGCTCTCATAGTATGAAGCAAAGGTGTCCACAATTACCACGCGTGTCATCTGTAGGGCTCCCTCCTGATCTCTAACGACCGCCACCCAATACTTATTCCTATCCATCTTTGCCAGCCAAGCCATAAGTTTGGAGTCTTTGTCACCAACTTCGTATAGTCGGCTCTGTGTGGTCAGGGCATATGATCGGGCCGTTTCGTCAGCCAGGTCCCTCAAGTCATGTTGTCTTAGTGTTAATCTGTGTCAAATGTCGGTGCTGCCCTCCCTAGTTGCCGTTCTCGCCAGCTTCAGGATGTCTTGTTCTATCATGCTGCATGCAACCTGTGTCTCCTTTCTCTTCCCACCTATCAGGGCCTGAGCCTGGCCTCGTATCAGTGCCTCAAATGCCTCCCAAAGGATGCATGGAGAGGAGACTGATCCATTATTTTCATTAAAGTATAACTCTGTCCCTGAGTTTAGTTTGTCTTTGATATCTCGATCTCTCAAATACCAAGGGTCTAGTCTAGGAGAGTTATTGGTGTGAATAGTGGGTCCCCTCAGTAACACTCCCACTGGTGGTGGTCCCATATGCCCTGCGCCAGGTGGTCGGAGCCTTGAAAGCTTCCAACTAGGTTGTGTGAAAAAGTAGTGAATGCGTGAAAAGGACCCATAAGGCACTAAGTAATAGGTGTATTGCTTTAAATGAGGGGTTTGAGTTCTCCACAGGTCTGTCAGGCCCAACGCTAAGGCGAAGTGAGGAAGAGCCCCCCCCCCGCACCCTCAGCTTGGTTTCTAATTTATTCTAGTCGATCCAGCGCCATGTCAATTACTTCATTCATGTCTCCCCTTACAAGGAGGGTCCCGGTGGCCTGATTCAGGAGTAGAGCACAGAATTGTGACAGGATAACCACATGTAGTTTGGGCTGAATATATAGGAACCAGAGGTTTACTGATCGGCCCTCCCAACTGCCAGACAAGGCCACATGACACCCCAGAGTGTCCCATCATATTGTCCTTATCATGAATGGCAATAGTTTCCTAACCAGGCTGCCCACCACACAGGAACTGATTGAATACCCAGAGTGGGCTACTAGTTTGTAGCCAAATGGGTCTAGGGCTTTGTAGTGATTCCCCTTCAGGTGTGTCTTTTGTAGCAGTACAATGTCGGGGAGGTGACATTTAATGTGTTGCAGGACTAGGGTACGTTTCCCCAATCTGTTTACGTTCCATGACTATATTCGTAGGGTCGCTTGTTTAGTGACCTCCATGAGTGCCTGTCAATACATTTCCATCTTCCCACCCCTCCTGAGTTGACGTTCTGTGTTTTTGTACTATGCTTTGACTGTTAGATTGATGAGCATAACTATACAACCATACAAAATAATCAATGAAAGCCGCAAGAGCAGACCCTCCCTGCATCCCTGCTTAGTGAGAGAGAACCCCTCCCACTTCCCCAACCTGCAGAGTGCCGATCACCCAAAACTGTGCATTGAACAATTAGAAAGCGGTTTGCCGCAGACTCAAATTTATCGAATTATGGCTAACCCATTCAAATCATGTGGCCCCCAGCCTTCATAAGCATTGGTTCAACTGCTACCTAGTTATAGGGCATAAGTGTCCTAGTCCAACGACTCATACGAGATAGTTTAGTTTTCCCCCGGCTTAGCCCCATCTGTTGTGTAGGAGGCTCAAAAAAATGAAGAGGTCGGTGACACACCTGTCAACTTTCGTCCCTTTCTGTTTCTGGGTTTGGCTGGCTTGCTGACCGCCAGAGAAGCACGGCCACTCACCTCTGGAAGTCGGTCCTTCTGGACATTTGTTTTCTTCAGCTTCTTTCCCCAGCCAGCAACCCTCCAGCCAGTCTCAGGTATCTTTCGGCGACATGAAGAACTGTTACCCCTCCGTCAAGACGTTGAGCTTGGAAGGGAATAGCATCATGTATTTGAGATTTTTATCCCTCAGGGCTTTCTTGACCAAATCAAAAGACTTTCTTTGGCGTTGCACCTGAAGGGTGAAGTCTGGAATAAAAAAATGGGATTGTTGCGTTCTCGTACTGTAGGTCTCCTTGAGAGTGTGGCGCTTGTAAAATTGCATTGCAGTCCCTGAAGTTCAGTATTCGGGCTATGATAGTACGTGATGGGCCCCCAGACGCGGCAGCGGCCCCAGAGTTCTGTGTGCTCATTCAACTGAAAAGTAGTTTGACAGGCGCTTGGGTCGGAGAGTATGGAGGATAAGATCTTTGAGAAAAAGATCAACTGATTGACCCCAAGCCCCCTCAGGGACCCCCACCACACAGATGTTGCTGCATCTGGCTCTTCCCTCCAGATCTTCAATGCGGGCCATCATGTCCTTTTGTTCTTTTGTCAGGCAAGCAACCTGTTCCTCCAGTGTTTTAGTGTTACTTTATAGGAACCCTATGTATGTTTGTTGACACAAATTGACTCAAAAGATTTAGAGAGCATGACACATGGATTGAGTTTTAATCCGATACTGCTGTCATAACCAAGTGTTGAGAAGCCTGAAGAAGGAGGTTGGACCTATGTAAACCCTCCGAAACGTGTCGCTTTTTTTGACCTATGAATATACGTTGTGTTTGTGTTAACTAATAGAATTTAAGAACACATTACTGAATCTATTGTTGTATGCTATTGTGTCCTTAAGTAAATGAACCTGTAACCTCTGGTTTCAAATTAAATTTAAATTTTATTTTTCATGTTTTTAACTTGCATCATGATGTATTACTTCCAAAGCAAATAGAAGTTTTTATGAGTATACATTTTCTTGAACTAACTGAATAAAATTAAAAAATGGTTATTTTTTGCAGAAATTTGAGTGAGAATTGACTTCCTGGTAACGGAGATACGGACCCGAGTTGATACGGAGTGGTATGTGTGTTGTGAGTGCATGATTGGCATGCTAACATAATACCCCAAAGGGAGTTTCTTCCAGACCTAATCATCTATGTGGTGTTCTGTCCCTTTGGAGTGTTGAACCCCTCTCTTTTTTTAGAGCCTCTCACTTTAGTGCAGTCCGCTCTGTTATGCTAATGTGTTGGCCGGTTCGACCCCCCCAGCCCCACACCCCCACCACACCACCCACACTGTGCAAGGCTCCAGAGGCCTCGCTGGTTCTGGAACTTTTCCGGGCGTCATATGTCCACACCACCTTCCCATCTGGTGGCCAGGTATGTCCAGCGCCCAAGTGGGCCCTATGGGCCACAACAATACTCAGTGGCCGCCGACATGGCCCCCAGCAGTCCACACTCCCCATGTGAGGGGGCCGCATTTGGTCTCCACTCTCTAGTGCGCCGCCTTCTCACCTCCTTGACCCGCAACCGTCCTCTATGAACAGGCCGTTCTTAGGCATCGCCTCCTCCTCCATGAGGGACCCCCGGATTTACTGCCCAAGTGGGGAAAGGTTGCCCCCAACTCCCGTCATGCCACTGATTATTTGAATGTCTTGCGCTGTTGTTCAGGAGTCCGCTACTCTCCGCCCTGCGCTTGATTAGGCCCGCCGGGCCACAGCAACTCTTAAAGACCCCCTTTGGTGATCCCCAGCCGCCACACTCACAGTGTATCAGACCTGTGAGGCACTGGGCCGGGGAGGCCATGTCTGGTCTCCGTGCGTACGTGTGCCGCCGCATCACCTAGACGGCCCGTGGCCGCTCTCTGTCTGCGGATGGTCCTCGGGGGCCGTCCCTGCCTCCACTTTGGGACCTCCGGATAAACTGCATGAGGGGGAAGCTGCCCTCGGCTCCCCTCGTGGTCTCAGATTATTTACTTGTTGTGCTTCTGTTCGTCATGCCTCTGGAGGTCTGCTTCTCAATAGCGGCAGGCCGAACTCGTCCGCCCGTCACTGCCTTCCACTCAGGTCCGTCAGCAGCTCCGTGCCTCCACGCTCTATCAGCCCTTATTTCATCTAGAGATGAGGAGATCGTCCGCTCCGCCAGGTGGTGTCCAGCCCGTAGCCGGTTGGGGTACTTCATTCTAGATCGTCTCCGCTTCCCACTTCTCCTTCTCTGCGGAAGGTTTTGTTCTGATCTGCGCCGTCTTGGGCCACATTCGCTGCTTGTCTCCGGTTCTGAACGCCTCCTCCAGCCTCCTTGAAGCGTCGGAGATGGCTTTCCCTGTGCTCCAAAGCCTCTTCCCAGTTACCAAGGTAGGCAGCACTATGACCAATGGATTATTACAGATGTTTCTTGGGGGCTACACACTGTTGGCTAGTGGAGCTCACTCATTGTGCGGTCATCTTATTCAGCTGCAAGCCATGCCCCAAACTAATATTTTTAAGGGCTTAACTTGTAACATCCTATATTAATCGCACAAAATACATACCGAACCCCGGGATATCGGATTTTACTGGATGCAATAAGTATCAGAGATGCTTGTAAATATGGCCTTAAGATTTTACCAAGCACACACAAACATTTTAAACTACGGTAGAAGTAAGACATGCAGGTATCCGAGAGGAAGCGTCCCAGCTAATCTTATTTTAGTATAAGTTAAAATGTCAGGAACCAACATTGTTCTAAAGCTAAAACATTTACATAGCAGGCTAACAGAGCCTCTTAATTTGTCATGTACAAGCATTCCATTTAAGAAATTGCAAACTGAGACAAATATGAATTGCAATGTACTATTTTATTAAAATATAATTAACTAAAACGCAATAGCTATGTTTCAACTACATTGCACTTTACTATTTAACCTCCTACTTTACCAGTTGGGAGGGACAGTCCTTCACATTATATTCCTACCTAAGCATATCATGCACTATGGTTTATAATCATAAGTATCTGTAAAGCAATCATTCATCACTTTAGAGGTTTTGCTGTCCTTAAGGTTCGAGTTGGACATCATTTAATAATCTATGTGATGCCAAGTTTAAAGTAAGTAAACCTTTTTACACACCAACTACACATTATCATGCACAAACATGTAGCCTGGAGTATAAATAATAAACGTCTAGTGTAACTTTACTCATATGAAGAAATAAGTATTCATTTGTAGACCAAGGCCCTGATTACAAGTTGGGTGAAACAGAAGTGTGTATTTGCTACACCCCATAAACACCATAACCCCATCTTGAGACCTTAACCAGGTGTGGTAAATAGCTCAGATTCCGAATATTTAGAATGGAAATACGGTATAACACGCAGACACAGTTTCGACACATCCAATTTTACCCCCGTTCTGCCTCCTTTCTTGGCCTGATACTTTTCTGCAGGTACGACCTGCCGAAATCTGTCAGAGGAGTATTGTGAGGGTGATAATTATTACACAATCTGTAATTAAAAACCCGGTGCAAACATTTCTGTTTGTACAGGGATCAGAATAAAGCCCAGACTTGTAACGAGTGCCCCGGCCTAAGTAAACTCAACCCCTCTCTCAATGAGGCAAGTTATTTTGTCTCAGCATTAAGAAAGGTTTTGTTTCAGAATGTTTCACTTCCTGAACCTAGGACTCTTTTAAAAAAATTTGCAAAAATAAAAAGCACCTGACACTTCCACTTATGTGGTTGGCATTACCAGAGCACATGCTCCGTTGAAGAAATGGCCACGTAGCACCTTTGGTAGTCTGGTAAACTTTTCACATTGATTTGACAGTTACTGCTCAAAAACGAAGTCTTATTCAGTTAATCATGAAGTTTTACTGTTAGCCTTCTTCTGGGACTTTTTTCAGTTAAGTCGCTCTCCTTTATTTACGGAGGCCTGGTACATGATTTTGGTGCTTAAGGGTGGAGGTCAAAAGTTGATGAAAATTTGCCGACATATTTTCTAGATAGGCAAGACCAGAGGCAGCAAACCGAGATGTGTGTGGTATTTCTTGGTAGCAAGTGATGCTGGGTACCATGAAAGTCAATCACATGAACATACCAAGTTAAACTGGATGGATGCTAGTGAGGTTCTGTTAAACATGTTCTTTTCCATAGTAATGTGTGGAGTATTATGTTTTTAAGTGCAGCTGTGAGCATGGTGATAACCACCAACGAGGCACATCTGTTGGCTGGGATGCATGTGAAGTGTTGCGTCCAAGCGGCAACCAACTAGTCTTCCCTTGACTGACAGAGCCTGTGAAAGTTGTGTCTAATGTGTTAGTTGGAGGATGGATAGCCCTATCAGAGCACCACTGAGAGCAAGGCAAGATGGCCGTGCGGTCGTGATCCGCATCGGCTCCGCCGCCACAGTGCCGTGCCACCAAGAATCCGAGGGCCAACACACAAGGTGATCAGCAATCTGAAGTGCCTGCATCAACAGGAATGCAGCGGAGCAGAGTTTGGGTAGTGCAGCTGCCAGAGAGTCAACGAACAGAGTGCTAAGTGAGATGCGGCCGCTGAGGCAAGACGACAGCCTCGAATCTCGAGACGGAGGCAGCGACACACAGGGGAAACGGAGCAAGGTCGGCGGGTAAGAGATTCCGGGGACTACGGAGTGTTGCTCTCCTCCCGCTTGTGGCTGCCATACATCGTCCGGGACTGCTGCACGGACCTGAAGCGCCCGGCTTCGAAGGCAACGCTGTAAGTACCTACCTCAGAAGTGGGGGGTGAAAAAACTGTTCAACGGGTCCTGGGTCCTGGGTCCAGCAGCGGCCGTGGCACTGATCTCGGGGTCGGCGTCAGGGGGAGCAGGCAGACACGGTTGCCTGACCTTAAGATGGCGCCCCCCTGGGGCCAGCAATGAAGGGTCGGAGACGAACCACTTTGTTTTCACACACAGTGGCAGCGGATTAGAGGCGCAAGTGAACTGAAGGGCCTGATTTTGTAGTGCAGCGCAGGACAACAAATCAGAGAAGCGATGGAGAGCGCTCCTGCGTGTTGAAAGGACCAATCCAGAATTTTATTATGTAGCTGCTGCATGGATAGCTATGCTCATACTCCATTGTTGGGTTTCACCCATATGTTTCTGGGAACACTGCTGTACCACAACTTATGAAGACATGGTGCCTATAGCTAAGTGATCCGTTTAAGGACCAGCTCTCTCCTTTGCTCACAGATAGCAACCTGAGTGAAGTGCAAGATCTTAGTGTCTACTAATGCTATATGCTGTTGTAGTTCCCTTCCAAACTTTTGGCCTCCCAAAAAAAAAAATCAAGTAAACAGAGTCTCAAACTACTTTACGGAACCTGATACGAGGGAAGTAGCCCCCGTGGGAAGCTCAAACAACAATATGCCACTTACCAGGGAAGATATCTCTGAAGTGACTTTAAACGCAAACTGTGGGAAGATTTTAAGCCTGACATGAACGCATCACTGGAAAGTCTGCGTGCATACCTTCAAAGCAAACTTACATCACCCAACAAGATGTAGACTATGTGGGTACTTGTACTAAGGACCTTGAAACTAACTCCCAAGACCTAAAACAACCGCTACACAAGGTAGAGGCAACGGCACAACACTATCGGATGCAACTTCTGAAATCGGCACTTCTGAAATCGGAAGATGCTTTGAGGTTTGTACTGCGCTCAGGGTTTCCCAGTAACACCGGGATTGTGCTGCCGATGGAACTATGACAATGCCCCCCGGGCAGACACCATTGAATGTTGTACTTACGGCGGAGAGCGAGCAACAAGGCTGATGCCCGGTGGAGCGGTTTAGGCAGCTACAGAGCAGTATGGCTCTGGTTCAGCCCCCAGCCATCACCTACCAAGCCGGACTTTGGTTTTTTCCTCGTCTCCCCGTTGTGTTTCCTTTCCCTCCCCCGCATCGTCCTTCCGTGATCCTGGTGTCTACCTCCCCTTTGCCACCCCTGCATGTTTTTGATTGTTGGTCCCCAGGCGGTTTGTCTGTCTCTCACTTTGACTGCTTTGTCCCTCTGAAGTACTTTCCCCCTGGCCGGTCTGCCTGACACTATCTGCATTCCTTACCCCTTTTACCATTCCCCCTCCTTCCATTCCACATTTGATATGTGTCTTGGCTATGCTATGAGTTAATATCTTTTGTTATTGTATAATCACTGTTTTTCTCCTATGCTTACTCTTGGCTACTGTAACTGATATTATTTTTGTAACCTGTAACTCGCTGATCCTCATGTAAAGCGTTTTGATACCTCCGGGTCTAGCTGGCGCTATATAAAACTCTGCAAATAAATAAAGAATTATGTGAGAGCTGTGATGGCTTTCAGGAAGTTGCAATGAGCACATATAGAAAACAAAATAGGACTCCAGCATAACACGTCATTTGATGGTTGAAGTGTCACGCAATATATTCTGTTTCAGCTCCAATCAATAACATAACAATTTAATGGACACTGCTATCGGATATTACATTACATTTACATTAACTCCACATAACACATTTGTCTACAAATTATCAGAACGTTATATAGTCTCAAAGAGCGTAGCTGCGCCACCACCTCAGTATTTTAGAAATTCGGTCCAAAACCTTGCTTCTTTCATAATGTGCAACTACAGACAGGCTGCTTGTGGTCGAGACCACCAAACCCTGGACGAGTTTAAATTGAGTATGGAAGTCATGAAATGGTGGGGTTGTACACGAGGTCTAAGAGTTGGGCACTAGGCAATTGTAAGATACCGGATCTATGTTTAGCCAGCTGATATACAGATCCTCATCATCACAGGGGAACCAAAGCAAGTAAATGAAAAATTAATGACAAATAAAACAAAATGAATTGGTGTGTGCAATGTTGGGATAAAGGATAATTAAGGACTACGGCTAATGAATTCAGAAATCGAAAATATCCATTTTAATGTATTACTATTAGAGCCAGAATTCTTATAAATGCTACCATATAAAGGAATACAAATCATTCTGTACTCATCAATGGAATGAGGCTTCAAAAGGTGCCAGGTACTGAATCCTTCCTCCTCCACATCAAAAACACACATCACACCAGTCTACAATTGGCTACAGACTCTAACCAACTTACACATAATCCCCACTTTAGTTCACACTGCGAAATCTCAAGGATTCACCCCAGATCAAAGTATCTCTATCTCCCTTCACATCACCGAAATAGCAAGACTATCCACAATCCAACTCCACCACATAAAGAAATAAACTCGCCATCCCCACATGAAGACTTCAAGAACACTGTCCAAGCGCTGGCTAGATCGCATATAGACAGCAGGAGCCCTACTCTAGCTGACTTTCCCAAAGTGGCACTGGGTCCACACAGAGATAGCCTACATGCGTCTGGCAATCTAATAAAAAGGAGCCAAGTAGTCATACTTATCACCCCCACCCTGAGGGAAATCCACTGGCATGCCATTCACCTTGATCTACTCACAGTCATTCTACTCTTTTGTTGATACTACTATTAATCCTTAGTTCTGTTACCCGAGTTATGCACAGTATGTTACTCGCAAAGAGTTCAGCTGCCCATGTAACTATTTCTGCACTATATAAGTAGGTTTAATAAATAAAGGGTTCCAGTGTTGCTTAAATAATGTACCACTTAGTGAAGGGAGTTCACATGTATTATTTTGCATTGGATGCACAGCTAACACGTCAACAAGGCACACTGAAGGACAGCCACATTCATATCCATTAGGCTAATTTTGGCATATAAAGGTTTATTTAACAAGCAATACAACAACTGAAAAAAATGCAATCTTGAATTGAATTTTGTTTCAAATGAAGACTGCCTGGAAGTTGAAATATCTGACTTTGAGGTAATGGAAATACCATAATGACGAAAATGTTGGGAACTGTGCAAGGGTGGTAAGGGGGCTGGATGGACTCGGTTAACCATGTTCAGGCCTGGGGGGTGGGGGAAAGAGATAGTGAGAGAGAGCGTGTGTGTGTGTGACAGTGTGAGAGTGATAGTGAGAGAGAGTGTGAGAGAGATGGTGTGAGAGAGATTGTGTGAGAAAGAGAGAGTGTGTGTGTGAGAAAGAGAGAGTGCGTGTGTATGAGAGAGAGAGTGTGTGTGAGAGAGAGAGTGTTTGTGTGTGTGAGAGAGGGATGTGAGAGAGATTGTGTGAGAAAGAGAGAGAGTGTGTGTGTGAGAAAGAGAGAGTGTGTGTGTGTGTGAGAGAGAGAGAGAGAGAGTGTGTGAGAGAGTGTGTGTGTGTGAGAGAGAGTGTGTGTGAGAGAGTGTGTGTGTGTGTGAGAGAGAGTGTGTGTGTGTGTGAGAGAGAGTGTGTGTGTGTGTGTGTGAGAGAGTGTGTGTGAGAGAGTGTGTGTGTGTGTGTGTGTGTGTGTGTGTGTAAGAGAGTGTGTGTGCGAGTGATAGAGTGAGAGATATAAAAGGGTAATTATAAACATTATTGTAAAAGTATTAGGAGAAGAGTGCTGCCGAAGCACTATAATGGTGAAGGGAGTACGTTTTTGAGACACGGGTCATTGGTTCAAGGACTGGTTTTATCACACAAAATGCCGGAGTAAATCTGGACTTCCCCTGGCTTCAGCTCTGTACACAAAAGATTAATGATCCCTTAGTTCACGAAAAAAATACCACTGAATCAGATCACCATTTGTTAGGTGTTTAAAGACTGTACCTGAGAACTATTGTCCTTGCTTGTGTGCATCTCCACCTCAAACATTATGTGTTCGTCCTCAGGCGAGGGGCTGCAATAAGAACAGTGAGATGTCATTGTATAAACGGTCAGTATTACAATCACTTTTGTTCAAACATGAATAGACCTAACTGTAGGCAAGTTACTGAACTGTAACATTGGGTTAATGCTGGTAAGTGTGGGACAGGACCATGATGCCCCAGAAGTGAAAAAGAGAATTACCTGTAACTACTCCTGCGTTGAACTCTTCCATACTTTCACAAGCATCTCTATATCCCTTATGGTCACGCAGGACATGTTACATATCAGTAAGCATTACATTTAGGCGTTAACTCCAGTCTAGAAACTACCTTTATCAGAATTTAAACCCCAAGTGTTCCACCGCAAATTATCTGCCCTACTGTTGAAACTCTATTGTTGGGGAATTGCTGTTACAGCAGAGAAACTTTTTCTACACCAGTATTGGACCTTTAATATATTAGCATACTTCTGAATAGAAGAAACATCTATACATAAAGCCAGGAAGGAATTCTGGTTATCATCCACCCGAACACAGTCTGATAACCTGCCTTCCCTGGTCTGGCTTCTCGCCTGAATTGGATTACAAACATCATTGGTTGGTGAAACTGTGCGGGCCTCAAAACGTTATGTGATGCAAGCATCTTGCAATAGGGTCCTTGCTCATACACCCACTGTTGTTTTTTTACTTGTGAAATGGCACATTATTCTCCAGTGTTGTAGTCTGTAAGCCTTAATGTTGCACAAAGCAAAGAAAATTGTAACCCATCAAGATGGTCCCTGCTTGGGTGTGATACAGCTTTTCTTTCCAGCCCAAAAATCAATAAATAACTGGTCACTTTTCTTCAAATCCTTTCTTTCAGCCATAACGTAGCCATAAATTAGCTTAGTTTCTATGGCACCGTTGTCCAATGAAGTTCCATGAAGTTTTGTAAAGATAATATATTGAGTATAATCTCCAGCTTTGTACATCAATTCTATTTATAGTCATTGTATGTATATTTTGTAAATGTGGCTATCCTGAAAATATGTCATGAATCCAGCCCGCCCAGAACTGTAGAGGCAGCATGAAAATCTGAAGTAAGATAGCAATTAAATGTATTTTTTTTGTGGAAATTAGAGAGAACATTTGAATTGAAGCAGGACTCCTATGGAGCACTACCCTTTGCTTAAGAACTTCAGCTGTGGTTTAAAAGGTTTGCAACTCCCCAAACCCCCTCACTGTGGCTATCAGAAGAATGCATACTGCCTTGTAGGATACAAAGTACCAATCCCCATTGCAAAAAGGCTCAAGCTGATGAACTGCTAATTTGGAAATGAATGACTCAATTTCTAATCAGGGTCTCGCCTTCAAATGGGTCAAAAAGTTCAATTACATCTTCCTTCGATACTTTTGTCAATTATTTCTGAAATCAAAGAAGGTTTGTTTGGAAGTTTATTGTGCCTCAAAATTGTTGTCAAATGCATCTTTATCACTGGGTGCTTCTGGTCAAGCTCTGTTGGCAATATCAAGTAGGACACTAACTGATCGAAAGTGATGACAGGTTACACATGCTTAACGCACACACAATGGCTTCCAATTCCATTCATATTTATTCATAGTTTAAGCTGCTACAACAGCATTAATTGAGCATTGTCTGAGTGTCTGAACTAAAAACACTTCGACCAAGCTGGTGCTATCAGCAACAGTTTGATTTTGCGCCTTCTCATTCGGGTATCGCACATGGTTATTAGGGAAATGGACAGAAATGTATATTTAAACTATATATTTAAAATATATCTTATGCAGTAACTAGTAGCAAGTAGCTGCTGCTGACGGCATGGAATGGCATTGCAGGTCTGTGTGTTGCATACAAGTATATCTGCAGTGTGCCAGATTCTTCAAAGATCTCCTGTAATAACAGAAGTTCGATTTACCCTTCATGGCAGGATATTTCAGACTTTGGATGTCTTCTAATGATTAATGCACACCTCAGTGTGCACGTATTTGAGCATCTTGATTC
Organism: Lissotriton vulgaris; assembly: GCF_964263255.1. Lineage (NCBI taxonomy): Eukaryota > Metazoa > Chordata > Amphibia > Caudata > Salamandridae > Lissotriton > Lissotriton vulgaris. Next base: position 463,511,434 of record NC_141699.1, read on the forward strand.
ACTCTAAAGGCGAATGATACAATTGTGATCACGATACACTAAAACAGAAGCCCCTGAAAAGGTATGCCATAACTCAGTTCTAAAACAAAATTCCATAGTTAGAAAAATGGTCAGTAACTGGCTATTTCTACAGTCTGTTCTGCTGGGTAAAGCGCCTAGATGGATTTAGATCACAGGAGTGCATTCTATTGTCTCACTGCACAGGACGCTTTTTACTTCACTTCCTAGATAATAATTTTAATGTATGAAACCAAGGTCCAAATAGTTCTAGACACTGTGAGACTACATCCCTGCAATTAGGTTACCCAGAGAGTTGAGGATTCTCCCCTATTCCTTTGCCAGACAGTGGAAGGCCTGGACCCCTTATTTTGAGAAATAGCGCTAGAGCTGTGTCAGGAGGGACCTGTCTGCCAGGGGCCGGGTGAGGACTTTAACGCTTGTTCCTTTCCGCCCCGAGTGCAGGACAGCCACGGTCCCTTTAATGCTGCTTGGACCTTCCCGGAGGTGGGGACTCCGCCAGTGATGTCATCGGCCGTGCTCCTATCAGGAGCAAAGGAGGAGCTGAAAGCACCATACCTGAAAGAGAATTGCGCGCCATCAACCCCCGAAGCAGGTGTGGAGAGAGAGAGTAGTCCGGTGTGGCTACAGAGGCGTTCTGCGCAGTGGAGACGGAGGTTTCGGGAGTCGCGGAGCCCCAGGGACAGAGAAAGCCAGGAGGCCAACGAGCAACGAGCCGCCCCGCCACGCTTCAGGAGAAGTGTGGCTCCACAAGGTACGGGCCCGCATAACGGGACTCGTATTTGCACGGGGAGGGACTGGGTAGGGGGCTTTGAGGGAGGTCACAAAACGGGTCTGCACATGAATGCCAGAAGCCGCAACCCTTCCCCTTCGAGCACTAAAAGCGCCTTGGTAGTTATCGACGTGTTGTGGTGGCAGTCCCTGTTGATCCTCTCACTCCCCGCCCCCCTTCTGTCAGAACCGGAACTCCGGTACTTATCAGTAATCAAGGGTTTTGTTTTGTTTTCTCTTCTTTCAAGTGCCTTTGCGAACCCCTGACTTTAAAGGACCTACAAGGCCAGGACCCTTGAAGCAAGAAGTCGCCTGCTACCATACCACCAGTACTGTTACTCTCGGGATAAAGACGCTTCCCTGTTATCTTTGTTTTGAGCTAGTCTTTTGAGCTGGACTTTGAAGCCACTGAATAAAAGTGCACTCCTTTCCAAACGTACTTGAGTCGTGGTGCTTCGTTTATGGTTCCCCCACCCTGTCCCAATCACCACAAGCTGGTATAGGTTCGAATATGGTCAATTAAAGAAGTAGACTACTTAGGAACTTGCACCACAAAATAAACATCATGACTATGCATATATTAAAGAAAGGGATTTGAGAAACAAAATTTCAAGCGGCCAGATGTGCCCAAGTATTGATGGAGCAGGGTTTTTGTGAAATAAAACCTGCTCGGATTGAACTCCTCATTGTGTGAATTATTAACCAAATGGAGTAAAAATGAACAGTGCAAAACTAAAAGGGGAAAGATGAAAAACTGCACAAGCGCATGCTGGGAAAGTAGAGTATGCCGCAAATGCACACGATTAATGCAAAAAATAACAGCCAAAAGCCGCAAGTTTCTTTTTACGGAATTGTTTGAAAACAATGCACAAGGCGTAAGAAAATGTAAGCAAAAGCGTTCATAGAGCGAATAATAATGGACATTTGTAAAATAACTATGAAAATTACACTTGTATTTGTTTTCCCTAGAACGTGCTTTACTGCTCTGGAGAAGAGGACTCAGGACTTTATTTAGTTTAATTTTGCTTATTGTTATGTTATGTTATACTTATAAGATATGTAGAAAGGAGAAAGTCATCTGTCCTTCGCAAGTTCCTGATGATGGCCAAGGTTGTACAGAGGAAATAATGAACATTATGAATGGAACTTCCTTGCCGAGCATAGCATTTGGACACTTGTACTGCAAATTGATACATTAGTGAGATGGAGAAATGTACAAGCCGCAGAAGTGCGATGATAAACTTTCCTCTGCAGAAGGCTGATGACGTGAGATAATTAAAGACCAAAGAACTAATGGAAGTTTGGCACATTGAGAATGGTGTGATTAGACACCCGTTGTTTTCGACCAATGGAAGACAATAATTTTATGTGTGATGATATAATGAAGGTTGGACCTTTAGTGAATCTAGAGTATAAATATTAGTAGAAAGAGGGAGGGGTTTAGAGTGAGTTGGAGTGAGCGCGTTTTCCTTCTTTACGAGAAGAGAGAGCTGTGTTGCGGTTTCCTAAATTCAATGGGCTGGCTGTTGTTCTTTTGATCCCGACTCAGACTTTGCTCTTCAATTCTTTTTTCGGGTGCCTAGCTTACTCTCATGGCCAGAGGGGAGCTTTTCAGATTTCTAGAACCTTGTGAGATTGGTTAGTTAAATATTCTGAATTTGCATAAGTCTAATTTCCAAATGTCTTTATCCTTTTGTCTCTACGCCTATCCACTCTCTCATTGCGCTGACATTTGAGATGTACAATTGTGATTTATTTTGCTAATGCTCTTTTGTGTAATGATCTATGATTCAATCTGTATTGCACTTGATGAGCAATATTTAGATAAAGCATTTTGACGTATAAACAGAGTTTGTCATTATTAGTGTAATTGATTTAGTTACATTGAATGATTATTTCTTTATGAAATTGCTTGAGAATTCTGATATTGTTTTGCCAATCCCTGTCAACTAAATAAAAGATTCATCGGAGTAGGAAGAAGAGAAATAAAAGGAGCAAATTGGTAAGATTGGTTGAAACTCCTGCAGTGTGGAAGGAACTGTTGGGTATTAAATTGGGTCCAGATGATTAACATTTGCAAGTTCCCAAACGGAATAAAGAGCAGTGCAATCTACAGACTGTGAAAGTGAATTCTTAAACCCAGCGTTCCATTTTATTAATAGATTCATAAATCGAAGACATCTCAAACAAAACACATTCGATACTGATCAGGGGACTAAATGGTCCTTAAGCATATAACAAGCGAACAGAAAAAAACAGTCATACACAAGTGCTAATCATAATAAAAGCTGGATGTTTAAAAGACAATGCAACCTGTGGAAATATTAGATCTTTGAACTTCACATGAGACACACATTGATTACATCTTCAGTATCACGCTACAGAAAAGATGGCACATGAAGAGGAGCACAGTGCATGTAATAATTGCATCACCAGCAAGTTCAAGAGATTAATGCTGAGCGTCATCCAAACAGTACCATGACTTGGAGACACTAAACCTTAGAGAAACCTTTTTAGTGCGCAGAATGGGCAAAAAGGGAAAGTGCTCCACTGCAGCATCAGGGACTATCCCTGCCTATGTGCAGGATCGAAGAACACTTTTAACAGAGACTAAAACCACTTCTGTCTACATAAAAAACAGATGCTTATTTAAACAATGTACAAGGGCAGGAGAGCACTGTTTTACCAAGTCAGGCTGAGGACTTTCAAGAGGACCCACAATTCACCCATTGGTTCACTGCACCAAAAGTCCACCAGGTGACTGTCTACTAATGGAAAATCAGTATGTTGATTGTAGTTGAAAGTGCCGGCAATCGGTGTGCTTAAGAGAAGACACTATAGCGGTGATCTACTGGGTAAACTGTGGGTCCTCTTGCCCTGATGAATATGCCTGAAATTATCTAAGCATTGAAACATTTTGGCCTGTCTTCAAGTAATGGTGTGAGCATGTTGGGATTGTTCTTAACCATATGCCTAGGTCTATGCTAATAAAGGACTGAAGTAATACTTCGCACACATTTTTAGATCAGTAGTCATGAGATCTAGTCATTTGCAGAAAAGCTATAGTCCAATGTAAAGGCACGGTTTTCGCAGGGATAATGTTAGAGTTGTACACTGGGTTCTTACTGCCACATGGCTGTACAATGTGGCAAGTATTTCTGCATACATAGGAGTATGCCAAGGATGAGTATCGCCCACCTTCTGGAAATGCTAGTCAATTGGCTCACATGGTTGCTTACTTGTGGCGTCCCCTACCTCTTTTGTATTAGGATTAGTGCCCACTGCTTCATCAAAAACTGACACCCCTTAAGGATCCTGATGTTTTCACTACTTTGTAATGATAATAAAGCTCACAAGGTAGATGTTTGATGAACCACGTGGGGTGTAGGAGTCTGGGATTCATTTTGACCTTTTCCAGTGGTCGTGGGGGGTGGGTATGTCAAGGCATCTTCTGTAACATGTCACAAATATGGTAGATAACATCAAAGGCCTGAATATAATTTCAACACTCTGTTCACAATTCCCCTAACAGGTGGCAGGGAGCAAAGGAATGTTCATTGCCACAAGCAGGGAGTAGAGGATTGAGTCCTCCACTTCTGACCGGGGTCACTCAAGTTAATCTAGCATTTAAATAGAAATAAAAAACTACAGAAAAAGCTAAATGCATTAGAAAACTAAAAGCATTGGAGCAAACTCATTGTGCAAATATTCATGAGGGAATGAGTGAATGCTTATGCTGTAAAAAAAAAATTTACTCAGAGCCGATTGATTACTCCCCTATCTGTTCATGGGTAGAAATTCCCATTTCCGGCTGGAATGGGATAGTGAGCATTCTGGTATTCATGGGGACAAATTCACTTCCTTCCATAAAGCAAGTGGAAATAAAACTGGAAATGGGCCACAATTGGGGAAAACATGCAGGTAAAGGTTTGGTTACACTACTTTCCCCAGATATTATTACACTTCATTACCAGGCCACTCACGATCAGCTCCAGTGTACGGAAAGGGAAAAACTTGCACAACTTTAGTTTGGATCAGCTAAAGAATAGATAACAGTGACATGTCTGTTACACTGGTGTAGTTTCACATATTTTCATTATGCTTATTTTGTGAAATTCGCAAAAATTTTCCATTACACCAAAGGGCACACATATTTTGGCAGGGAAGCAACGGAGCAATGCGAACAATAAGAACATAGGAACGCAAGCAGTTGCTGTTCACTGCACTTGTGTGTTTTCTGCTACTTTTTTAGCGAGAAATGCATCCTCCCATCTTAAAAATGGAGGTGAGGAAGCATTTTTGCTAATAAAGTGCTAAAGCCAGTTTGGCACATTGCTTCATTTTTGTGAAATTTTGCTTAAGTTCTCCAAGGCAAATTATGCGAATTTCGCACAACCCTGCTAAAGAATCAATTTCCACTTCTAGCAGTTACTAGGTGACAGTCTATTCACACCTGATAAAAGCAGAAAGACAAACACAGGAGAACTAATATGCAATATATACCATTAGTCATAATAAAGCCCTGTGTAACTGGGCGCCATAAATTAACATTCAAGCGATACAACCACAAATAAGCAAAATAAAGCACACACTACCTGTCACAATGCGAGCTCGCCCTTGAACTACTCTGCCCTGATTCGTACTGTGCATCCAGGAGGATCTTCTCCATGTCCCCGTTGTGGATGGTAGAGGAGGATGGAACATGTTCCAGACCTCCATTACTTCCATTGCCGTTGTCGTCGGTGTTTCCGTTGTCGTTCATCTGTAACTCGATGCAAGAACCTGTTGGACAAGGCAGATAAGCTCAGCTTTAGTGACTCAGAGGCAAATCATGCCTTGCTGAAGTTATAGCTTCTGTGAGGGAGCACAAATACTGTAATGGAAACCTAAGATAAGACAACTTGAAAAGTGCACAGTAAAACGTTCCAGTGTATTAAGATTCTATGTCAGGACCGGAGGCTTCAGATTATGCTATATCTTCCTTCGCTTTATTAACATAAAGAAACCACAGCAGCTTAGGAAAAGATATAATAAGAACAAAAAATGCTTTAAACATAAAGCATTGACGTAATGTTCAACAAAAAATCAACAACAACTCCCAAGAGTCTCTTTGTTATAATCATAGTCCACAGTCCTTTGTCACTGTTCATCATCCCTATATAACCGGACTTCCCATCATCTTCCTCCTCTTTCTTCGCTGCTCCCGCAGCCAGATAAGTGCTTTTCTATTTGTCTTCTTTATTGTGCTTGATGTCTTGCGGTCTTTGGGGACTCCTTGCATGGTTAATTTCCTTTCAGAGTCCCTTAGTTGCGGGAACGTTCTGCCGTTCCTACGCGACTTTTTTCCCACTTGTGTGCGGTGTGTACATAGACCGCAAGGGGGCGGCCTGTCGCCTTGCCGACCCTCCGGCGCGCCTCCGCGGTGCGAGGAGCCGCGCCGTGGGGTCTGCTTGCGCAGGGGCCGACCCTCGCGTACCCCTCTGACACCTGGTGCTCCGGGTCTGTACTTCACAAATTGACGCCCTTTGGGGTCTGTATGGCGGTTTGGACCGCGTGATTCGCCTTCGGGCGAGATCTGTGCACCTCTTTATTCGTGTGTGGCCTAGCGCGCTTGAGGGGTACGTAGACCCGGTCCCGGCGAGGAGGGTCTGCGCGCTTGGGGGTTGGTGCAGCCCACCTGCCACGTCAGCTGGCCCAAAACGTGATCGCAGCCGCTGGGCCTGCCCACATTCGAGAACTTTCTCGGTTGCCGCCCTCTTGGGTGCCCCGCATTTGCCCTTGGTTCCGACATGGAAGGGGAGTATGATGAGGAGGCCTGCCCCTATCTGCAGGATGATGAGTCTTATCAGGCGGTGGACAGCTCCATCTATCGTTGTGTGACGGAGGTGGTAGGGCCCATGGAGGACCGCCTTTCGGCCCGCATCGTAGAGGAGTGTGCCAAGCTGGCAGCGGCGCAGGTGCCGCCGCCGCCCGAGCTCCCGGGGACGTCCGGCGGGTTGCCGCCCGCCCCGAAGAGACCCCGGGGTGAGGAGCCTTCATCGGAGGCCCAAGGCGTGGATAAGGGCGCCTTCGAGCGTCTTCGTGACGCCTTCCTGGCCAAGGCGACGGCGGTGCCTCCGACGCCCTTGGTGGACCCTGGCACTTCGGGCGGTCTGTCAACGGCGCCCGCCTCCCCGATCTACGACTCTCCGGACACGGATGACGACGGGGAGTCGACCCGGTCTTGGCTCCCGGCGCCTTCGGGAAAGGAGATGCCCCGAGATGAGTCGGGCATGCTGGACCCGGACGAGATCGTCCACCCCCGATCCGCGGCCTGGGCCCCGGGGGAGACGGTGGCGAAGTTTGTCGCGGGCCGGCTGCGCAAGCCCCTGGAGAAGGAGGCGAGGGGTTGCCTGCGAGGGGAATGCCCTCGGCCTACTTTGGAGGGGAAGGTGGCTATGACCCCAGAATTGGACCCCAAGATGGCCACCTTCCTGGCGAAATTCATGAAGGACCCCAGGAAGGGGATCGATCGGTCCTGGCGGGCCTGCCAGGACAAGCTGTTGGACGCGGTCGGGCCCGCCACGAAGATCCTCGATATGGCGGAGGAGGCTCGAGCGAATGGCACCGCCATTTCACCGGAGGTGCTCTCCAACTGGGCCCAGAGGGTGATCGTCTTCTTGGGCAACGCCAACTGTGCCCTGTCCACGGAGCGGCGGCGGTCGCTCCTTATTAAGCTGGACCCGAAGCTGGGGGACCTGGCCTCGTCGGAGGCAGGTGCCGTGGCCCAGGGTGGCCTCTTCGGTGAACCTTTCATCCGCGAGCTTGGAAAGTTTGTGAACACGTTCACGTCGCTGGACAAGGCCCAGTCCAGCATCAAGAGGGTGTTTCACCAGCGTTTTTCTGGAGGGGCCGCGCGATCGGCCGTGGTCAGCAGACCAACAACCGTGGACAAGGCTCCGGAAGAGGTCAGTACCAGACCTCGGCCAACTACACCAATTTCTACCCCACGAGGGGACAACGCTATGGTGGAAGAGGATTCCAAAAGAAGTCCGGACAAGGAAATGCCCCCGGTAAGTGTACTTTGCTTGGATCAAGTTCCGATTGGGGGGCGGCTGGCAAGCTTTTACGGGGAGTGGGAGTTGCTCACTGCCGATGCCTGGGTTTTGCAAACTGTGAGAGGTTTCCATATAGAGTTTCACGACCAGCCAACTCAGGTGAGGCCCCCGCGCCCGATGGTTTTCTCAGATTCCGACGCGCGATTGATAGACGGGGAGGTCTCGGACTTGCTGCGCAAGGGAGCCATCCGCCTATCAACGCGCCACCCGCATGGGTTCCTCAGCAACGTCTTCTTGGTAGACAAGACGGATGGGGGCAAGAGGCCTGTCATCAATCTCAAGGAATTCAATGGGTGGTTGGTCTACCGTCACTTCAAGATGGAGGGGATCCACCTCCTTCGGGACGTGCTCCTCCCTCGGGATTGGATGGTGCGACTGGATCTCAAGGATGCCTACTTGGTCGTTCCCATCCACCCCCCTCATCGTCGTTTCCTACAATTCCTGTGGGACGGCCGGGTGTTCGAATTCACCGCCCTGCCGTTCGGCCTTTCTTCGGCCCCGTGGTGCTTCACGAAGGTCCTCCACCCGGTAGTGGAGTTTCTCAGAAGCCAGGGGGTCCGTATGATAGTATACTTAGACGACATCCTCCTTATGGGGCAGTGCCCGGAGGTGCTGGCTGGACAACTGCGTCAAGCGGTCGGCCTGCTTCAGAGACTGGGGTTCGTCGTCAACGGCTCCAAGGCGGTCTTGGTTCCCACTCAGCAGATCACCTCTCTAGGTTTCGTGGTGGACTCGGTGCAGGCGGTCTTGAGCCTACCGAGCCGGAAGGTCGCAAAGATACGGCACCTGCTTCGGCAGACGATCGCGAGGGATCGTACGTCACTGCGCCATGTCGCCAAGGTGGTGGGTCTTCTGTCGTCCTCCATCCAGGCGATTTTCCCAGGCCCGCTGCACTACAGGGCTCTTCAGCGCCTGAAAGCGCAGCATTTGCGCCGTGGGATGTGTTACGATCAGTGGGTTCCCCTCACGGACGAAGTGAAGGAGGAGATGTCATGGTGGCTGTCTCACATGGAGGCATGGAATGGGCGAGCGATCTTCGGGTCGGCTCCGGACTTAATCATAGAGTCAGACGCCAGCAGGTCGGGCTGGGGCGCCCGGTGCGGGGATTTTTCCACCGGCGGCGCCTGGTCGTCAGAAGAACAACAATTGCATATCAATTGTTTGGAGCCCCTTGCGGGCTCCTTCGCGGTTCGCTGTTGGACCAAAGATTCGGTCAAGGCTTGTGTCCTGCTCCGGATGGACAATGTTTCGGCGGTCCGATATGTGAACCACCTGGGAGGTCCTCGGTCCCGCGCCTTGGCGGATTTAGCGAAGGACTTCTGGGATTATTGCCTGTCTCGTCACATTGCGGTGACGGCGGAGTATCTGCCAGGCCAGTCCAATCAGGTAGCGGATTGGCACTCTCGACATCTCAGGGATGCCAGCCAGTGGAAACTGGATCCGGGAGTCTTCCGGTGGCTACACTCCCTTTGGGGCCCCTTCTCGGTGGACCTCTTCGCGTCCCGTCTCGACCACCAGCTGCCGCGGTTTTACAGCTGGAGGCCGGACTCTCTGGCGGAGGCCACGGACGCGTTCTTGCAGGATTGGAGTCGGGAACAGCCGTTTGCGTTTCCCCCGTTCTCCATGATCATGCGGACGGCGGCTCAAATACGCCGCCAGGGTGCGGACCTGGTGTTGGTTACACCGCTGTGGAGGTCTCAAGTATGGTTTCCGGTTCTTCTGGAACTTTCCTGGGATTTTCCAATCCTACTCCCCCTGTTTCCTCTGCTCCTGACGAGCCCGGATCGGGAACCTCACCCTCTCGTCATGCAGAACACTCTCCGCCTCGTGGCGTGGAGGCTCTCAGGAGACGCTGGACGCTCCCGGGCCTTTCGGGGTCAGCTGAGCACTTGCTCTCCAAAGCATGGGCCGATAGTACGACGAAGCGTTACAGATCCGCTTGGCTTAAGTGGATGCGTTGGTGTTTACGAAGGGATTTGGATCCCATGGTCGCCGGCCTTGTTCCCGTGCTGAATTTCCTGGCTCATTTGGCCGACAAGGGTTTGGCGTATAGAACGATCAATGCTATCCGGTCGGCGATTTCTGCGGGCCATGATAACATCGATGGCCATCCGGTAGGGGAACACCCTTTTGTGTGCCGGCTTCTGCGAGCGGTTCGCCTCGCGCTGCCGCCAGAGCCCAGGTACTCCGTCCTTTGGGACGTCAATTTGGTCCTGAACCTGTTCCTATCGTGGCCAGCGAATTCTTATCTGTCTCTGAAGGAGCTTTCGGCGAAATTAGCCATGTTGTTATGTCTGGTCTCTTGTAGGCGCGTCTCGGACGTGCGCGCGCTGGATGTTTCTGCACGCATTTTTTCCCCGGAGGGGGTTACTTTTACGGTGGGTCGACGCACTAAGACGTCGTCGCGTTCCATTTCTTATCCAGCCTTTACTGACACTCCTAAGTTGTGTGTCGTGCAATGCCTCAAAGCATATGAGGACCTGACCTTGGATCTACGCCCTCCGGGCGAGCGTCAGTTGTTGATTGCCCTGCGGAAGCCACACAAAGCTGTCTCCTCCCCCACTATCGCTAGGTGGGTGCGTTGGGTCATGCAAGAAGCGGGCATCAATACTTCTCTCTTTGGAGCACACTCCGCCAGGGGGGCCATGGCCTCTAAGGCATTCTCGGTGGGTGCTCGTCTGGAGGACCTTATGCGAGCGGCGGACTGGTCCTCGGATTCCACCTTCAAGAGGTTTTATTTTAAGCCGGTGGTGGATTTAGCTCAGTTGGTGGTAAGTAAGCTTTAAACTAGCATAATCTGAAGCCTCCGGTCCTGACATAGAATCGAAATTTGCCTAGCTTACGTAACGGTAAGTTTCAATTCTATTAAGGACACGGAGGCGAGGATTATCCCACCCGGACTACGGTGGTGTCTCTACCCACCCGTATGGCAGTAAGTAAAGCGTTTTCCTTTACGTTGTCTGTACTGTGTTGTTCACTGAATGCTCCTCGCCTTGTTGTAGCCTTTTCCTGGGCCACCTCGCTGATGCTGTTCCTTTTTTGGCAGGCAACGACGGTGCTAAACAGGACCAATGAGGCTTAAGCGTGATCTGCGCGAAGAAAGAGGAGGAAGATGATGGGAAGTCCGGTTATATAGGGATGATGAACAGTGACAAAGGACTGTGGACTATGATTATAACAAAGAGACTCTTGGGAGTTGTTGTTGATTTTTTGTTGAACATTACGTCAATGCTTTATGTTTAAAGCATTTTTTGTTCTTATTATATCTTTTCCTAAGCTGCTGTGGTTTCTTTATGTTAATAAAGCGAAGGAAGATATAGCATAATCCTCGCCTCCGTGTCCTTAATAGAATTGAAACTTACCGTTACGTAAGCTAGGCAAATTTCGATTCTGTAGCCTGTAAGATGACGCACATCATTAGTAAACAAGCATTTGCATGCAATAGGTCTCGCATTTGCAAAAGTTTGAGCTCTTCGCATTGTAAATGACAATGCCTTTTATTTATGTGTTTGGGAAACCTGTAAGCGGTGCTTAAACATGCACTTTGTACTTATAGTTGTTGCCTACGTAATGAATGCCAAAGCAACCATATCAAGGGAACTTCTCTAAATATTCTGACAAGAAAAGCAAAAAAGATCTTGGTTACCAATTTGTCACACACTGTCTTATTGGCAGATAATCACTCATAACTCTTGATTACAAAATTAGAGGTGTAAGCGATGATGCAACTTTTGTCACTATCAGCACTCCTGGTGGAGACCCACTGCCCAAGTGCTAAGGTGAGAACACTGATAAAATATCGCATTAGTGCTGTACACTGTTGTGTTGCACATCATGCAACATAATCCCGTATTTGGACCTATATTAATGACGCATATTTAAAGCTCCAAAGGGTCTTAGAGATGGGTAGACCCTGTAGTCACACTCTACAAAGAAAGTACACAAATTAAGCATTCATTTTTTGATAATTAGCCTTCTTAAAATTGATTGTCCAAAGAATGCTGTGAATTGACAGATTGTACAAGATTCAAGTCTCCCCCGCAACTTATTTTGTCAAGGATTCGTGCCTGCCGGCATACCGAGAGGCTTCTTCTAAGCCCTCTATATTGAAATACTGCTGTGCGTGGGGAGGTAAAAGACAATCTTTCTGATCTCGTGGTGCTCCGGATTACGTTCCAGCATCAACGCGTGATAGGAGAGTTTTTTTTATTTTTATAGATTCATGGGAGGTGTAGGTTTGACTAAATCACATAGTTCGCTGATGGGGGCACTTTTACAACAAAAAAAAAGTATTTTTTGTCAACTTGACAAACATACTTTTCTTTTTGTAAATGGGCCCATGCAGCGCTTCCACTTTAATGGCGGCTGCGCACCTTTCTTTAGCGTGCCGCGTCTAAAGAAAGGTGCACGGCTGTCATTAAAGTGAAGGGTGCTTTTAAAAAAAAAAAAGCATTTGTTTATGAAGCTGAATACGTTGAGCCGCGCCTAAAGAAAGGGGCGCTTGCCGCCATTAAAGTGAAAACACATCATGGTGTGCTTTAAAACAAAAAAGAAGACTGCTGCTGCTGTATTTACTGTAACAAAGTGTGCCACGCTGGTTTAAAAAATAAAAATAAAAAAGTTGCGAGAGGGCATGTCCAAAGTCATTTAAGAAAATAGTGCTTAAGGCTGTAATCAAAACTACTTAGCAACAACACATGTAATAGGGGGTGTCCTCATGGGAGGTTACAAGAAGAGAAAAGACAGGACTAAGGAGAGACTACTATGCCTATTGACCAACGAAAAGCCACCATTTACAAAGGACAGTGATATGAGCCTAATAAAAAGATGGGTGCAAAGGGGGGGGGTGCTTCATGCCCATATCCTGAATGCAGCATGTCTCGAAGACCTACAAATATGTTAACATCTTAAAGCTTTAACCACATTTACGAAGTAAAAACCACAACGGCCTGTTGCATGCGTTGCACGCCAACTTTTTCTTAAAGTCTTCTAAATATATATGTTTAACTGATTTTCAAACTTTGGGGTCCACGCTGCATCGATCCTCACCCATCGGCACTGCAACTTCCTACCCCTGATTATGAACCATCCCCAGTTCAGTGCAGCTTTGCAGAACTTTCTTCTCTCATGACTTTAAATATTAAGCTGGAGTGCTCAGGCACTAAGAGTTGCAGGGAATTCAGTTGGGGAGATACCAGGGCCGGAAGTAACAATTCCACTTGATTTCTCCATCTTTGACGCCGGGTATTATGACTTGGAAGTCCAGTTATGAGTAATAACAATGGGTCTCAGTAACACTGTGACCTAGCTTTACTATATGCGGATCCCACATTCCAGAGGCTTTACTGTGGATATTTTCTACAAACTCTGAGTAGGAGGATAACGTCATTGGACCCATAGGTGGTTGTAGTGAGGGTAGAAATGCACCTAGCAAAAACGGGTTCAGTATTCCCTAACCCAATAATTTCACGTACATGAGCTTACTCAGAATCAACTGGAGCAGTGCTCCACAGAGAGAACGCTCTGGTTGACTCGTAATTTAGGCCACTATGTTTAGAAGATACAATAAAGAAAACCAGATAATATCAGGTCGTCCCGGTGCACTGCTACAAGTCCCTCTAGCTGAGTGTACTAAGTTAAACAATAATATCAATTACATTTCAAAAAGCGTTATCAGCATTGTTTTAATTTTCACAAAAAGCAGTTTCAAACAATTAAACAGAAATAGTCCTTTTGGTTTTGAATCGAAAGTCTTCATGTAAATTCAGATAATTCAAATTCCAGATCCAAAGGATAAGATCCAAGAAGATTCATGTTGAGTTTCAAATTATAAATCCCAATGCATTTCGGGCAAAAACAACACGCCCTTCGTCAGGGGGTTCTGTACAGAATAATATATACATGTCAAAACATTCGGTTGCAAAGGCAACAGGCAAAATAACAAAGTCAGTGGCCCCACATTATTAAAAAAATATGCGAAACGATCATGAAGTGCTGAAGACTAAAAGGTTTAGAAGCCAAAAAGTAAGGTAAAGTGTCGGGGTCAGGGAGAGGAAAAAAGGGAAAAAAGAACCGCTGAAGGTACCGATGATCCCATAGTGCGATGTGAAAAACGAAACTTACGAGGAGGGAAAGGCACTAAAGATTACCAGTGGATACCAAGGAGTGCTGCATGAGAACAACAATTAGTATACAGCTAACGTAAAAATTGGATTAGTGACGGTGAAAGTTAACAAATGTTCGGTGAAGAGATTAGGTTCTTACCAGAACACTCAACGTAATAAAAAAATCGAGGAGCAGGCTTTGAATTCACTAAAGGTGGTGAAACTATGGGAGAAACTTAAGTTTAAAAGGCTGAATGGCATAACGCTAATAGAACTGTAAGCGAATGCGCAAAGCGGGATGGCTTACCGGATAAGTGACTTGATAAGGGTTATGTGAGTGGTGAAGAAGTCGTAAAGACGATCTGGGAAAAGAAAATATATAAATGATCTAAAGTCGCCGGGGGTAGGAAGTATACAAAATATTTATGGAGTCAGTGCAAGTTACTCACCACCGGGGTCGGTGAACGCTGCTCAGAGTCTCCAGACGCCACAATTACCAAGTGCGGTGTAACAGACTCGGGGGGAGTTAACGTTCGAAAATAACATGGGAGATGGAAGACGGACTACGTGAGGATGAGTCAATCAATCAATCAATCAATCAATCAAAGACATTTGTAGAGCGCACTACCTACCCGTAGGGTCTCGAGGCGCTTGGGGGGGGGGGGGGGGGTTGCCGCTACTGCTCGAACAGCCAGGTCTTGAGCTTCTTCCTGAAGGAGAGGTGGTCTTGGGTCAGGCGCAGGTCGGTCGGGAGGGAGTTCCAGGTCTTGGCGGCCAGGTAGGAGAAGGACCTTCCTCCTGTAGTGGCTCTGCGGATGCGTGGGACGGCGGCGAGGGCGTGGCTGGCGGAGCGGAGGTGGCGTTTGGGAGCGTAGAAGTTGATTCGGTTGTTGAGGTAGCTCGGACCTTGGTCGTGGAGAGCTTTGTGTGCGTGGGTAAGGAGGCGGAAGGTGATTCTCTTGTTGACCGGGAGCCAGTGCAGGTCTCTTAGGTGTCCGGAGATGTGGCTGTGTCGTGGGACGTCGAGGATGAGTCTGGCTGAGGCGCTCTGGATGCGCTGGAGTCTCTTCTGGATCTTGGCGGTGGTTCCGGCGTAGAGTGCGTTGCCGTAGTCCAGTCGGCTGGTGACGAGGGCCTGGGTGACGGTCTTCCTGGTCTCTGTGGGGATCCACCAGAAGATCTTCCGAAGCATGCGCAGGATGTTGAAGCACGACGAGGAGACGGCGTTGACTTGCCTGGCCATGGAGAGGGAGGAGTACAGGATGAAACCCAGGTTGCGTGCGTGGTCCGTCGGTTTGGGTGCGGTGCCCAGGGCGGGGGGCCACCAGGAGTCGTCCCAGGCGGAGGGCGAGGAGCCCAGGATGAGGACCTCCGTCTTATCTGAGTTCAGTTTCAGGCGGCTCGTCGTCATCTACTCGGCTACCTCTCCCATCCCTTTGTTCAGGTTGGCTCTGGCGGCGGCTGGGTCGTTGGTCAGGGAGAGGATCAGCTGGGTGTCGTCGGCGTAGGAGATTATGTTGAGGTTGTGTTGGCGTGCGATGGCCGCGAGGGGGCTCATGTAGACGTTGAAGAGAGTCGGGCTCAGTGAGGATCCTTGAGGGACGCCGCAGATGACTTCGGTGGCCTCTGACTTGTACGGTGGTAGGCGGACTCTTTGTGTTCTTCCGTCGAGAAAGGAGACGATCCATTCCAGCGCCTTCTCCTGGATTCCGACGTTGCTGAGGCGCTGCACTAGGGTGCGGTGGCAGACTGTCGAAAGCCGCAGAGAGGTCTAGGAGGATGAGGGCCGCTGTTTCTCCGTTGTCCATCAGGGCTCGGATGTCGTCAGTGGCGGCGATGAGGGCGGTCTCGGTGCTGTGGTTGGCACGGAATCCGGACTGCGATGGGTCGAGGGATCCATTCGTCTCGAGGAAGGCGGCCAGCTGTTTGTTGACCGTCTTCTCGATGACTTTGGCTGGGAACGGGAGGAGAGAGATGGGGCGGTAATTCTTGAGTTCGGTGGGGTCTGCCGTGGGTTTCTTGAGTAGAGCGCTGAGTTCAGCGTGCTTCCAGCTCTCGGGGAAGGTGGCGGTGTCGAATGAGGAGTTGATGATGTCCCGCAGGTGGGGTGCGATGACCGCGTCGGCTTTGTTGAAGACGTGGTGAGGGCAGGGGTCGGTCGGAGATCCGGAGTGGACGGAGTTCATCGTGTGGGCGGTGTCTTCGGTGTTGACTGGGGTCCAGGCGCAGAGGGTGGTGGTGGGCGGCGTTGCTGCGGTCGTGGCGTGCGTCGGTTGGGTGCTGAAGCTGTGGTGTATGTCCGCGATCTTGTTGTGGAAGTAGGAGGCGAGGGAGTTGCAGAGGTCTTGCGATGGGGTGATGTCGTTGTTTCCGGCGTTGGGGTTGGAGAGCTCTTTCACGATGTTGAAGAGTTCCTTACAGTTGTGTGCGTTGTTGTCCAGCCGGTCCTTGTATGCAGTTTTCTTGGCGATGCGGATCAGTTGGTGGTGTTTCCGGGTGGCGAGCTTGAAGGTGGTCCTGTTGTCCGACGTGGGTTCCTTTCTCCAGGCTTTCTCGAGGGCTCGGCAGTTCTTCTTGGAGCTCTTGAGTTCGTCGGTGAACCATGGGGCTCTCTTACTGCCGGGTCTGCTGGGCGGGATCCTCAGAGGGGCGAGTTCGTCTGCGCATTTGCTGATCCACTTTGAGAGGTTGACGGCGGCCTGGCTGGGGTTCACTGAGCTGGCCAGGGGGTGCTGGCTCAGGGAAGCGGCGAGCTGGTCGGCTGCGATCTTGTTCCAGCATCTTCGGGCAACCTGTTGCTGGTGGTGGTGGATCGTCGTTCTTTTGAAGGTGAAGTGGATGCATCTGTGATCCGTCCAGTGGAGTTCTGTGGCGCGGCTGAAGGCGATGTCTTTGCTGGATGAGAAGATGGCGTCGAGTGTGTGTCCGGCGAGGTGGGTGGGGGTGGACACCAGCTGCTTGAGTCCAAGGTTGGCGAGGTTGTCGAGCAGGGTGCTGGTGTTGCAGTCGTTGTTGTTCTCCAGGTGGAAGTTGAAGTCCCCCAGGAGGATGTAGTCAGCGGAGGGGAGGGCGTGCGGGCTGACGAAGTCGGCGATGTCCTCGCTGAATTGAGTGCGTGGTCCCGGAGGTCGGTAGATCAGGGTGCCTCTGAGGGTGGTCTTCGGGTGGGTGTGGATCTGGAAATGCAGGTGTTCGGCGGAGGGAGGGGTGTTGTCGGTGCTGGTCGTGATGCGGATGGTGTTCTTGTGGATGATGGCGATGCCTCCTCCCACCTGGTTGGCGTTGCGGTCCCTCCGGGTGATCTTGTAACCTTCTGGGATGGCGATGGCGATGTCGGGCGCTGAGGAGGCGTTCATCCAGGTCTCCGTGATGAAGGCAACGTCAGGGGCTGTGGTGTCGAGGAGGTTCCAGAGTTCGATGGCGTGTCTGTGGACGGAGCGGGTGTTGAGCAGGATGCACTTGAGGTGGTTGCTGCTGGTGTTCGGCATGGGAGGTGCTGGTGTCGGGCAGGTCCGGATGCAGGTGAACTTGCAGGCGTAGCAGCTGAAGGGTCCGTGGACGCGTCGTGGGGTGGCTCTGCAGCATCCCGGGGCTCGGCCGGTGTCGAGTGCGATGAGGGTGGCGGCGTTGTACGTCAGGCGGGTCGGTCGGGGTCCTCGGGGGCCAGGGGTCCTGGCACTGGGCGCGGTCCAGGCGCGGACGGGCGTAGACGGGCTTACCTTTGGCGCGCCTTCGGCGCACAAATCGGCGCACCCGCTGCGCGTTCGCACGGTCGCCATATATGGCGAAGTGCGCGGGTGGGCGGAGCAGCTGGGAGGCGGGAGCGGGGAGGGAACAGAAGGAAAAAAGGGGCGGGGTCAGCGGAGATGGCGGGAAGCGGGGAGCGGGGAGGGAAGACGGAGGGCGGGTAAAAACTGGCAATACGGCGGAAAACAACAGTTATGGCATACACAATTACATAAAATTACAATACCACAATGACAACAGGCAACAGTACAAACAGCACCAGGGGCACAGGGGGAAGAGCGCTAAGCACGGACCACGCCGCTCGAAGGAGGGGGCGTGGTCACGAAGCGGCAGTCGGGCAGCGAGGCACACTGGAGGGGGAGGCACACGCAGCAGCTGGTGGCCGTGCGGCGCGGGAGCGTCCAAGGGCTAGGACACACTCACCTGCGTCGCACGGCCGCCATATATGGCCAAGTGCGCGGGTGGGCGGAGCAGCTGGGAGGCGGGAGCGGGGAGGGAACATAAGGAAAAAAGGGGCGGGGTCAGCGGAGATGGCAGGAAGCGGGGAGCGGGGAGGGAAGACGGAGGGCGGGTAAAAACGGGCAATACGGCGGAAAACAACAGTTATGGCATACACAATTACATAAAATTACAATACCACAATGACAACAGGCAACAGTACAAACAGCACCAGGGGCACAGGGGGAAGAGCGCTAAGCACGGACCACGCCGCTCGAAGGAGGGGGCGTGGTCACGAAGCGGCAGTCGGGCAGCGAGGCACACTGGAGGGGGAGGCACACGCAGCAGCTGGTGGCCGTGCGGCGCGGGAGCAAAAGTAAAGAAAAATGGTGGCGGCCATCTTACGTTAGTATAGTGAGTGTAAACAGTGTGAAGAAACTGAAAGGATAGGCATAAAAAGTCGATGCGACTGGAGGGTGTCGCCAGCAATATTATAGTTATTAGTGTGGACTTTAAACATAAAAAAACATACAAAATGTTGTGAAAATACACAGATACAAAATAAGAGCTGCAAACATGTTGCGAAAAAAGTAGAAAAGACACAGGTGACTTATTGGACATTACAAGAAGAACGTTTCATAATGTGCGTTATATACAGGATGTGCATAAATACAGTGGTTAGTAAATGCATAATTACAGAAAACATGCCAGTTCGAATTTGTCATTAAGGCCCTTAGGTGTAAGGGTTTGCATAAACCAGATCCAGTGGCTTTCGCGTTGTGACAGAAATTTGGTGTTATCGCGATCAGAGCATTGTTCAATCATCTCAAGAACACCACATTTAAGTTGGGAAATGTTGTGTCTAAATGTACACCAATGTTGGGCTAGAGGTGAACTGATGGTATTGGTTTGAAAGCGACTCTTGTGTTCAGTTATTCTGGTTCGTAACGCTCTCTCAGTTTTGCCTACATAAAAGAGGTCGCATGGACATTTTATAAAATAGACAAGATGTTGACTAGTGCATGTGGCATTAAAGTTGAGGTGGATGGGTTTGCAAGATCTGGGGTGATGTATAGTTTTACCTATAATGATATTATTACAGTTGGAGCAGTTCATGCAAGTCATCATACCTCTGAAAGGTTTGGTGGGTGAAACAGATTTAGCTGGTGAGTTAAGAATCTCTTTTAGATTGCGTGCTCGTTTGTAAGCAAACATGGGTGGTTCCGCAAACATGTCTTTGAAATCTGGTTCAAGCTGTAAAAGCGACCATCTGTTAAGGATGATGGTTCTTATTTGTTTGGAATATGTGGAGAATGTTGAGACATAAACCTCTCTTCTATCAGAGGTTGGTTTGTTCTTCTTAATCATCAAGTCTGTGCGTTTGCAGGCAATGGCTCTATTCGCAGCTTCTTCTATGACTGTGGTAGGGTAACCTCTTTCTTCAGATTTATGTTTAAACTGATCAATCATCTGCAGGCCAGTTTGCTCATTAGAGTGGATACGTTTGATACGTAAAAATTGTGAGAATGGTAGGTGACGCTTAAGTGACCAAGGGTGAAAGCTTTGATACAGTAAAGCATTGTTGGGATCTGTTTTCTTGGTGTAAAGGGTGGTTTCAATATGACCATTTTTGAGCATGACCATAACATCTAGAAAAGGTATATGATCAGATCGCCACTGATACTTGGTAATTGTGGCGTCTAGAGACTCTGAGCAGCGTTCACCGACCCCGGTGGTGAGTAACTTGCACTGACTCCATAAATATTTTGTATACTTCCTACCCCCGGCGACTTTAGCTCATTTATATATTTTTTTCCCAGATCGTCTTTACGACTTCTTCACCACTCACATAACCCTTATCAAGTCACTTATCCGGTAAGCCATCCCGCTTTGCGCATTCGCTTACAGTTCTATTAGCGTTATGCCATTCAGGCTTTTAAACTTAAGTTTCTCCCATAGTTTCACCACCTTTAGTGAATTCAAAGCCTGCTCCTCGATTTTTTTATTACGTTGAGTGTTCTGGTAAGAACCTAATCTCTTCACCGAACATTTCACTGTCACTAATCCAATTTTTACGTTAGCTGTATACTAATTGTTGTTCTCATGCATCACTCCTTGGCATCCACTGGTAATCTTTAGTGCCTTTCCCTCCTCGTAAGTTTCGTTTTTCACATCGCACTATGGAATCATCGGTACCTTTAGCGGTTCTTTTTTCCCCTCTCCCTGACCCCAACACTTTACCTTACTTTATGGCTTCTAAACCTTTTAGTCTTCAGCACTTCATGACCGTTTCGCATATTTTTTAAGTAATGTGGGGCCACTGACTTAATGTTATTTTGCCTGTTGCCTTTGCAAACGAATGTTTTGACATGTATATATTATTCTGTACAGATTCCCCTGACGAAAGGCGTGTTTTTGCCCGAAATGCATTGGGATTTATAATTTGAAACTCAACATGAATCTTCTTGGATCTTATCCTTTGGATCTGGAATTTGAATTATCTGAATTTACATAAAGACTTTCGATTCAAAACCAAAAGGACTATTTCTGTTTAATTGTTTGAAACTGCTTTTTGTGAAAACTAAAACAGTGCTGATAACGCTTTTTGAAATGTAATTGATATTATTGTTTAACTTAGTACACTCAGCTAGAGGGACTTGTAGCAGTGCACCGGGACGACCTGATCTTTATCTGGTTTTCTTTGTTGATATTCGCAATAGGCCTGCAGAACCTATTTTCCCGCTGCACGCATAGTTTTATTTTTGGTAAAAACAGTTGAATTGTTAACAATTCTGTAAAAATTGGTTTACTGAGTGCAAGACGGTTGCCAAGTCCTCCCTATTGTTAGAAGATACAATAGGCATTGGCAATGGCAACAGTCTGGCTTTATAAGAATGTTGTTAGGTAATATGACATTAATCAGTAAATATGAGATTGGATATATATTTCAGTTGCATTGTCAAGCCAGAGAAAAATAGCATACGTTAGCTAGGTCATTCCAATGTCATGCGTGTGCCCCTGAAAGTTCAAGCTTGGTTAGCTGGCTTAATAAACAAAATGATCAAGACAGCTGTGTGGAGGGTAAACATAATAAAACCAGAGGCTTATTTTATCTCACTCATATGGTATTGTTTGGACCTGTGATTGTACCAACAATAATACATCCCAATAACCATTTAACCACAGAACAAAGCAGTAGAAAATATGGATTTAACACTAAAACAATCTTCATGGCATGTGCGGGGAGGAGTTTCTTCTCAGTGCTATACAAACTGATAAACACCTCCAAGGGATACAACAGATCTATTAAACAAAGTAGGAAAGGAATCTGGGCAATTCATTATTAAAAGGAATAATGGGGTAAAGGAATAATAAATGGCGAGACATTTTGCAGGAGGATAAATGTATGAAACTTAGAGGAAGACAAGATTATGCTCAACTGGTATCTCACATAATCATAATTAAAGAAAAGGTATCAGAATAGGTCTTGTGTCTGTTGGAGAGATGGGGGAGGGGGGGCAGACGGAACTCAGTTATATGTATGGTGAGGATTCCACAAAGTAAAAGATTTTAAAATATTTTGGAAAGTGGTTCTTTATGGAATTAAATGAGATTTTGTGACAAAAGGGCCTGACTGCACATCATGTTGTTAAAGCCTATATAGTAATGCAGGGTGCTGCCAGATTGAATACAGGAGGGATCTAGAAAAAAGTACCTTGCGGAAACTGATACGATCCATTGAGAAATTAGCTTATGTGGCATCGTTTAAGATTTGAAAAGCTCTACTAAAGTATTAATATGCTGGTACAGATCAAGCTCGCTCATGTACTCAATGCCTGCATTATTAGTAGGCAGTGGAAGAATTAACCAAACTGGAAGAGAAGCATACTTGTCAGAAAAGGAGGATTCTTTTACCAGAACTTGTTCTCACAGTGTTCTTTATTTCTGACTTTGGCTGCTCCTAGATGAGAGCGTTGGCACACATTGCTGGTGGGGGGGGGGGGGGGGTAAACTGATGTGGAGTGGACATTGTGTTACAAGAACTGGAGGTAAAGGAAGAGGCTGGCGATTATCAGATGTGCTGTAAAGAGGAGAAGAAGCATATTGCTTCCTTTTTAGGTAAAAGACTACCTGACAGCGCTGCTATCTGGTTTGCTAAAGACATCTTGGGGACATTCAGAAAGCTTCCCTGGGAATGCATTCTACCCAACTGCTAACCATTGGTTTCATGGTTTGCAAAGGACTCTCCAGTCTAGGCCTCTCCAGTCTACAACACTGCACTCTATGCTACTGTACGTCAAAGCACTGAATGCCAATGGAAGCTCCTCTGTACCAATCCATGCCACTCTAATCTACTCTGCACTGCTGCACTCTACGCCACTCATCTCTACCCTGCAGCACTCCACTCTACTCTGAAACAATCCACTCCGCGACACTCTATTACAAACCACTGAACTCTACGTCAATGCACCCTACTCCACAGTACTCAAAATCAATGCAGTATGCTACTGCACTCTATGCTAATCTACTTTGCACCACTGCACTCTATGCCACTATACTCTACAACTCTACTCTACTCTACCCCACTGCACGTTACACAACTCCACACCACTGCATTCTGTCACTGCACTCTACAATACTTTACTTTTCAACCCTTCACTCTCCTCCACTGAACTCTATGCCACTCTACTCTGCACCATTAAACTACTCTAAGCCAAAGCAATCTATGCCACTACACTCTGCAGCAAGCTACACCCGCTACACTCTACTCTGCATCATTCTACACCACTCTATATCACAACAGTCTACTCCACTGTATGCCACTCTTCTCTACTCTGCACCACTGCACTCTAGGCCACTGTAATGTATGCCAAAGCATTCTAAAATACTGCGGCACTCCACTCTACGCCACCTCATGCCACTCTATAGTACTCAACACCATCATTTGACTGCGAAAGCAGTGAGAGTTGGCATTTCTGACACTACCAAAAAGAGGCTTTGAAAAGTTGTTCACACATGCAGTAACACTAAACAAAGATGGAATTTGTTAAACAGAAAATAACAAGGGTAGGGACTATTAAGGTCTCCATAGATACTAAATATTGATAAGACGAGGATTAAATCAGACCTACTTTGAGACTCCCAGCTTTTGTTAACCCAGGTCCAACCCAAACCCCTACCTGTACTGCACAAGGTTATTTCCGCTCCTTTTGTCTATACTACTAAAAACAATGCTAATTGGAGGGATTTCAAAATACCACATGAAGATGCTTTACTCACAGTATTACCTACAATAAAACCCTCCAACCACTTCAAGGATTCCCTGCCTGCCTAGCTCATTAAACAATTCAGTCTTTCTATATCCCTCCTTGGACCAAGCTTGTCAATACATTACTCTTGCAGGGCATATTTCCCCGATAGCCTAAAGATCGAGCAGGTTACCTTCTATTCCAAAAAAAACTAACGCAGACCTGTCTGATCATAACAACTACCGCCCTATCGCCAACATCTCTACTTTCACAAAACTTTTACAGAAATACATACACAAGCAACTTTGCAAACACAAACATTTTCAACTCATTGAACATCATTAATCTAACTTCAGAACGGGTCACAGCACTGAAACTGCTCTGACACACATCATTGATTATGCCCGACAATGTCAAACTAAAACAAACCCTGTCTACTTCTATTTCTTGAACTCACTTCGTCTTTCAATACGGTCAAACATGATAGCATGATTGGCCTTCTTGAGAATAGGATGGGGCTATCTGGTCCCGTCCTAAAATGGTTTGCTTCTTTCCTTTAGAATAGAACACAAAAAATCAAGGTCAATCAAACCCTATGTGACACTACTCCAGTCACGATTGGAGCTACCCCAGGATCCAAACTGTTTCCCACCTTATTCAATTTGTTCATGGAACTTTTTAGCGATCTTTTGTATCTCTCTAGCATTAATTAGCACATGTACGCTGATGACACACAACTTTATTAGAACATTTCCTCTGTTGACAACATCAAACTGCTCAACTACACCCTACAAAAAACCCAACAATGGCTGACCAGCAATCACCTCATGCTCAACATCCTCAAAACTGAATTCCTCCTGATCACACCTCACAATCACTCTTACCCTATAGAAGAATGGCTGAAGCAACTAACTGCTTTCAACTAAACCTTGACCTCTGGGCCAAGGCCAGCACTCTCCCCAGCAGCTCTGCCTCACAGCTGACGGCGCCGGTGCGGAGCCGTTTTAGAGCAGGGTTCGAGCGGGCAGCCCGTCCCTGCGCCTCAGGTTCTCCTTTTGCCTGCCGTCCGTTCAGTTCTCATGCTTTTCCCCGTTTGCTCCATTGATTTATTTGTACTTGTTGCATTTCCCATTGCCCTGTACCTTTATTTGTACTTGTTGCATGTGTACTGTATCGCTGTGTATTTTTTCCCTGCGCTGTATTAGCTCAACTCTTTCCCACCGCTACTGTCCCTGCGGCCCTGCCACCCGACTAAGCCCCGCTCCCGCCTTCCACCTCTGCTCCTGCCCCCTCCCCTACTTAAGCTGACCGGACGTGCCGCTGGCATGCCAAAGAAGACACACCGACTGCGAAAGATCCTCGCCTAACACCACCCATTGACAGTTCTTGTGCAGACTCTGCCAGAGATACTTCACCATCGACAATACCACTGAAGGCCTGCCTGATGCACGCACCGCCGAAACACTGACATGCATTCTCCTCAACGTGCGCTCCCTGCACCATCATGCCGTAGAGATCTGGGGCCTGATAGACGCCCTCTCACCCGACGTTGCGTTTTTAGCAGAAACATGGAGCAACGCCACCTCCGGTCCGACATCGCCACTGCCATCCAGGACGGATACAAGATCCAGAGAAAGTACCGCCCCCACCGCCCAGGAGGAGGACTCGCCATCACACACACACACTCACAAGACCACCCCTCCGAATCTCCACATCCAGCACGATCGACCCCCACTCCATCACAGAACACCTCCACTTCCAGATCCAGACCAGCCCCAGGACCACGCTACGCAGCACCCTCATCTACAGACCGCCGGGATCTCGCATCCAGTCTGCAACAACCATCGCCGAGCTCGCCGCACCACACATCATCACCTCCACTGACTAAATATTACTTGGGGACCTGAATTTCAACCCCGAGAACTGCGACGACCCCGACTCCACCACTCTCCTCGACAACCTCAGACTGAAGCAGCTGGTCAACACGCCCACTCACAAAGCTGGACACACCCTCGACCCAATCTTCGCGGGAGGAACTAACACCCGCTTCAGCCACACCACCCAGCCCCTCTGGATGGACCACCACTGTGTCCACTTCACCTTCAACAAAACCCCCGCACCCAAGTCTCCCAGATCCCGCCACGAAGGAACTGGAGCAAGTTACAGAGGTACACCTCAACACCACCCTCCTCCAACGCCACGACTGACACCAACTCCGCAGCCATATAATTTCACCGCTGGATCTCCTGCTGCGCCAACAAGCTAGCACCCCTCCGCCACCCCGTCAAACAACGCCCTCTAAAGGCCGCCTGGTTCACCACAGAACTACTAGAAGCCAGACACTCTTGCAGACGCCTAGAAAAAACCTGGCAAAACCAGAAAATCATGGAACAACCACAGGGGCGCCCCGAAGGACTGCCACCAGCGCATAAGAGACATCAAATGGACCTTCATAAGAGACAAGGTGCAGACTAATGCGACCAACCCCAAGGAACTGTTCAACATCATACAGCAGTTCGCAAAACCCCCCAGCGAAGCCACGGACATCACACCTTTCAAGGAAGTCTGCGACAAGCTCAGCTTCTACTTCCATCTGAAGATCAAGGCCCTCTACGACAACTTCAACGAATTAACGCCGGACACACACCCCCACATGCCACCAATAAGCCAACCATCATGACCTAGAATCCCGCCACTGTAGAACACATCACCGAGACCATGAAGAAAATCCACTCTGGAGCCCTGAACCAGGACGGGCCATCAACAACACCTTCTTGTCCGGCATCTTTCCAGATGACTAGAAGCGGGCGGAGGTTAAACCCCTCCTCAAGAAGCCAACGGCCAAACCAACAGACCTGAAAAACTACCGGCCCATCTCTCTCCTCCCCTTCGCAGCCAAAGTCACTGAGAGACTTGTAAACACCCAACTGACCGCCTTCATCAAAGAGAACTTCATCTTGGACACCTCCCAGATTGGATTCCACAGCAATCACAGCACCGAGACCGCCCTCCTCACTGCCACGGACGACATCCGCATGCTACTCGACCAGGGGCACACTGCGGCCCCCATTCTTCTAGACCTTTCTACAGCCTTTGACACTGTCTCACATTGCACGCTTGCAGCCAGACTTCACGACGTGGGGATACAAGGAGCCGCCCTCGACTGGTTCCAATCTTTTCTCTCTGGCCGAACCAAGAGGATCAGACTCCCTCCCTTCCTTTCCGAACCCACCTACATCAACTGCAGAGTACCCCAATGATCACGGCTCAGCCCCACGCTCTTCAACGTCTACATGGCCCCCCTCGCCGACATCTTCCAACGGCATGGGCTCAGCACATTGTAGCCTACGCCGACGACACCCAGCTCATCCTCTCACACCCGAAAAATCCCGAAGACACCAGACTCTGCTTCCAGGAAGGGATGAAGAACGTGGCAGCCTGGATGAAAAACAGCAGTTTGAAGCTCAACTCAGAGAAGATCGATGTCCTCATCCTCAGACCCTGCACCTTCGCCTGGTACAACACCTGGTGGCCCTCCGCCCTCGGGAACCCACCCACCCCTACAGACCAAGCATAAAACTTCGGCATCATCCTCGACTCCTCCCTCTCCATGAACCGCCAGATCAACGCTGTCGCCTCCACCAGTTTCAACTGCCTGCACATCCTCCACAAGACCTTCAAATGGATCCCATCTGATTGCAGAAGGACCGTCACACAAGCGCTCATAACCAGCAGACTGGACTACGGAAGCCCTATACACTGGAATCAAAAGAACCCTTCTACACAGACTCCAAACCATCCAGAACGCCGCAGCCAGACTCATCCTCGGGACACCGCGTTACAAACACATAATCCAACACCTACGAGACCTCCACTGGCTCCCTGTCGAGAAGAGGGTCACCATCACAGGGATGTGGAAATTAATCAAATATCTACTTGTCCATGGGGCAAGTTGCTTCATAAATCTACATGTCCTGTAACAAAATCCACTTGTCCCTTTAGTGTCATGTAATGTGGCGACAGATTATGGCAGCAATCTCATAATAAAAGAGCACTAATATAACCTCACTAATTATGCCAGGGCTCATATAGTAGGATTTGAATACCAGCAATTATCTTATGTTGCCGTGTTTCTTCAGATCTACAAACTGGTGCTGAAGGTAGTGGTTAGCAATAGTTCCAGGGTTGGAATGCCCTTTTGAGTCTGTGGAAACCTATTAACTTTCTTGTTTAAGGGTTTTCACCAACTCTTCTCTAATCTTTTACTACACTGAGAAAGGTTGATAATTTACCCCGGACAATAACAGTCGTAAAACCTGTTCCAGGGATGGGAAAAAAGTGGTTGGAGAGAAAGTGAACGTGCAAACATGCAGTTGACAAATAGTTCCGAGGAGTTCGATTTCTTGGCTTACTCCTATAAATTATTGTGAATTCATGAAAGCCGTATTAGCTGCACTTATAGCATGGACATATAACATGGGCACACTTTCGAGACTTTATTTAATAATTGGGTCCCTAATTACGTCTGGCTTTAACCATGACCTTTTGTTTTTATTAAAATTCTGTCTCTCTCTCTCTCTCGGTCTATTGGCTGGCTTCACTGTGAGTGACCGCATTCTGCTCTTTCACAAGGAGCATATTGGCACATAAAGTAGTTTTGATAAGTGCCAGGAAATACTGTGGCAATGTGTGCATTTTGAGACCAAAAACAATTTTTGCTTTTGCTAATGTTTGTTATAATGGTGAGGGCCTAGCAGCTCCCACGCCAATAAGGCTTTATAAAAACCATGCCAAAACAAGTCACGCACTGACATAACCAAAAGTCTGACTACCAATTTCAGTTATATGGATTTGCCAATGCTTGTTTATTGTTTTTTCCTATAATCTTATTGAAACTGGTGACACTTATTTTCCATTTTGAATATTTTTGGGAAATACTAGCATGCATCAACACAGGTTACTAAATGATGCTGCAAAGAAAAGGTTCCTAAACTTTTACAGTACGTTAGCGAACTGTTTTTTTCCTACTTGCATTTTTTTGTGAACATTTTATTTTGAAAGCAAAGAATCATGAATCTTGCTTTCAAGCTTCTGCTAATATTTGCATCTTATCAGAGAGCATTCTGAGAGCATTATACATAGACGCAAATTGCTAAACTTTGAAAATGTGTGTACACATTTTTATATCGGAACCACTGTCCGTAGTGCTGTCAGAGCTAACAATATTTACTTACAGCGCTCACCCTAATAATAAAGGCTTTCCATTAATGAACCATAAAAGCAAGTCTGAACAGCATTAACACATGGATACAAATATTACCTTAACTGCAGAGAAATCACCTTGCCTGATCCATAATGTGGTACTGTAAACTGGCAGCCAAAGGATTTGTGCTGTAGGTTGGGCCTACTTGTCCCAAGGACAAAATGCACATTAAAACTTGTTGCCCTTGACCCCAAACAATATGTCCTGGGCGTCGGGCTATAGGAATTCCACATCCCTGCATCAAATACCTCAACAAGAGAGTATCCTTCCACATACCCAAGAGAAACCTCCGCTCCGCCGACCTCACCCTGGCAGGAGTCCCCCGCATCCGCAGAAACAAATCAGGCGGGAGAGCCTTCTCTAACACCGCAGCGAAAACCTGGAATAAGCTCCCCGTGAACATCAGACGCTCCCCTCAAGACCTCAAGACCTGGCTCTTCTACTGATCCGGAACCGCTTACCCCCTCCAACCCCACCCCACCCCCACCTCCAGCGTCTCGAGACTCTCACGGGTGAGTAGCACGCTTTATAAACCCGTGATAGTTCAATCAATCTAAGTCCCGCACTTGATAGATTCCACTAGATCACTAGTAATCACGTAGAACAAACACCTGATTATGCAAGATCATATCAATGCCACTACTAGGGGAGCTAACTACCATCGAAAAATATAATAAGGAACATGAAACCTTTCCTGCCCCCAGCTGACTTTCAGTTAGCAGTTCAATATCTGGTTATCTCCTGTCTGGATTATGGGAGTGTTACTCTTGATGGTTTACCCAAAGTACAGCTGCCTCCACTAACAGCTACTTTAAATGCCGCTGCCAGGCTCATCACTGGATCCAGATGATTCAATCAAATCACACCTGACCTCAAACAACTGAAATTGCTCCCATTTGAAGCAAGAATCAAGTTGAAGATAGTTTGCATGACACACACGGCACTTCACCAAAAGGCACCTGTCTATCTGGCCCAAAAAAACTGAACTTTCCGGAAGTAATTGCTCCTCAAGTAGCTTAAACTCCCTACTGCTGAAGCCGCAGAAGTTCAAAAAGAAGAAGACTTACAACCGATCCTTCTCTGGTATAGCCCTTAGAATATGGAACTCACTATAGCCTGCAATCTGGACAAAGCCCTCCTCTACCTTCTTCAAAAAGGAAGTAAAAATGATTCTGAAGAATAGATTCCTTCACTAGTCATCCGTAGCCATTCAGTCCCATCCTTCTGTTGTAGACTTCTAGAGATCATGATCCTCCAAATTGTTTTGATATACAGTATCTGTAGGTATTTGTGTTTTTTGCTCCCTGTTATGTCCCTAGTGCATCTTGTTTTTTATGTATGATATGACTGCCACATGTACAGTGCTCTGACAGCTTGTAGGGCCATGTCAGCACTATATAAAGCTCTGCAAATAAAATTTAAATAAACATAAAACATAATCTACTGTACAGGAGATGACGAGACAAAAAACAAATGCGATGCCAAATATATATAATATTGTTTATAGCCAGGTATGGCTGCCTCCCATTTTGGAAACCATTTGAAACATTACAAACCATACTAGATTTTTTATTCCTTTTGAGCACAATTTTAAAGCAGCAATTTTAGCAAAAATGTTATTATAGGTAGGTACGAGTAGCACTTTGTAATGAATACAGAGAACTACATGCAAATCAGCACAAAGCAGTCTGCATTCATCTGATCAGCTTCAATGAGACAGCACAACATGCATCATGCATTGTAGTTTTACCAATCTACGAAGTCTGTAAAACGGTCCTTAAAGGAACTTAAAAGAATGTTCTCCAAAGTGCTGGGTCATTCCTACAAACAGCTTCACAAAATGGACAACAAGATCCTGACTTGGAAGACGGCCTTCTTATATGTAGTTGTGTCAGCCAAATGAGCGTGACAAATGTAAGCTCTCTCTACTAATGAGTCCTTCACTAGATTTCACAAGAGGAAAGCCTTCTTAAAAACTCAGTTCTTCCCAAATGTCTGGTATTTTGATTCGAACCATATGCTTATCTAAGTTCTTCCGAAAATATGTATCTGCAACTGAGCATAAGACCTACTGAAGAGGCACCTAATATACTATTTGGACATGCCTAGAGACTTTTTAAAATCACTCCAGCTATTCATCTTATTTGGGAGGCAACAAATGCAGTTTTGATTTTTTTCAAGCAGGAACGAACCATGTTGATGTCACTTTGCATTACCCTCAACACGGTAAAGCTTTTTCCAATAGGTTATCAGGTCATTCAACGAGGGGGACTGCAACTACTGGTAGGTACATTCGTGGCAGGAATTCCCTTTCTGTGAAGCAGTCAGATGGAGACTGTTACTTCCTGGATGTGTAGTCAAGAAAGGAAGGTAGATTGGGACAAGCAGTCTGAACGTTTTGCCAGTGTTCCAAGCCACTGTCATTTCTTTTGATTCCTTGAGCCTCATTGGTTAAGTACACATATGTTCTCCTACTTTCACAATGTCCTGATAGACATAGGCTTGACATTTTCAGATTCAGTACCAAAGCTCAGCTGGAGATGATGGCGTGCTGTAAACATGGCCTGCAATGATCCCACCTACTAAAATAGTTTAACTAGTCAGTCGTTCCAAGTACAGGAAGGAAAACATGATGGCAGTGGTGCCAATCAATTTATGAGAATCCATGGAGCAAATGTGCACCCCAAACAGAGGCTCCAGAACCAGAATACTGTCCATTGATTATGAAACTGAAGCACTGTCTGTGACCACAGGGAATGGACATGTGGAAACAGTTATCCTCAAGATTAACAGACACCAGACTATCACCTTACAGAAGTAAATGTATGATTTCTTAGAGCATCATCAGTCTCACAATTTGCTCTATAACAAACATAAAAGGCTTTGACTATATGTTGGATTTTTAGTACTTTATGTATTGCTCCTTCAAACAACATACTAAGGATTGTCTTATTTCACATCTAGTTTAGGGAAGTCTCCTGATGAACTCAAAGTCATGCACAAGTGAACTAAATGAGGGATACAAAAATAGATAATGTCTGAAATGCAAAGAGCGCTATTAAGGATTCACATGCTTCACAGTGCCCGCAGATGCCTCCCTCCCACTGGAATAATGAGAATATACGTTAGAGATGCCTTACAGAAGAAGCTACTAATACCCATTTTGATCAGTGCCCCTCGTTTCACTGATACTTGTATGGTAGTTGTTGCAAGACTGAAGAAAAGGTGGATTATAACAGGATCCGAATCCCATTGCCCATCCTCTCCCTATCCAACGAACCCAACACTGCCAAACAGAACTTTTGAGAGGCATGGAAGCCGTCGCCAAATGGATGAAAAACAGCTGCCTACAACTAAACAAAAAACGTAAGTACTCATCATGGGCCCAAACCCAGACACCTGGAACGACACCTGGTGGCCCCCCGCCCTCGGAAGCCTGCCCACCCCCACGGACCACGCATGCAACCTGGGAATCATCCTGGACTCAGAGCTCAAAATGGATTGCCAGATCAACTCCATCTCGTCCTCCTGCTTTCACACCCTCCGCCTCCTACATAAGACCTTCAAATGGATCCCCCTCGAACATAGAAAGACAGTCACTCACGCCCTGGTCACCAGCATGCTCGACTACGGCAACATACATCTATGCCGTAATAAACAAAAACCTCACTCGCAAGCTACAGAACATCCAAAACGGCGCCGCAAGACTGGTCCTCAACCTGCCAAGCCACTGCCACATCTCCCAGCACCTGCGCACACTCCACTGGCTCCACATTGAAGCTAGAGTCAACTTCAAGATGCTAACCCACGCTCACAAGGCCCTCCACGACACCGGACCAGCATACCTGAACAGTCGACTCAAATTCCACGCACCCCAAAGGACCCTACAATCAGCCCAGCTCTCCTACGCCTTGGTCCCCAGCACCAGAAAGACCAGATTGGGAGGCCGCTCCACCTCAGACAGATAATATCGCTCCCCATCTTCGCAAGAAACCTCAAAACCTGGCTCTTCGACAAACCCCCTTCTTGATGGACTGGAACCTGCGAACCGCCCCCACACTCCCAGCGCCTTGAGACCCTTACAGGCGAGTGGTCACGCTCACAAACTCCTGATTTGATTGGATTGCTGGTGTCCTGCTAAAGTCACCTTTAAAGGGCTAATACTACTTTTCTTTGTTAAACACTCACAAACCCAGGAGTTTCCCCATCTTAAAGTTTTTCAGTTCTTACCAATATGCTTTCTGAAGTGAGCATCACTATCAAATAACTTACCAAAATGCTCTCCTGCACCTTCAGTGCAAAATTGACACTGTACAGACAGCCTCTCTTCTCAAAATCATTGCCCATTTATTTGAAGCTCAAGTTTGCTATGTCTATCATTGCCACTATACTGACAGATGTCCACTCACAAATTAAATCTAGGTACTGCACAATATAACTTCATGTTTGCCCGTCACTTAGCGTCAAAAAGATAAGCATGTTACATGATTGCTGCTATGCCTTTTTATCAAGTATTAGTCCCTCTGGAAGGGAAGGAAACTTTTCTACATTTAAACACACGCTAACACATCAGTTCTAGCCACACAAGTCTCGAGTTTTCAAGACCAGCACCTCGAGACAGCCATTACTGTATAGTATAGTGCACTTTATAAATGCCCTATGCAATGCTTTGGTAAAGTCCAGCGGTTACTTGATGACCTATTTGCAGCTGTAAAAATTATGGAGTCAGAGGAGGCATTTGGACAAGAATCTTAAACATTCTATTTCATTACAGTCCATCCATTATTCTCATCAGCTCTATAGCCGAAGCTGATGAGAGTGACCGTTTTGTGAGTAACCGTTACAGGGATTGTTAAAGTTATATATTGTTTTCATAGATTTACAAAGCTTCTTGCAAAAGTCACACACGAAAAAAATCTTTCTTCCTCTTTAGAATTTATGAAGAAATAAAATTCAGCAGCGACTCTACTGGGACACACAGTAAGGAATCATTGGTAGGCCTCCCAAGTGAACATTTCTTATTTATAGTGAAGCTAGGGCTCAGCCAGTTCTCCAAGTTAATAGGAAGCAAAGTATCTGCAACGGACGTTCCACAATCTGGGATCATCAGAAGTAGGGAATGCAGGAAGAAAGAACAGGTGACAGAGAATGTGAAAAAAAGTAGTATGAATTGTCTGACTCGAACAGTAGGGTATGGAAGAGATTTTGGAGAACTTTCAGTGAATTAGTCCATCAGGGGCAAATAAGACATCAGAAAAATCCACCAACATCTGAACCATACAAAAGGTTGTTACTGAAGCCTCTGGTATCTGACTGGGAAAAAGAGGTGAACATTTTACATCAGTCTCCTCCTAACCAAAATTTGTCCTCAGAAGCTCAGAGTATCTGACTGGGAATTGCATTTTACTTTTTGTATCAGTGACCCCATAATAAGTTTCCTCTTCCGGTTTCCCCTGAGAAATCAACTAAATTTATAGAACAAGTTTACGTAGCCGTCTGAAGTTGGTGTACTCCAACTCCTTCCTGCTGATTATTCTAGTAGTACTTCATTGGGTGGTCTTTAGCAGGGAGTGGTGCACAATCCCCAGCACTAGTGCGGACATTTAGCATGGTAGATCCAGGAACTGGTATCAACATCAATTAGTTCTTTAGTTGACGAGAAGATGATCGCAAGGAAGACATGGACAATGGAGGCACTGTCAACAGAGAATACTTGGCCAAAAAAATCCTCATTGTCTTATGTAGTTGGTTAAGGATGGTTGACAAGGTCATGATTAAGCTGGTATGATCGATAAGGAAGAGGTGGTTGATGAGGAGACAATTATCAATTAGCTAAATTACATTTTTCTCAAATGCCCACTTCTAGTGTCAATGTTGTTGTCGAAAGTCTCTGGAGGTGGTCTGCAAATGGGAGATTATCATTTCAAAAGAGGATGCCCAGATCAGTTAAGTGCCTTTTATACTTCTAAACCCTGAAACATGAATCTTCTTGTATATGGAGGTTTCTCTCATGGGAAGGACACTATTATTATATTCTTTTCCAGAGTACAGGCACCCTCCACGAAGCTAACAGATGGTTTTCCAGTGATCTCAAAACTCTTAAACTGGCTCTTAGACAGTCAGAGCGTCAGTGGAGGCGCAATTACTGTCTCTCTCTGAGGGCTCGATACATGTCTCTTCTTTACAACTATAAGAAAGCTATTCTCTTAGCTAAAACTGAATACTTTACTGGGAAGATCTTACTGGCGGCTAATAAACCCAAGGAGATCTTTTCCATCGTGCATAATTTAGCTGCATCTGACAGAGCTAATCCTAATCCTGTCCCCTCCCAAGTTCTTTGCCATTCTCTCAACAATTTTTTCCTTGAGAAAATCGCTAACATTAAACGAAATATTCCTTGGTCACTCTCCTCCCTTCCCTTTTCCTTCTCCCCCGCCGTTTCCTTCCCTTGACCATTTCTCACCTATTTCCAAAGAGTCTTTCCTTGCTCTGCTCAGAAAGATCAAGTCAGGCACCCCCGCCGACTGTGGCCCGGCGCACATCCTGAGGGAGTTGTCTTTCGGTTGCCCTGATCCTCCCATTGTCCCTTCTTAACGCTTCCATCTCTCAGGGTATAGTCCCGCCTCTTTCAAATCGGCCACAGTCATCCCCATTCTAAAAAAACCCGGTGCTGACCCCACTCTTACCGCCAATTTTAGGCCCACTTCCTTGCTCCCTTATCTGGGCAAGATCCTGGAGAGCCATATTACTTCCTGTCTCTCGGTTTACATCGAGGACAACCATCTCCTGGCCTCCCATCAAGCGGGTTTTCGTCCGGCCCATTCGACGGAATCTGTGGTCCTTTCCGTCCTGGACGAGCTGAAGAGCAAGGCAGATTCTAACTTTCCCCAAGCCTTGGTACTTCTTGATCGGTCCGCTGCTTTCGACACGGTCGACCATTCCATTCTCCTCAACCGTGTCAGAGCAGCGGGCATCCGGGGGACCACTCTCACTTGGCTCGCCTCATTCCTTCAAGGCCGGACGCAGGCGGTCCAACTTTCAGGCTTTACAGCCCCTACCCGCCTTGTGCCCTGTGGGGTTCCCCAAGGCTCTTCCCTTCCTCCTCTTCTTTTAAATCTTTACATCTATCCCCTTATTGTTTCTCTGCTCAACATGGAGGTCTCTGTATTAAATTACGCAGACGATCTCCAGCTTGTTTTTGATCTCTCCTCCGCCCCGGATTCCATCCTTAAATCCCAAACTACACTTATCTTTATTTCTACCCCCCTACTTAAGTCTCTTCATTGGCTCTCCATCTTGCAGAGAACTCTCTTCAAGTTGGGCTGCATGGTCTTCATGGCTCGCGCCGGTACGGCCCCAGTCTACATCAATTCCATGATTACCCCCTATCTTCCTTGCCGCAACCTCCGCTCGTCCACCCAGGCTCTCCTCAGTGTCCCTCGTTTTCGAAGGTCCAGAGTGGGCGGCACCAGGTTCTCCATTCTTGCCCCCCGCTTATGGAACAGTCTCCCTTTGACTATCAGGTCCATGGCTGCATACCTGCACTTTCGTAAAGCACTCAAAACCCATCTGTTTGCCCAAGCCTTCCCTCTATAGTAATTTCCTGGGGTTCCCCCTTCCCCCGCTTGTCAATCCCTCAGCGCCAGGAAACCGCTTGGTAGCAGAGCGCTTTACAAATCCTTTCAACTTCCTCATTAAGGGAAAAAAAAACACACAGCCCCCCCCCCCCCCCTTGTTAATAGTTGAAAATGACTTGGAGATTTCAAAGTCTTCAGAAATCAAACTGAGTGAGGGGAGGGTACATACTCTTCTGGTAAAGGATCAGAAGTATTTTTGGGGGCCACAGATTTCACACACTGGAGGGAAAAAAAATCCAGTACTTTAGGAAAAGTCAGTCGAGATAAAGCAGACGAAAAAGGCCAGAGGATGACTACCAATCCATCTTCAGGGCTGCACCCAATCCAAAGACAGGCTGTGACAATGGTGCTTACAAGGGCTGTAAAGGGTAAAGGAGACCCTAAGACGTACTAAACCATCAAAACATATTCCTAAACATTGGAAGAAAGCTGCTGAGGAAGGAATGGTAATCAAATATTAATAAAAAGGTGGTAGAAATCACATTGAAGAGTAAAGCCCACATCATGGACTAAATAATGTCATGCTTTAATATATATAAGCATGACATTATTTAGTATATACATACATGCACATACATGTATATGGCCTCCAGCTCATTGCAATGAGAAGGAATGGCTACACATATTAATTAAATATTGCTGTGTTAACTGTACTGGGGAGTCAGGGCATGACAATGAGGAAACATTCAAATGCAAAAGCCACAACTGTGTTATTTCCTCAAAGGATTAGTCAAGGGCAACCACACCTTACACTGCAGCTGTCATTAAATCTTAATCATGATTTGGCTTAAAAATGGTTATTGTAGGGTGAAAAGCTCACTGGCTACGCTATACTGCATTAATTAAAAACGTAATGCATTTATTTTTGACAATCCACATTTAGCTTAAATATATACATACTGCACATACTTTCTCTTATGTTTTTACAGCCTTTTACAGACAGCACTTAAACAGATAAAAAAAAAAGTGAGGAAACAGTTCATGCAGTTTTCAAAATTTCCAAGACCAACTGTAATTTATGTTATACAATGTGTATTTGTAAAGCGCTCTATCGCCCGCGAGAGTATCCTGGCACAGAGCAGGTGTGTGTGTCTAGTGCTGCTTATGGAAGGTTGATTAATTGAAAAGCTAGGTCGTCAGCTTCTTGCGAAATTCATGAAGAGAGGAGAAGGCTCTGATGTGGATTGGGTGGCTATTCCACACTTTATAAGCAATGGAAGAAAATGCCCATCCTCCTGGGCTGCTTCTGTATATGCATTAGGATGTGTGCGAATAGGTGTCCTGCAGAGCTGAGGTGCCTGGGTGGTTGGTGGAAGAAGACGCAGATGTTTAGGTAGATGTGTCCTAAGTTGTGTAGTGTATGGAATGTGTGTGAGGAATTTTAAATGAGCGTGCCATTGGAGCTCCATGAGGTGTAGTGTGATGAGAGTTCTGTGTGGGAGGTTGAGCCTTTCTACCAGGTTCTGGGTAGTTTGTTTTCTCCTAGGGAGTTGCTTGGTGATCCTGGTGTCGAGGGTGTTCCCATAGTTGACCTGTGCGGTCATATCCAGTTTCCTGTTGACGATTATGCTGAGGTTCCTGGTGTGGGTCTGAGTTCGGCCAGCCCATGATGAGGTGTTCTGGTCGAAGTTCACTACTTCAGTCTTGCCGGTGTTGAGATAGCTGGCTTTCATCCAGTTAGCAACTTTAGTCATGCAGACAGTGAACTTGTTTTTTTGTGCTGGGGGGGTCTTAGCCGAATAGAACACTATGAATTATGTGTCATCTGCAAGAATGCCGATGTTGTGTGAGCGGATGACGTTGGTCAGTGGGCTCATGTATATGTTGAAGAGAGTGAGGCTGAGCAATGAAACTTGAGGCACTCCACAGGTGAGTTTGTGGTCTTCCAAGGAGAAAGGTGCCAGGCTGACATGTTTGTGTTCTTTCCTTTAATAAGGAGCAGATTCGATTGACAGCGGGTCCTGGATGTCAGTCTTGTGCAGGTGCCTGATAAGATTGGGTGTGAGACTTTGTCGAATGCTGCAGAGAGGTGCAGGAGAAGGTGAGCTGCCATGTCTCCTCGGTTACAGATCATTGGGATGTCGTCTGAAGCGGTGATGAGTGGTGTTCCTGTCCTGGGATTGGGCTTGATTCCAAACTGTGTGGAATTGAGGGGCAGGTGGTTGCTGAGGTGGTCAGTAATGCATTGGTTGATTAGCTTCCTTAAGACCTTTGCTTGGTATGGTAGGTGGGAGACTAAACTGCAGCTGAAAAGTGTGGTTGGGTCATCGGGCAGTTTCTTTTGATAGTGGCATGATCCCAGGTGTCCGGGAATGTGGCTAACTCCATGAAGGCACTAAAAATCCTCAGCAAACGCAAATATTAACACAGTATTAAAAACTTCAATCATAGTATAAGAGTAATTTGTTGTATTCAGTTCCTTGTCTTTATTTCACAACGCCTATCCGAAATGTGTTTTGTCAATAGGGGATTGCCCCGCGACTTTTTCAGGGCTGTCAGGCTCGTCACTTCTCTTACTTCTCCTCACCTCTCTGCTGGTTCTACTTCTGACCCAGCTGGCTAAATGGATCGGTGCTGAGGATTGTTAATGATTTTGGAAATGACCTTAGGGTCTGAGATTGGAGGGTTTTGGGTGAATTCCCAACCCTTGAGCACCGCTGAACATAGCCCATTTTACAGGAAATGTACGTAATTTTATGAACGCCAGGGACGTCCTACTACTAATAACACCCCAGTAGGACATTAAACTCCATGAAGGCGTTGAGAATGGGTGGTAGTGCTTTGCTGACATGGTGGGGTGAGGGTCAGATGGGTCCCTGAGAAGATGGACTTTATGGTAGCAGCTATTTCAACGTGTAGGTGGGCCAGGAGGTCAGGGATTGTTGTTAGGTTGTGATGGGAAGTTGAGTTGCGACTGACTGGGTCCAGCTGAGGGTCAAAGATGCTGTATATGGAGTCGATTTTGTTACAGAAGAATTCCAGGACCTTGCTGCAAAGGTCTTGTGAGGGAGTAACCGTGCTGGAGGCGGCAGGAGGCCTGGTGAAGTCTTTAATGATGGCGGAGATTTCCTTGCTGCTGTTAGTGCTGGCGTCAATATGATCTGCAAGAACTGTGTGCTTGTTGTTACGTATCTGCTAGTGGTAACACCTTAGGGTTGATAGTCACACACAAAGATTTTTAGATTACAAGGTTATTTTAATTCCAACTTGAGACCAACATATTCCAATAACTCATAAACAGAATGCACAGTCAAAATATAAACATGCTTTATTTAGAAAGAGAGGTTGTATACATTGGATTAATAAACAATTGCCTCCATTGACTATAACAGCTGGGTGGTCAAAGGTTTACGAGTTGTAGTTAACATTAAAATTAAAAGCAGTCATGCAACTTCCTGCAATGTCTTCAGAAGTTATACAATTTCCTCCTATGATCTATTTTTCAGACTATTTCCTTCCTGTTGATGTCAATCAGGTCAAAGGTCATATGATTTTACAATGTCGGTATACTAGTCATTTTAAAACGTGGCAACTGCTTTTAAGTCATGCAATGTGTATCTATTAGGATTTAAAAAAAAGAAATTCCATGATGGCGCTTCCTCGATTTCTGTATGCGCTGGAAAACACACTGCTTCCAGTACCACCAAGCTCCTTCAAAACGATAGCAGCCCAGGATTCCAGCCTGTTGTGGAAAACAAACCGGCATGCATAGCGCAGAACAAGTTGGTTCGCGGATGGTATGACGGTGGGATAGCACTCCCAAACATACAATTATACTACTGGGCGGCGCAATTGAAGGTGGCCAACCAATGGATACATGCCCCACAAACAGACCCAGCATTTAAGGCAGACAGATTTGTCTTGGGACCGGGAAGTATGCTGTCTGCCCTTTAAAACAAGAAGCAAGCCCCTGCATTAATAGGGCCCACAAAACTCACAGTCACCATATGGCACGCTGTGCAGACTAAATTGGGCTGGCGAGGGGTTATAACCCAACTCACTCCTCTTTGGGACACGAAGCGGCTGGGAAGGCTCAGGAATAGTAAGGGCTTCGATCAGTGGGACGCAATAGGCATTTCCACTGTTGGGGACATGTAGAACAAGGGGGAAGTTCTCACATTCGAGCATCTTCAGCGACAATATGAGCTGGCACCCTCTGAAATTTTTCGATACACGCAGATAAAACACACACTGACTGCGGTTCTACCATCTGGCACCGAGGTCCCGGAGGTCTCACCTTTAAAGGACAGATTACTAACAGAATGCATGCATGGGCAGGCCACATCATTCACCTATCGAAAGTTAGTCAACAACCTGCCGGACCCCACGGTGCCACTCAGGGGAAAATGGGCTCACAATGTGGGTGACCTTGACGACACTGAATGGCAGGAGGCATTATTCTCACCGCAGGAGGTGGGTTTACCTTCACGACTCAGACTAGTGCAGCTATAAATCCTGCGTCGAACCTACTACACTAGGCCTACCCTATATAGGATGGGTAAAACATCACACCTTTATTGCCGGCGGCACTGTGGGGAGGAGGGTACTTTTTATCACATCATGTGGCAGTGCCCGATGATTGTGGAATACGGGACAAAGGTGATGAGAACAATATCACAAACAGAGGAAGTGCAATTGGTACCGGAGCCCAAGAGGTGTATGTTAAATATGTGAGAGCCAAATGACCTTACTCATCCGGCACAAGATTGGGCTACGCTCGGAATAATGGTCGCAAAACGTAATATCGCACAAAAATGGGGGACAGCAGAGTTACCGTCATTCGCCACATGGTGCATAGACATGGTCACAGCTATGGTGGCAGAGAGAACAGTGTTCGTCAATCGTGGTTCTTCCCGGAAATGGAGCAAGATCTGGGGAGCGCCGAATAAATTCAGGGGAGACATTTGTTAACCACCGCAGGAACAGGTGGAAGAGGGATCTGATGAAGAACACTAGGGAGGGTGGCATGAATAACACGTGGGATACCGTTAATGACTATGATGTAATGAATGTCAATGAAAGAATGCTGCGGAGTTATGTATTACTGATTTACAATGTGTCTGTATGCCAACTGGAAGATTTGTGCCTTGAGAATACTGAATTTAATAAAAAGAAGATTTTAATAAATAAATAAATAAATGTATTTATTTATTTATTTGTGACCCAGGAGCCATTAAGATACTCTATAAAGCCTAGAAGCTGCTTATAGAGAGGCTACGTTTGGCTCACCACATTGACTGTGACTATTAGTATAACCACTCCTCTAGTGCCTAAAACTGCACCTGTACTTGCTATTTGAAAATTCATGTAAAGAGGCACCTCTGTTATACGACTTTGTGGTGTAAACTAAGAAACAATTTTAAACAACAATACAAACTCTCCTACATCACATTTTGGATCTACACTACTTTCAGCTCAGATAGGCACAACAGATCTGTAATCGGTTCATTTACTTTGTCCCAATCTTGAGTTATAAAAACTGTCTTAATATCACCTCAACAAAATATTAATACCGGAATTGTGGAGCTAAATGCTTCACTGTCTATATGCTCAAATAACACTGAAATGGTAACTCTGCTTACATCTCTTGTAGAAGTCACGTTTTTAGACAAGCTGTAACAACTTATTCCTCATTGCGTGGCATCAGCTCAGCTCACCAAAACCG
The DNA here is from genome assembly GCF_964263255.1 of Lissotriton vulgaris. Classification (NCBI taxonomy): domain Eukaryota; kingdom Metazoa; phylum Chordata; class Amphibia; order Caudata; family Salamandridae; genus Lissotriton; species Lissotriton vulgaris. The sequence continues at coordinate 463,553,423 of NC_141699.1, forward strand.
GTCTTTCAATTCACAAATTCTACTTATGACAACGGCATTCAGTGTGCATCAGTGATTACATTACAGGAAATGCCAATAATTACAGCGCTCCTCGTGCTTATGGATGAGTAAGTAAACTGCAATTCAAATTATTTGCTACACCACGTGCCGTGGAATACATATGGGCAGAGGCAACTCGTGGCTATTGACTCTAAACCAGAAACTTTCTCAGGTGTACTCTTTGCGGTTCTCTCAGAATTAATAATCCATGCAAATAGTAGATGTTAACCAAACATATACTTTAATTATGCACTAGAGAGCCTAGCCAAAAGTTTTAACTTACTTTCATAAGTGTGCCAACGTAAATCAGAAACGCTCACACAGCAAATGGATCGAGTTCTAGAAAGGTTTTACTTTATCATATAATATATAATTTTTTAAAGCACATTATACCCCTAACGAGGTCGACACACAGTTTGGCGACCTTATAAATTCAAAACAATCAAACAATGGCTGCTGTTGCATGTTCGATCGCTTACTTTCACTTAGAATCCAAAGCCTAGACTTCTAAATCTGAAAAATACACACTCCAACATGCAAGACTAATAAATGTAGTTTTCTACCTACAAACATATTGAAAATAAACCACCAAAAAAAGATAAATGTCTGGATCATACACACAAAGATTGAGTTAAAAACTGTACAGCTGAGAATTAATTCGGAAACAATACCAATCATTTATAGATAAGACACACCAAGCTCGAAAGAGGTAGTTATCGCTGCAGAAGTGACATTATAATACTATACAATCGTTTCAACAGGGAGAGACATGGTCTACTTTAACATGAAATTACCCGCAATGATCTGGATTTAGTTATGGAATACCTTTAAGGATGCCTGTTGATATAAAATAAACTAATGCGTAACTGCTTCGTCAACAACAAATATATATATCAATAGAACACCATCATGGGATTGGTCCTTGGCATGTCTGACAGCACATACTTTTAAAGGATGCAATTTGCCACGCAAAGGAAAATGCTGAAAAACAAACTAGAGCTTGTGAGAAAGAATAATCAGAAACTCTCAGTGTCTAGTCTAAGGAAAACATTTTGTAGGGTGCAGCCATGTTTGAGCAAAATAGACAATTCCTATTAGTTCTTACTCATTTCAACAGTTGCGGCCAACGATACCAGGTTAAAATTACAAACACAGCTGGGCTGGTGGGGTAAACATCGACCCGTTTTAGCAGAAATGCCGTCTTCCAGGTCTGGATTGAAACGTGAAAGGCGGAATGATGGCAACAGCTAGAATGGTCAAAACACTTTTAGAGGCAGTAACGGTGTACGTGACCAGCCTCCCGTATCAGGCGGGAGCTTTCCAAGTGTGGGCCTTACCTCCCAGTAGTACCTCCAATCAGAAGATAGTAAATCTCTGGTCAGCTGTGCTTCCCTCTCGGCTCTAACAGATTTCACTAAACAGACGACACGAACCAACTTCAATTAAGTGAAGGTATAGAACGTCGATCGGTACCCTGGTTTATAGTGATTGAAATGTTAAGGGATTGTACTGGGAGGGGCCTGGTGGCTGTATTGCTCCATAAATATTGCTGTGATTGGCTAAAAAACACATGATTCACTTCAGAAAAGACCGCCCCCCTGCCCCGGAAAAAAAACGTATTTGTTGCTCTCCCGGAAGGAACCATCTGCTTCGCTCCCCCGGAAGGGAATGCCCAGCCGTACTGGGCCGGCTTTGGACATGCAATGTTTACCTGTGGGTTTCGGAAAACACTTTTCCCTGGAAAGACCAGACTCTTGCAGCGCTGAATCGTGCGCTGCTTTTGAGATATCCGAGAGCAGTCTTTAGACGTAGAAAAAAGCCTGACGGGGAGCTGCGTTCAGGCTGGTCAACTTGTGGCGCTAAAGTGTGGGTATTGTAGAGTTCTCTGACCAGCAAGGAGGACATATGCCGTGTCAATTGGGCTCTTATGGATGGTTTCAGATTTTGGACTGAGAGGGCTTGGAGCAAGACACCTGACCTTATTATTGTTGTGTGCTGGGGCTCTAAAATATGACATCCATACAGCGGTGGAACTTAGTGCTTAAAAGAAAATATGGGAACTCTGATGCTGAGTGCATTGGGGTGGGGTTAATGACCGTGGGGAGAGATCAAAGGTTTGGCTAAAAAGTAAAAAATGTTCTGTTACTATTTTATGTTATGTTATATAATTTGTTAAGCGCAAACAGCTGCCCCAGCAACGGAGCGTCCCGGCGCTGACCTAACCAATACCAGAGGGGAGAGGGGGAACCAAAGGAATTAAATGGCAGAGAAGAGGTGGGTCTTAAGTGCTTTCCGGAAAGCGATCAGATTGGTTTGGGCACGGATGTGTGGAGGCAGTGAGTTCCATAGCTTAGCTCCTAGGACTTTGAAGGAACGTCCACCCTGTCTACAGAGCTTAGTTCGAGGGATCATCACGAGGTGTTGTCCCAAAGAACGCAAGTTGCGCTGGGGCGTGTATGGTGTCAGAAGTGGGCGTAGGAGTTCAGGGCAGTCGGCTTTGAGAATCTTAAAAGCCGTGGTCAGGGCTTTAAAATGGATCCGAGATTCCACAGGCAGCCAGTGCAAATTGCGAATGGTGGTTCTGGCAGAGCACCTGCGTGGGAGACCAACCACAGCTCTGGCGGCCGAGTTCTGGATACGCTGCAGTCTTGTAAGTTCCGCTTTGTTTGCTCCTAAGAGCAAAACATTGGCGTAATCTAGCCGGGCAAGAATCATGGCTTGCATGATGAGTTGACGGGTTTTGGAGTTGAAGAATCCGAGTATGGGGTGGAGGCGTATGGGTATTGCGCTCTCACCTTCAACTAGCTGCATATGAACTTAAATAAGTAGTATTCAAACCTTGTTATGGAAAGCCACCATGAACAAAATATTTGGGGGCCAGCACCCATCCCCCCCCCTTTTAAATCTTCGTAAGGCCAGACCGAGACAAAGGCAGGAAGACTTACTAAATTGAGGGCATATTGGAAATGCCACTGGGCGAAAGCCCCATAATGGTTCTCTATCAAAGGCCCATCCGGACCTCCTCTTCAAAGCACCATCCTGACCCATCCTTAAAATGTCCTATCCTGAATGCTCTGCAAATTCGCAGCCTGACTCGCTCCACATAGCTGAAATAGACATCCTCTATAAAGCCCAGTACTACCCCCCCATCACCCACCCCCCCCTGGAAAGCACCACACAGATGTTATGTTATGGGATTTGAGTAGCACATGGCTGCCCCAGCAACTGGGCATCCCAGTGCTGGATCCTCAGAGATAGAGACTGAATGACGAGACAAGCTATAGGGAGAAATCAAGGAAAGAGCCAGGTCTTTACTACCTTCCTGAACACCCTATGGTCTAGTATGTTCCTGATGGTGCTCTGGAGAGCGTTCCATAGAGATGCAACCAGAGCCCGAAAGGAGCAACCAACTGCCCGGTCTCTTCTGACTCTGGGGGTACACACCAAACGTTGGTGTGATAAGCGTGTGAGGGCCTGAGAAGATTGGTTAGAATGGAAGGGGCCTTGCCGTGAAAATTTCTGTGAGCGATGCACAGAGATTTAAACATAATTCTTTTTTCCACTGGGAGTCAGTGTAATTTATGTATGTATTTGGCCGAACAGCAGGACCGCAGGAGGGCAAAGATGGAACAGGCAGCAGCATTTTGAGCCCTCTGTAATCTAGTGATGCCTGCCTTATTGGCATCCAGATACAGAGAGTTGCAGTAATCTGGTTTGGAGAGGATAGTGGACTGGATGATGATTTGGTGAGTATGAAGGTCAAAGAACCCGAGCATCGGCCTCAGGCCTCATAAGAGGCCGAAGCAGTTGACCGTTACTCGTTTTGTCTGTGTAGATCCCAGTTACAAAAGAAGTACCCAGGCCCCATTCGACAAAGCACATTTCAGACATCCTTTATTGAACCCCACAGGCACCATTCTGAAAGACATCATTTAGGCCCATCTTTATACCTCATTCAGAACCCATTTTCAAAGCACCATCGACCTTTCTAAGAACGTAATCAATAACCCCTCAAATGCCCATCCAAAATATTTCTGCAAAGTATCATCATGGTTTCTTCTTTAAAGCCACAACCACTACCCATCTCCGGAAACCCATCTAGACTCCTATGCAAAACCATTGCAGAAAGTTATATCATCACAAATCATCTTTCAATAGATGGCAGGCCCCCTCAGTTTAAAACTTTCCATTTGTAGAGCTGCTGCAATTTTCCCTAATCTTGTTCTGGCCTGCACTGCTCATCTTAGTTCGCTCCTCACAATTTTCTTTGCACATAGGAGCGATACATTTTGAGCATCCGCTGTCCACAGTTTCCACCGGAATCTCAGAGTTCATTTGAAGGCCAGGTAATTCCAAGCCTATAAATCCCTTTCTAATCTCAGGCCCATCGCACTTTTAGGCAGACTGAGAAATCTTTTCAAGCATTTACCCTGAACCTTTTCCTAATTTGGCCTTCAAGCTTAAAGACAATAGTTCAGCCCCTTAAAGGTATTGGGAGGGGACCATCAGATTATAGTCTGTTAGGAGAGGAGTCCATGAAGGACCACCAAAAGAGCTCTTAAATCACACCAGACCTCTGATAGTCGAGGCTGCATGTATCTCTACTATTTATTTATGTAGACACCTGCTAATTTTTTTAGTCAATCAATCAGGGTCTTATAAAGCACGCTACTCACCTGTGAGGGTCTCAAGGCACTGGGTGGGTGGGCTGTTCAGCTTGTTTTTTGGCAATCTTCTACTGAGACTGAAACTTCTGATGTCCAGAAGCCATATAGTGGCGACCACTAAGCGCCACGGGAAAAACGTGGAGTCTGGTCCTGGGGCACGGGCCGCCTGGGCAGAGCAGGGAGAGGGTGCACAGCACAGCTACCACCCTCCGGGGGCTCCCATTATTCATTTGTACTTGTAAGAGGTAACCACCTCCACTGTCCTGCTTCCCAGGCACCACTTATATGGTTTTCTGTTTTTCCAAAAGACAATGATTTTTGTTTTTCTCCATGTGTACCTCAAGCTTGTTTACCTCACAATAGATATTAATTCGATGCAATTTCCTTTGGAGGCCAACTTGGATCAGATCTAAAATGACCAAATTGTATGCATAAAGGAGGTATGGAATATGGCTCCCCCCCATCTCCGACAAGAAGCAGTCAGTGGCAGCAAGGATTCTAGGGAGATCTGCAAGGAAAATAGAAACCATTTAGGGGCCAGGAAGCAGCTCTGCCTCAGCCCTAATGGGATTTCTCCCAAGAGGGCCCCGTTTCAGTCAAGCTCCACTTGAGCCCGGTTCTGTGAATGTAGTTCCTGTACTATAGTTAATAAGCAGGGGGGAATTGATAATTGGCACATCTCCCACAGGATACTACGATCCACTAAATCAAAAGCAGAGCAAAGATCAATGAAACAGAAAAGCAAATTCCAGTAGTTTCCATCGCTTTTTGCCCCAGAGCCCACAGTCCTGTGTCACTGAGGGATGGGTCCACCATCCTGTTTACGGCTTAAATTTGGCTGGTAGGATGTGACCGTTGGATCTTGTTGCCCACGTTAAATCGGCTGATCACTGATGAAGTGTTGCTGAGAGCTTCTACGAACTCTGACTGGGCTCCTTCGTCATGCATACCGGGCTAAACGGTTTCCATCGACCTCTATAAGAGGTACGTGTGGTGCTGCGGTGGGCCCTTTATCCAACCATCCAGGAAGAGAGATATGTGGGGTTTCTCCAGGACCCCTCTACCATCAGCATTGTGCAGCCTGGCCCCAACATGGCGGCCCTGAACCAGTCCGGGTCAGCCATCTTAACTAAGACTCCCTCAATGCTGTATTATTGACTCCACACTCTCCGGGAACCTGTAATTGTCTCTACATGACCCTCCTCATAATAAGGGAAAGCAGGCTGCTCCTAGCACACAGTGGAATAGAAAGAGGACTGATCAATCCCTCTGTCCTCTCATATCTCAGGGAAAGAGAAAGAGGACTGCACAAAGTGTACCTGGGCCTAAGAAAGAGGACGCTGGGTTCCTTAGTTGATGCCATCTTGAAAGAGAAGAAAGAGGAAGGAAGGAGACGGAAGTAGGGAAGATCCTTAGCAGATGCCATCTTCAAGGAGAAGAAAGAGGAAGGAATGAGAAAGAAGGAGACAGAAGAGGAAGGAATAGAAGGGAAATAAAAAGGGAAGAAGAAAGGGGAAGGAAAGAGGAGAAGAGAGGGGAAGGAAAGAATAGGGGGAACATTTTTTATTTTTTTTACCTGTCTCTCTGGACCCTCACTAAATTTTGCTCCCTTTAGAGGGGGCAACTCTTCTTGGCATTACTGCGCACTAGACAATCCTTGTGCATAGGACAGACATATGGGGGATTTCGACCTACCACCCTCAACAGTCCTCCGGGACATGAGTATCCATACTTTCCCAACATGGCTGAGCCTGGTCTGACCCCCACAGGCGACAACTCCTACACCGTTATCTACCCTCCCTATCTCGATAAAAACGCAGCTAAATCCTTTAAACACTCCATCCTGAAAAGGCACCCTGAGACCCTAGTCTCTGACCATCTATCCACTGCGGGCAAGGGCCCAATCATCAATGACCTTATCTTCTACTCTAGGAGAACGTCCGTCTGGCGCAACACACTCTCGAACCTCCTCAACGTACATAATACCAGAAACATTCCGCAAGGCAGCAAGCTCACGATCGCACCTTCCGCAAACCTGCATGCTGACCTCACCATTACCCTATACAACAAGCATTTGCAATGCAATAGGTCTCGCATTAGGAGCTATTGGTATTGTAAATTACACATTTTTTATTTATGTGTTGATTTTGAAAATAGCGAAATTAATAGCTTTGTCATTTACAATGCCAATACTGTTAACTTTTGCAAATGTGACACCTGTAGCATTTGTAATGCAACATGTTTTGTATTTGTGACTTAGATGTATTGATATTACAAATAACAATGGCTTTGAATTTTTTTAAATAATTAATACTTAAATAAAATGTATTGTAATTTATAATGGCAATAGCTTAAACTTTTGTAAATAACTTTTGTGAAGATTATGTTCAGTGTATTTTATTGTGACGAAAATCCAAGAACAGAAGTGAAATATTAACATCTTTTTATGACATTTGTAATAAAGCTTGAAACATTGAGAGAACATATTTGAACCAGTTGTTGTTGAATGGTTGCACAGATTGATGCTGTGGTGGCGCTGAGTGATGTTGTGGTGGCGACGAGTGATGCTGAGGCGTTCAGTGATGCTGTGGTAGCGCATAGTGATGTTGTGGTGCCCCTGAGTGATGCTGTGGTGGTGCTGAGTGATAGATAGTGAGTGCGTTAGATAGTGTGAGGGCGGATGTGGCGGTGGACGTGGTGGTCGGTGTGGTGGTGGTGGACGTGGTGGTTGTGGACATGGTGAAGGATGTGGTGGTGGAGGAGGTGGTGGAGGTGGACATGGTGGTGGATGTGGTGGTGGGTGTGGTGGTGGGTGTGGTGGTGGTGGACATGGTGATGGACGTGGTGGTGGTGGTGGTGGTGGACATGATGGTGGTGGATGTGGTGGTGGTGGTAATGGTGGTGGATGTGGTGGTGATGGACGTGGTGGACGTGGTGGATGTAGTGGTGGTGGAGGTGGACATGGTGGTGGAGGTGGTGGGTGTGGTGGGTGTGGTGGTGGTGGACATGGTGGTGGTGGTGGTCATGGTGGTTGTGGACATGGTGATGGACGTGGTGGTGGAGGAGGTGGTGGTGGTGGACATGATGGTGGTGGATGTGGACATGATGGTGGTGGATGTGGTGGTGGTAATGGTGGTGGACGTGGTGGTGGTGGTGGATATGGTGGTGGTGGACATGGTGGTGGTAGTGGTGGACATGGTGGTGGTGGGCGTGGACGTGGTGTTGGTGGACGTGGTGTTGGTGGATGTGGTGGTGGTGGTGGACGTGGTGGACATGGTGGTGGTGGACGTGGTGGTGGTTGGTGTGGGAGGGTTAAAATCTGAAGCACTCCAGAGGCGACGAGAATCGCTTTTACAGAAATTCAATGAGACAGGTATAATCTTTCAAAGATATCTGTAGTTTAGTCGTGGATTTATTTTTCCGTATTACGTCATATGAAACGTAAATGTTCAATCCTTGTAAATACAGTCCGATTAAATCATAGGACAGTTCATCACATGTGTTGATGCTAATTATACTTTGAAACGAGCAAAAGCTCTTTATCAGGGGGGATTTTCTGGGAAGTAAAACAAATGAAATACGTGTCTGAATCCAAGAAGACAGATTGCGAGCAAGACAAAAACATTCAACTGTAGCAAAATGCTACGTCTGGGGTGAAGGTAACAAAACTACAGCAGTAAAAGACTCTAGGAGAAGGTGCAGAGTAGGGCGCCCCGTTTTGCGCGAAGCGTGTGGGTGAAAATACTGGATCTAAAAATACCCGAGTGAATTCACGTGTTCCGAGGCATTTATGTGCGGAAAACAGGAGAAAAAGAAATGTGCTTAGGACACACAAACGTGAGGGTTAAGAACTTGAATGGATCTGTGACACTAATCAGTGAGTGAGCTCTCAAAACAAAGAGAAGGAATCTTGCTGAAAAAAGCAAATGTGTCTTTAGATGTGCGACACAGACAAAAATAAATGACCTATGGACGTGGAAACAAGCATTATTAAAATGTAGCCTAGCCTAACAAGAAACAGCGCGGCAATCGGTGCAAGTGATGCCGCACATTAAGCCTGCTGGTTACTGAGTTAAATACGGGTGACCGAAAGTGATCGGTGAAAACACAGTGCTCTGAACAAGTGAATATGTAAGAGTTAGCGCGGTTAACAAGTTTTGAAAAGGGCCTTCCACCACGCAGCTGCATTTTTAGTATTGTAGGAACCGTTTGAGCTAGAAACAAAAAATATTGTTGTTAAAATATGCAGACGATAATGTAAATGCGGAAAATCTATAATTATGCGAAAATCACGCGACCGCACAATGGTATAATTCCCGTAGCCTTGCTTTTAGCCTACATGCATCATTCGGGCAAGTTCAGCGGACTTAGGGACAGATACTTCCCCAGAAAGATACTTCGACTTGTGCTAGAAACAAAAACTTAACAGAAATATTGAAAGTATACTCAGTATATTATACTACAGTATACCAATTATAATGGTATACCACATGAACAGGAGAACAGTAATGGAATTAGTAATACGAATAATGACCATAATAAAACAGTACGCAGCACAGCTCTGCGATGCACACGAATGGCGGCACGGCGCTGTAAACATCTCAACATAGAACTCAATTGTAACTTTCAAAGTAACTCGCATCACGGTGACAGTGACAACAGGAATAACGCCGACACTCACAATAATCACATTAATAGGTATCATACAGTGTGTAGTGATGCGGTGCTTATATTCAATAACCAGTTTAGGCCAAGCCGTGGTGATATGTTATGTGCAAGGGAGTTATTGGGAGGGGGAGGGGCGGGAGTATGTGCAGGAGGAAAGGGACAACCTGAGAGGAGAGAGGCAAGATAACGGACAGAGCCCGACTGTTGTGCTCAATAATAACACGGAACTTGAAAAACGGGTTTGTTGGAAAGGAGGAAAAGTAGAAGGTTGGAAGGGAAAGGAAAATGCACCGGGGAGGTGAAAAAAGTAACAAAAGGGAAAGAAGCGAGGAGAGCGAGAGAGTACATATAGAAGGGAAGGCAAACCTCGAAGACTTTGGATAAAAGGTGAATGACAGAAGGAAGGAGGTGAGGAAATGCACTGGTAGTGAAGGAAACAGTGGGAGGAAGGAAGGAAACTGCGAAAGGCGGAGTCAAGCTAGGGAGGTGAGAAAAGAGAACGAGGTGAAAAGACGAGGGAGAGAATAATCTAGAAATAAGGAAACAACCCAAGACAGAGAGAAGGAAGGGGGTTGAGTAGAGTGGGGGAAAGGGCAAGAAGGGCGGGGGTGAAAGGCCAACGCGAGAGAGGGGCGGGAGGTAAGAGATGAGTGAAGAGAGAAAGTAGGGCTCGCAGAACAGAGGGTGGTAGATGGAAGTTTCCAGAGGAAAAGATATTAGGAATGGCAGGAGGTGAGAGAAAAGAGACCTTGGTAGAAGGAGGGAATATGGGAAAGAGGAGCTCAGTGGAAGTCGGGGAAATGAGGGTAGATTGGGGTAGGTAAAAGTATGGAAAGACGGGGGAGCAGCAGCCTGTGGTGTGAGAGACAAATGTTGGAGTGCGAGGCTTCCTTTCAAGTCGGGTGGGGGAGCAGGGGAGCCAGCAAGTGGGAGGGAATGACTGAGGCCAAGCGCGCGCTAGTGAAGCGTCACGCTTCAATACTTAACATGCATTGTGAGAAATCTGCTTGTTTAAGAGAGTTTGGTCACATGTAATAGATTCAGAGCAAAGTAAAACATTGGAAATGCAAGGCCTCTAATTAACAGAAACAATACAGCTTTTTACACATATGCATGCTATTTGTAAACACCTGTGAAGTACTTACTTGTGGCTCCAAGAAGACTGACGTCAAGCCACGCAGCCACTTTGAAGTTATTGGTTTCTTTGTGCCCGAGAAGCACACAATTGTAAGAATACCTGCAAAGTACTTTGGTGCGGCCTTAACACCAAGCCAAGCTGGCACAGCTTTCCTAGCCCCTATCACAGTTACGTTGGAAGATAAAACCTGAACTACATTAATGTCCCTAAGCAGCAGGGAGTCACAGCTGCACAGGGAAAAACAGGTGCAGGCTCATAATAATAATGATGAAATATAAAATCTGTGCTTACAGTGTGCGCTACAGTACAGTGTGCAGCAGAGAAGTGTGCCACACTGAGGAGAGCGCTCGCTGCTATTGCTCTACCAAGGCTTGTGTGCACTAACATTAACATTTGGGCAAAATACATGGCGTTGCTTTGGGCCGGATAATGGTGTTGCTTTGGGCCTGGTAATGGCAGTGCTTTGGGCCTAATATTTAAAGGCCATTGCGGTTGCCAGGTATGTCCGTCGTATTGGGCTTCCTGAAAAAAAGTGAGGAATGCTGGCTCTGCTGGTATCATAGGAAGAGAGCAGACTCGGCAGGGTCTCCAATGGAGTACAAGAAGGACCATTTACAGCTCCGGGTTGGGAAGGGAAGACTAAGCTTGCCGCGCCGGTAAAATATAAGGAGCCCGCTTAATTACTTTTTGATTCTGGTGGGCTGGTTTTTACTTATCGACCAGGCCAAGATGAAAGGCTATACTGGCTCCTTCGGTATTGAATAATGTGGCGCGCAGATGCACTAGCATTCTAGCAGCATGTACAGTAACTCTAAAGTATCCTAGCATATAAGATACGGCTGGATGAAGTGTTCGCATCTAACATGGGGCAGCTTCAGATATCTGCACCAATAGCTATATTATGGGGAAAGACGGGCATTTTACAGCATATGCTAATAAATATTTACAAAATAAAAACAAACAACAAATAAAAGTGTTCAAATCCAAAATAATAGACAATAAAAATATGTGCATTTAAGAGCCCAGGAGTGAGTGACTGCCCAGGGCATTCTTCACACCGCTACCACACAAGAGGGTGGGTGCATTTAAAGGGGAGCTGCATGTTTTGGGACAACTCAAGCACAACCGAGCTAAGGAAGCACAGAGCTATTTGTCGTGCAGCAGTCTATGCATATTCTTGATCCAAAGCAAATGGTATTTAGTCACTGTTTTCTGCCGGCTTGCGGCACTGATGTGAGAGTAAATTCACACAATGTTTATACTTTAAAAACCTGTGAAGTACTTAGCTGCGGCTCCAGAAAGACGGACACAAAGCCACGGAGCTACTTTGAGGTGATTTGTTTTTTTGTGCACATAAAGCTAACAATTTCAAGAGCACCTGGGTGCAGCTTTAACACCAAGCAGCAAGTTTAAATGTAGACGACCAGCTCAAACTAAACAGCTCTAATAAAAAAAAGTGTGTGTTTTGGCCAAGAATGCAACTGATCGGCAGGGGCTGTAACTTTTTGCATTTCATGAACATCACCCGCTTAGCAAAATACAAAAAGAGCATAGCATAAAAATAAAATGTAATCCAAAATAATAATACCTAGCGGACCAAAACTAGGCAACATCTGGAAATATATATAAATGATAACCCGATATTCACACAGTTGGTAGGGGAAAAACGACACATAGCAATCTCAAATTTTAGCAGCTATAGGTAGACAATTTTGAACAAAAGCGCCTCCTGAGTTGGGCTTATCTCGAGGAAGCGCATTCCTCAAAGGCTCTGTTAAAACTAGCTGAAACGCGAGAACAAGCCCCCAGTAACAACAGGATGTTTATGGGCTGTTACCAGAGCTATTATACACATTAAACCAGGAAATATTAGAAGTTGATCCCAAAGACAATTTAAACCTATGCACAAAACAAAAAAATATATAAAACACACACTGATTTGCAGCAAGCAAAATAACCTACAAAGTTACATGCAGATTTAATGGTTAAAAAGAAACAACGCGATTAAGAAGGCACATCCTTTTTAGCCCCGGTCACAAAGTAATGTTGGAGAATAAAACGTGAACTAGGTGAAAGTTCCCCTTAGCAGCAGACAATAACAACTACACGGGGAAATAGAGGATATATAAAATATGTGCATGGAGCGCACGTTCTACCTAGGTGCTCTAGGCACTTTAGTGCGTTGAGGAAAGATACAAGGTCCGTAAAAAAAGCTACGAAGGTTCTGGTGTTATTGTAAGGTGGATGAGAGTTATACTTCCCTTACTGCAGCGGTTCTAGGGGCCTATGGAGAGTCTTAGTGGCACCATTAAAGTATAGTGTACACGAGTCAGTCATTAAACCACAAAAAAGTAGAAACTTATCCCAAAGACTGTTCCAACTATAACTGCTGTTCTTACAGTAAAATACCGCACTGGCAGGGTTCAAGGTGCCCGGTGCCACTGCACCAACTGTAGGTGCGCCCTTGCTCTGCAGTCCTGGCAGCCGTCTCTTGGGTAGCGTAAAATAAATGGCGTCTATTTTAAGAGAACATGGGAATCTTCAGGTCACGCACTTTCAGTAAAAGCAGTCGGTTCTCGAGCTGCTCTGGGCCCGTGGCAGGGTGAGATGCGCCTGGGGCCTACTTGAGGACAGACCTTGCCCTGGCGCTGAAGGAATGCAGCCGGCCTTGAGAGGCACTTCGCAGTGAGATTTTTTTCCATTTCTCGCAGAGAACAGGCTGGGCTGGGCAAAGTCTGCAAATAAAGTGCCCTCTCGCATACCTTTGATTTTCGCCTTCCCTGTGTGAGTGGGCTGGGCGCCAAGAGGCACTCCCCGCTGTCCTCTTTACGCTTTTACTTCCCGAGGCAGGAGGCAGCTGCAGGGCTTTTTGTTCCCGCTGTTCAGGTCCACCTTCGGCGCGGCCATGAGTGATTTGCCGACCTCAGTAGAGGAGAGCAGCGCGCCCCCAGGAGGTGAGTGTGTGCACGTGCCCGTGTGCTAGTCTCAGTGAAAGGGTCCGTCAATGAATGCTGTGACGTCACTACCATTCTCAAAGCCCACACTCTGACAGTGTGGAGATCTGTCTGATGTCAGTGGGCATTGGCTGATCAGGATGTATTGATTGGGTGAAGAGGACAGAATGCGATTATAAATTCAACAAGAGGAACAAGCCGTGAGCGTGCACTCTCCCGAACTTCCGGTGTCCGGATGTGCACGCTCACGGCTGTCGTGGGGCGGGACATCCGTCTTATGCGCCCACTGAGTGGATGGCTGGTCCAGAGGAGCTGTGGCAGCAGAAGACAGGAGTGGCGGCTGAGGCGCTGATGTGGTAAGTGGAGCTTAGTAGTGGGGGTGTGTGTCTGTGTGTGCGCGCGTGTGTGCGTGTGTGTGTGTATATATATGTGTGTGTGTGTGCTTCCGTGAGTGTGAATGTGGAGCAAGAGATGTGCGTGTGCCTGTACGTGCGCATTCACGTTCCTGAATCGCCGAGCGTGCACCATACTATCTCCCTTGAAAGCCGACTCCATAGCAATAGGTCTCGAACGAGACCTAAAAACAGCATCATCTTGATCCAAGCTCCACCAAAAGACCTCAACAAATTTACGGACCTCTTCCCTCTCCTTTAAACACATGTACAGGACCCCCCCTTCATCCTCGCTCCCCCTGTGCCTTCCCCCTCCAAAACCTCCAAGGGAACTTACCCTCTCTCCAGCCACCCACAACAGGGCTCCCAACACAGACCGACAGAGCCCCCCTACTATGCCTCCAGCGCCTACCAACTCCAGCGAGCCCTTACCCACTACCTCGATTCCACATTCCCATCCCTTTCCTACTGGAACTCATGACTCTGATCCTCTTAGCCACACTACTAAGCCTAATCCCGCTACCTCAAACCCACCTAACCGTGTGGATACTGGAACTCATGACTCTGGTCGTCTTAGCCACACTACTAAGCCTACTGACACCCCCCCTTGGCCCAACCCTCTAGACATCACAGCCTGTCTACCAGGCCCCCTACACAAGCCATCAGTAGTCTCCCTAAACGATCTACCTTAAATCCTCCCTTCCGCGGGGATATTGGAACTCATGACTCTGGTCGACTTAACCACACTACTAAGCCTACTGTACTCTCCACCAAGTCTGTTCCCTCACCGCCGACTCCCTACACGCAAGAGCACCCCTCGTTTAGGGATTTGGACACTCTCCACCGTAAAGCCACTGAATTAACCTTGAGCATCCACAAGTCCTTCACAGACCTCAAAAACCTCCTGCACCTCTCCGAGCTCACTCTCTCGAAGATCAGGCTCTCACAGAACTTTACCCCCCCACATCCTACTTCAAGCCCGGTCTCCACCCATTTCCGTTACCCCTGAGACACCTGCACCCTCACAGGCAGCCCTGCTACCTCGCAGAAGAAGAAATACTGGCCCTCCTCCTATCCTACAAACCTACCCCTGCTACGACTAGTACGATGGAACTCTCAGAGGATGAAATTGCTGACCTCCTCATTAGCAATGAACACCCATGCCCCTCTGACCCGAAGAAAGATCAACCTATACGCATGGTTGCAATCAATCCCTATAGATCAGCCACTCTCCACAACAGAGGAATAGTCAACAGTAACCTAGCACGAGTCCCAACCTCGGCCCCTAGTCACGATCCGCATACCGTCCCCTCTCTATCCGGTCTTATCAACTGCCGCTCTGCGGTAAAGCATGCCTCCGATGTTGCTAATCTCATCCTGAACCTAAACACAGACGTAGCGATCCTGACGGAATCTTGGCTAAATGAATCCTCTGCGCCCTGCCTAGACCTAGTCCCACTCAACTATCTCATCGTAAGGTTGGGCAGGCAATCACAAAAAAAAGGGTGGCATTGCCTGCTTCTACCGCTCCAACCTCCTTATCACTGAATTTCTAGCCGAACCTACTGATTCCAGTGAATATCTTGCCCTATCTGTCTGCAAAACACCTCCCTTCAGTGCAGACTGCACATCTTTTACCACCCCCCAGGCAAGAATGACACCTTCACAGACTACCTCATGGAAATCATTACAGCCAAGGCCTCTAAGAACGCCAATGACATTTTTCTTGGCGACTTCAACTTTCACTGGAACGACCCCAAGGACCCGCAGGTCAACGCTTTTAGAGACTTCCTGGCAGACCAAGCCCTTATCCAAGCCTGCTTTATCCCTACTCACGCAAAATGGGAAACTCTAGACTGGATCATCTCAAAGGAATCTGCGGTCAAACTCATTTCCATAGATCCCTGCAACTGGTCTGACCACCACGCTATCACCTTCTGTCTTCCTGACACTCACAACATGGACACCGCAACCAGTGATCCCCAAAAGATGGATCAGGGACACCAAGAACCTGGATCACGAGAAATTGGCTGCCCACTGTGCAACTGACCTCCCCCATATCACCACGATCGACAACCTCACTGAACACTATTCCACAACGATAGCTAATGTAATCGATGACCTTGCCCCGCTAAAACTGAAAAGAACACAGATCAAAGACAGGAACCCCTGGGTCAATGGATCCCTTAACAATGAGAGGTGGTCCCTCCGACAAACAGAACGAAACTGGAAAAAGCACCCTTCCGCCGACCATCTTAAACTTTTCCGTCTGTCCAGAAACGCCTACAACAACAAAAATCATCAATTCTAAAAAAGAATTCTTCAGAGCTGAACTGTATAACTCTAAGAAAAGACCTCGCAAATTATTCGAGTTGGTCAAACACCAATCAAACAAACTTGCTAAATCATACAAAGAAACCTCTATTTCTACAATCCCATGTGAGCAATTCTCCTCCTTCTGTGAGAAAATCTCTGCCCTAGGAAAGGAACTCATATCTGCTACCTATTCCCAAACCCCTCCTGTTCTTCATCCCCACTCAGCGCTGCCCTCCCAGACCTCCCCCAAAAACCAAGCGTCATGGTCCAACTTCAAAGTCTATGATGAACACTCAATCTCAAAAACTCTTTCCTCCTTAAGCCCCAACGACCCTCTCCCTTCAAACTGCCTTGCTTCCGTTTCTCAGGCTATCATCCCTTCTTGGACGATTATAATCAACTCCTCCCTCCTACAGGGATCGATTCCTGACTCTCTCAAAGCCGGCCAGGTGGTCCCCATTCTAAAAAAAACACTTTAGATCCAGCCTCTCCTGACAATTACAGACCTATCTCTAACATCCCTCTCCTAGCTAAAGTGCTGGAAAAATGTGTACAGCAACAGCTAAGCCAGCACATCTCCAACTTCCACCTTCTAGATGACTTGCAATCTGGTTTCAGACCTGGCGGAAACCACACTCCTCCACATTGTGGATGATGCCCTTCAAGCCCTTGACCAAGGCAAAACCTGTCTCTTGATCCTCCTTGACCTATCCTCGGCTTTTGACACGGTTAACCACGAAATTCTCTTGGATAGCCTCAAACTTAGGATGGGCCTGGACGGCACTGTTCTGACATGGTTCTGATCATTCCTCCAGAACCGCTCGCAGAGAGTCCTGATCAACGGCAACCTATCCACCTCATCTCCGATCACGGAGTTCCCCAAGGATCAACCTTATCCCCTACCCTCTTCAATCTGTACCTCGAACCGCTCTGAGAGGTGCTGCACACTGCCAATATCTCCTACCACATGTATGCCTACGACACACAGCTCTACATCAATATATCCTCTCCAGAGGATATCCGTTCCCTGAATGAGGCCCTGAAACTAACTGTTCACTGGCTCACATCTAACCAGCTTAAACTCAATGCCCAAAAAACAGAGTTCCTCTTAATCTCTCCACCCAACACCAATACAGACATCCAAGTTTAGACCAAGGCTATAACAGCGCTAAACTGCTCTCCTACCTATGGTGGACTCTGCTAAATCCCTAGGAATTACCTTAGACGGCAACCTGAACATGCGGGGCCATATCAACGCGATGGCCAAAACCGCCAGGTTTCACCTGAACTACCTACGAAACTTGAAACATTTCCTCGACCCCCCTGATCTAAAATCGTCTCTCCAGGTCTTAGTCATCTCTCGACTAGAATATGGTTGCTCCATCCTCGCAGGCCTACCCAAGATCTCCCTGGCACCCTTGAAAGCCTGCCTCAATGCTGCCGCCAGACTTCTAACTGGCTCTAAGAAGCTTGACCACATCTCATCCCACCTTAAAGCCCTGTACTGGCTTCCTCTTGAGGCCAGAATCCAATTCCAACTGGCTTGCATCACCCACAAGTCCCCTGCTTTTCTCACACAGAAACTTGTGTTATCTGGAGGAACCAGAAACTCCCGATCCGCCAGAGCCCTTTTGCGCCAACCTGCACGCTTCAAGAAAAAAAGAACTTACAATCAGGCTTTCTCTGGGGCCGCCCTAAGAATATGGAACTCACTCCCACCCGCCATTAGAGGAATACCATCTCTAGCCCACTTCAAAAAGGAGACCAAAACGTTCCTAATGGGCAAATTCCTCTCCTAAAGCTCACGCTACAATCACCCCCTCAATCTGACTTTACCTATCGTCACTGCCCTATTCCTTGGCTTCCTCCCCCTATGTTACCCACCCTGCACTTTGAACAATCCTTCAGGGTGATTAGACTGCTTTTCTAGTTTATTGCATCGCATTTGCTCCTATCCCTTATAGTAGTCCGATTTTATGACTGTTTGTTTTACCATATAGTGTTTCTATTTGTTTCCCTATCCCTGGGCTCTCCTCCCCCCTTTGTTCTGTATCCCACCTGATACTACTGTAAAGTGCTCTGATACCCTCACACGTCTGGTTTGCGCTCTATAAAACACTAAATAAAAAAATAAAAATAAAAAAATGATGAAGGGTTTAATGTCCTCAATTGAAGGCTCCCTATTCCTTAGGGACAATATCATTACCCTCAATCCAGTTGTTCAAGGAAGTAAGTATTACTTTTGAATATAATTTTTCCCCTACAACTAAAAGGCTTATCAAGCAAAATTACCCAGATCATTTGTCGTCTTTTTTTTGTGTATAGGTTTAATGATTGCACCTTTCCAACATGGCGCAAATGTGCCTGTCCTTGTTATAGACATAAAAACATTTGCAAAAAATGATGCCTACCAAGATGGATTAGACTTGATTATGATTGCCAGGAGATTGTCCGGTCCGGCTGCCTTTGTGAAATTTAAGGAGGCTATCAATTTTGTTAACGTTTGTACTGAGAATGACTGCAATTACTTCTAAACTAGACTTTGCCAGGTTCCTCTCACGGTTTCCTCATAGGCTTTGTAATTATGACTGAAGTGAATAACTCAGGTATTTTCTGGTACTGTGCACCTCACCAGGGGATCCAACCTTGTGCACCCTCTCTACACTAGCTTAAAAAAGTTTGTCATGTCCTTATCCTCGAGCATGTGAAATATAAGATTCCAATTTGTCTGATAATAGGTCTGCTTTTTAGCACTAATCAGCGCATCATAATACTTTCTTATACTTTTATAGCCCTCTATCCCAGATGCCCTAGAGGATTCCTTACCCCTTCCTGCTTTCCTTCTACTCTTCTTGGCTGCTAGGCACTCTTTATCAAACCAGGGGTGATTTACTCTACTGGCTCTTTCCTTTTTGGCCCAATGGTTACACAGCCTATCAGGGGGGGATCAATCATTTGTCTACCTCAGTGATGAGTTCAGAGTACCGGTCCAGTATGTTTGGGCCTAATTCCCCAGTGAGCCTCTCATATCATTGCTCTCTTGATATTGCAACAAGATAGTCATATATCTATCGTCAGTGATGCTTTGACATGGAAGGTGCAATGATAGCAGAGAAAAAGGTATATGTACATAGAGGGGGGCCTAAGAAATGGTCAAGGTTGTGGGAAAAATGGAATGCCTTCAGGGGTAACGTTTGTGATCCGCCTCTAGTCAGATGTCAGTTACTAAATGTGCATACCGGGGGCACTGCAACGCTCTTAATACTCTACATAACTACGTTGGAATGATTGTGAGGGAAACTGTGAAGAAGAGCATTTAAATGTAATCAATCAGTATATGACTAATCAATGTACCATGCTGTATCTATATTTTTCAGTATATAATAATATGTTCCAATTAATGAAAAATGCAAATAAAAATGTTTTTAAAAAAAAGAAATTGTCATATATCTCTCATCTATTCTCACCATAAAGCGTCTAGGGAAGGATACCTCCATCGGGATTACCAGCTCTCTTTACCTGCTGCAGCACACATAATCGTTTTTAAGGCCCAATGGTCACTGTCTCTTATTTTTTGGACCTCAAAACTTGTGCAATGGTTGAAGAACCAAGCCTGTATGAATACATAGTCAATCGGGCAGCATTGAGTACCATACACAAAGGTTTGCGCTGCGGGGATACCCTCCCTGAACCACCAATGTCAGCTAACAAAGCCTAACTCAGAGAGAAATTGTATTAGTTGCAACTCCTACTATGAGTGCATTCGCGGAAAACTGCTCTTTAAATTCCATAACTCTCTAGCATGACATTGCCACCAACCTCCACCTGAGCAGGGGCTAACCTCTGGTTAAAACCCCCTAAAAAGAGGATGGGAGGGGCTCCCGGGAACTCTGTCAAAGCCATCAATTCCCACTGGAGGCCATCCCGTATATCCCTCCGGGGGTTCACCTTGGTTTACATAGACATTAGTAATAAAGAGGCTGTTTCTGTGGCAACACTCATGCAGGTGCAGGAGGCAAGACAGGAGCCAGTCACTATATGTCGGAATCACTGCTCCTTTAATACACTTTGTAGATACCAAGGTCATCAGCCCGCCTCTTAAGTGCCCTGATCCCACTTTTGTTTTTACAAATTGCATGAACCCACTCAGATGGGATAATTCACCTGCCAACCAGGTCTCCTCAATACTGATTACCTTATGTTCTTCCCATACCTTTATAAGATTTATTGTTCTATAATGGTTTTCCAGCCCATATACATTCCACGATAAGACTCCCTGGTTTGCGGGTACACTACAACCTAATCTACCTTCCACCCCCACCCCACCCTCAAGGGAGACACTCTCCCTTTCCACGCTCAGACCCACAAATCTATTGCACAGGGGGGTTGAATCTACTACTCCATCATGTGAGTGGGCAGAAATGGTTACCTCTAAAGTACCACATTTATAGCCCACCGAACAAGTCTGGGGTTCCTTTCTTCAGGATCTATTACCAACTGCAGATATTGACTGAGGCCTGCATGATTTGGCAAAAGGGGCAGCTCGGGCTGATGTATCTCTACTTCAGCTAGAGGCATGATTCTTAAACCGATTTTGATAAGTTCATCTCTGGCCTCCAATACGAAGCCCACAAAAACTAGAGAACTAAAGCTTACCTTCTTTACTTCTCTCCCTACCAAGGATTCTCTGAAGGCTACTTGCTCTATGTCACACATTGTGACCACCTAAAGAGTCTTGCTTGCTATAAATGCATTTACCAGGCTTGATCTGTTTCCACTTATTCACTCTCTTCCCCTTTTGTGTCACTTCCAAGAACAGATATTTTGCTCTGAGACACCTACGGAGTCCCTGTGTATGGTATGGTTCCCGTTCTACTGCGATTTCCTATTTATGTTAGTATCTAGGCACTTTCTGGACTTAGCGCTCATACCTCTATTCAGAATAGCCTTTCTCTCCGAGCCCTGAGCCACGTTCACTAATACTGTGCTGCCCTGATTACTATCCTTGTCGGGATTACCGTTGCCAATACTTTGGGTCTCGGGGATAAGAGGAGCCCCTTTATCCTCCACCCTCCCCTACTCCCCTTGAAGTTTTCTCCTATTCCCTCTTTGACTTTTTCCAAGGTGACTTTTTGCCTTTGTGCCTCCAGTTAACTATACTTTCTTGAGGCTGTGTCTAGCACATCTTTGGTTTTAACTGGCCTAATACCTTTCCTACCATTATGGTGGCACAAGCACCAATTTCCAGCCGACCCTTGATACCAACATAGGTGTTCTTGATACATGTACTGTTCCCTGGCTCCCCCTTGCGCAGTAGCCACCGCTTCTGCTTGCAGCGGCTGGGAGGTTACAGGATTTACAAGAGTAGGCATACAAGAATTAATTGACTTTAATTCTCCATTAATCCCCTTAAGTAAACCCACTTCCAATCTCAAGGTCCCATTAGTAGCAAGTTATGATTCAAAGAGTCCATGCAAAGTTTTCTGCATTAATAGATGGACGTGCAGAATCAGCAATGGACCAGTCAATAAGGACTCCATATTTGTGGCTGAAGTTGCTAAGGACCCTAAAAACAACCCTGTGAAGAGTCATGCCAGACATAGTGGCCGCTGTACCCCAAAGCCGACCTTTTTCTGATTTATTCCTGCTGCAGTTATTGTTGGTGGTGCCCCCCAATACCCCAGACTCCTCTTCTGAACTTGCAAAGCTGAGTTCAATTGGGCAGCACAGACAAGAAGATGAGAATAGATGGAAGTGCAACATCCCAGAATGTTCTACTAGTTCCAAGGCTTCTTTCTCTTTGAGCTCCAATAACTCCCAAGATCCCCCTGACGGTGATAACACAGCTTTACAGATTTGTTTGGTGTGTAGACCTAAAGTGTTTCCCTACAAATTCCTTTATTGACTCTGCCAGCTATTTTAATGAAGATTGGACATTCCAGTGTTTGACAGAACCGTTTAGGGTACCAGGGCAGGCCCTGTCCAAGCCAGGGGCATTCAGGTATAGAGGTGTCCCCAATTTCAGATGCATTGACAATTTGACTGCTAATTATTAGCTTTTTTTTGGATTGCAGGATTTTTGGCCCTTTTTTCCTTGGTGGAGGCATCTCCAGGTGAACTTATCTGTGTTATATGAAATTAAAAGCAAAATAAATAAGGGGGGGGGGCTCAGTTGGGGCACTCTTACTGAGGTTCACTTACCTCCTCCCTCGCCCGTCACCCCGTTCTCACTTTTTCTGCTTCCACCTTTGCCTGCTCCAACCCTTACAGGGCTGGGCTGAATCCAAACATATACTCTGTGCCACTGGATTCAAGCTAGCCTGACTGATGAAGTGTAATACCCAGAAACCGGTCCCAGGATGCTTGTTTCTGCTCCGGGGAGGACCTGGCTTGGCAGTTTTTTCTGGACTGGTCCCATGAGGCCCAGGGTCAAGACTAATTTGCATATGGCTGGGTCTAAACTGGGGTGGCATGGTGAGCAAAAAAACAATGGCTTTAACCCAGATCTCTTGAGTGGGGGTGAATGTAAGATTTATTCAGCATTCCGTCCATCATTTGTTTGCGTAGCACTTTTCGCCCTAAGTGGGATGGGTATGCCCAGACGTGGTTCCCTTGCTCACTCTGCCACTGGATTCAAGCTAGCCTGGCTTATGAAGGGTAATACCCAGAAACCGGTCCCAGAATGCTTGTTTCCGGTCCAGGAAGGACCTAGCTTGGCAGTTTGGTCTGGACTGTTCCCATGAGGCACAGGGTCAAGACTGATTTGCATATGGCTGGGTCTAAACTTGGGTGGCATAGTGAGCAAAACAACGATGGGTTTAACCCAGATCTCTTGACTGGGAGTGAACATATGATTTAGTCAGCATTCCGTCCATCATTTGTTTGCGTAGCACTTTTCACCCTAAGTGGGATGGGTATGCCAGACGTGGGTCCCTTGCTCACTGTGCAACTGGATTCAAGCTAGCCTGGCTGATGAAGGGTAATACCCAGAAACCGGTCCCAGGATGCTTGTTTCCGGTCAAGTGAGCCAAGTTTCTTGCATCATAACGTGACCCAAAGTGGCAACATTTGATCGGCTGGTATGTCGATAGATATTAGAACTCCTCTGCATTTCCCATTTACATCTGCAAATAGACCAGACAAAGACATTCATGATAAAATCGTTAAAGAAAAGTACACGAAAATAAAATTCTAAATAAACAATAAACCTTAAAAAACATGAAGTTGGACCCCGAGGACAGAATACAAGCGAAGAATTCGTCCTAGATGAACTAACATTTCCTCATCCAGATTCAAACCTGTAGGGGACAGAGTCTTGTATTTCACAATCATTTCTAGACTCAAGTTTCCTTAATTCTAATGTTCTATTGCCCCATCTTATCCCCGGGGGTATACTGTCAAGGACAAAAAATTTCAGCAAATTGGCATTCTGATTGTGGCATACACTGGAAGTGACGGGCAACCAGGTATTGTTTGTCATTTTGCATTATGGCCCGTAGATGTTGAAGTACCCTCTTTTTGCCTTTGTGGATTGTGCTCCCTACGTAAACTTTGCCATAGGGGCATTTCAGTGCATCAATAGCAAATTCAGTGTTACAGTTTAGGTGTTTCCTGATTTGGTAGGCGGGTTTGTCTTTGCATAGTTTAATAGTTTTACAGCTAGAACTGAATTTACATGATTTGCACTGATTACAGGTAAAGAAGCCCTGAATATCGGTGCGTTTTTTAGGTTGGTTTTTACTACGTGAATCATGTAACAATCTGGGTTTTCTGATAGTGAGAGAGGGATATTCTCCAATGTATTCTTTTAAATCCTCATCGCTCTTAAAATCTCCCCAAAAAAATTTCAAACGCTTCCTGATTTCCCTGCCTTGGTAATTATACTTGATTATGAACGTTTTGGGCTTGTTCTGTGTTTCAGTGACTCGAATTTTGGGAATAAGCAGCTCGTGTCGTTTCAGTTTTTCTACTTTAGATATGGCTTGTTTAATGATCGTTCTACTGTAGCCATATGCTCTAAATCTCTGAGTCATTATGTCACTTTCTATTTGGTAGCTTTCCTCAGTACTGCAGTTCCTTTTGGACCTAAGTAACTCACCAAAAGGAATACTGTGAATTAAGGTTTTAGGGTAGCAACTGTTGGCATGTAACAAGCTGTTGCCAGCCATGGTTTTCCTGTAAAGTTTGCTTGAGATTTTCTCACCTTGGATCTCCAATTTGAGGTCCAAGAATTCAATGGTAGTGTTATTGGTTTCACTAGTGAAGTGCAAATGTAATGAATTGTGATTAAGGACAGTAACAAACTCCTGCGCCTGGGTCTCAGTCCCTCTCCAGATGCAGAAGATATTGTCAATGTACCTAATCCAGAGGACGACATGGTCAATGAATTGTCTGGTGTTATTGACAACTTGATCCTCCCAGCCGAGGTAAAGTCCTGCAAAGCTGTGGGCAAAGCAAGTTCCCATCGCCGTTCCCTGGGTTTGTCTGTACATCTTATTATCAAACAAGAAGAACTTGTTTTTAGGCAAAAATGGATCATCTCAAGAATTATTTCAGTATGGAAAACAAAAGACAAGGATCTACCTTTCATGAAAAACCTACAAGCTTTAATGCCAAGGTCTTGGGGAATACATGTGTACAGACTACTCACATCTATACTCATAAGTAAGTAGTCTTTCTCCCAGGTGATTTCAATATTGATTCTTAGAAAATCACCTGTGTCTTTAACAAATGATGGTAATGATTGGACTAATGGCTGAAGAAAGAAATCCACATACTTGGTTGTGTTTTCTAACACACTGTTTCTTGATGACACAATGGGTCTTCCTGGTGAGTTGCTAGCATTCTTATGGATTTTCGGCAGAAGGTATGATACTGGGATTTTCGGATCTTTACATACCAAAAATTAATATTCACCTTGGTTCAGGATACCCTTATCTCGCCAGTCTACCAACTTGCTAAGGACATCTTTGTTAGCTGCATCATATTCTAATTTAGATGTGAGGCAATATCTATCCCTGTCAGAGAATTGTTTGTGCCCCTCCGCAAGGTACATTTCAAGGGGCCAGATTACGACATTTTCTCCCTTATCTAACTTTTTTATGACAATATCAGTGTAGAATTCTAACTCTTTTAGTGCTGTTAAGTGAGTTTTTTTTAAGATTCTGCACTGTGTTTGATTTACGTGATTCTAGTTTCGGTAATTCTCTAATCATGCCTTTTTCAAAACAATTGATGACATCGTTATTGATTTGCGGAATAAAAGCAGACTTAGGTTTAAAACCGGTTTCACCCCCCCCCAACCCCATATCGATATCAGTGTTAATGAGATTGAGAAATTGGTCGTCAATAAAACATTCATCATCAGCCAGTTCATGTACTGTATGTAAAATATGTATGTCCTTCATAGTGAGTGCAGAAGGGTTAGCTTGCCCTGGTGTTGACAATTTAGGTTTGTTGCTAGAAAACCATTTTTTGAGTTTAAGTTTCCTGAGAAAACCAAACAGATCAATGCGCGTTTCGGTGTAGTCATATTTGGAGGTGGGGCAAAACGATAACCCCAACGACAGTACTTCAAGTTGGTTTGTTGGCTTACAGTGAATAATCGATTAGAGAGATTTACCACTGTCATGGTGTCCGTCATTGTTTCGCCTTTCGGCCCCTTGTCCTTGCTCCCAGGGTGCTGTCCACAAATTTGCTGTTGAAGTACTTTGTTTTGTTTCCTCCTCTTGCGCTGCGACCATGACCTCTGACTGGGCTTTCGCTGTCTGCCTATATGCGTTGTCTTTATTTGGCCATCAGCTTGAATTCCTTTAAAATGAGAGCTTTTTCTCCTCTTGGCTCTGTTTGAATGGAACTGTCACTTCCACTGTTATCGCTCTCCAATGTCTCTAATGTAGTAGTTCGTCTGTCTTTTCATTAAGTGTTCGTGTGACTTGTACCCTTGGAGGTAGAAGGTTGTTTGTGCTCTGCTGAGTCTTTAGCCTTTTTTCTAAGTTGGTCAAATTTTTTGCCACAGCTGAGAATCTGTCCTTTGTTGTAATCAATTTCATTGCGCTGAAACTTACTTTGTTTTTTGCCTTTATTTAATTCTCTACTTTTTCTAGTCTTTTTTCCATTTTAGCTATTTCTGTGTCAAATTCTTCTTTTGTGTATAAATCCTTCAATTTCTTAATGATGTATTTGCTGTCATTCGTTAAAATAATGCATTCTTTTTCCGCATACTTGATCAGGATCTTTAGCATGTTCATGGAACACTCAAGGTTATTCACCATCCACTCATTGATCATTTTTGGATCTGGTTTTTGAAGTGTGGGAATAATAAAGATGCGCAGGCCTTTTGGTATTCTACCACATTCCACATACTGTTGTAATGCTGTAACCTCCCACCACTTTAATTGTTCTTTTTTTAAAGTCTTCCAGTGTTTGTCCCATAATTTCTATTTGTCCTCTACAGCAGGCGAGCAACTAGAGCCAAATTTCGGGGGGGGGGGCTAATTCTTCCAACCACAGACAGAGTGGCTGTAAGAAAGGGTGAACACACAACAAAAGCCTCATTTACAATTGATGGTCTTTTAAAGACCTGTTAAGTACTCAGGTGCGGCTGCAATTAGATGCTCGCCAGCCCCCGAAGACGTGTCAGCCTGGGATGACACACACGATGTGGGGGGGCAGAGGCCCCGTGAGCCCAATGGGTGTTGCGCGCCTGCTCTACAGTGTTGTCGTTCAGTGGTTGCGCACCAATTCAGTGTTTGCACACCATTGTTACCAAGTGGTGCTGTTGATTTTGTGATCAGCTTGCTTGCTGCCTCACGTCTCTTCATGTCTCTAGTGGTTGCCTTGGTAATCTTTTTAGCTTTGTCCGGGCTGCATCAGGCAGTACTACTTTACTGCAAACACTTGTTTCTTTATTCTGTGTAGCTCCCCAAACAGTATATACCACAGCCACAATAGAAAGACACTTGCGTCTCTACTCAACTGTTTACTAGCGAAGTCTGGAATAGAGGAGCCGACCTCCGACCACTCCTCGCCCTCCTCCGTTTTCAACCCAGCTGTTTCGAGCACAAGTGCCTCTTTCGTTCCGGCTGGATCGCTGGGTGCGGGCAGGGGATTTTAATAATATATACAATCCAAGTTCGGCGAAGCCCGAGCATCTTTCCATGGCGGGCACACGGAGGGGGTAGCCACCCCCAAATATCCACAGAAATCCATTTAAGTCAGAAAAACTACGGAGATGTGGCCTTAGTTCAAATCGTGTTTATTGCAACACTAGGTCCCCGCGCGTTTCGGAGCTGCGTCACTCCTTTCTCACAGGCAAGGTTTAATGCATTGTCACTTTCTTTTAAAGAAACAGGTGCTCCTTCTGTGTACAATCATAGAAAGGAAAAACATACTACTGTGTCAATAAAGTTGTGCAACGTACACATAATTTACAGGCAATGCATAATGATACAAGATAATGTAACTAAAACATTTATCTGGAGTAGAAACAACATTGATTAACAGTGCGTCAATATATACTCCCCGAGGTGAAGTGAACCACACAAGTGCTTAACACGCTAGTTGTAGCCTAACTCGTGTCCATTTACGGTGCATGCATTCCATAGCGTGAAAATGTCCACATCAAATATATATATATATATATATATATATATATATATATATATATATATATATATATATATATATATATATATATATATATCCCAACATAAGAGTTGAGCCCTCAGTGGGAAGCAGCCACTTAGTCGGAAAATTTGCATCCATTTCTTTTTCGAGCAGATGCAGCAGGAGACACATCCGGGCACAGTCATCTCCCTTTCGTCTTGCCAGACCGGTTTTGGGATCATCATTCCTTTCTCTATGGCAGCTGTTCACTTTAAAAGTCTTGCGTGCACTCCAATGTTAAGAGCCTGCCCTAGTGGGCATGTCCGAAAAACGGCATTCTGGTTCTTGTGGTGCTACTTGTATGATAATGTCTCAGGTGAGTTTATTCAAAGTGGCAGCGAAGTAAAGTTAATTAAAAAACCCCAGTGGGCTGATGCGCTGTGGCGTTGGGCATCCTGCTGTTCTCATTCATCTGATCAAGGACTCCGACCTCCCGCAGAGACATCACCGGTTGGCGCCATCACGGGTCCACCCTGAAGCGGCCTGCATGCTCCCCGCGGCTGGACTCGAGCCGCAAAATATCCCAACATAAGAGTTGAGCCCTCAGTGGGAAGCAGCCACTTAGTCGGAAAATTTGCATCCATTTCTTTTTCGAGCAGATGCAGCAGGAGACGCATCCGGGCACAGTCATCTCCCTTTCATCTTGCCAGACGGGTTTCGGGATCATCATCCCTTTCTCAATGGCAGCTGTTCACTTTGAAAGTCTTGCGTGCACTCCGATGTTAAGAGCCTGCCCTAGTGGGCGTGTCCGAAAAACAGCATTCTCGTTCTTGTGGTGCTACTTGTATGATAATGTCTCAGGTGAGTTTATTCAAAGTGGCAGCGAAGTAAAGTTAATTAAAAAACCCCAGTGGGCTGATGCGCTGTGGCGTTGGGCATCCTGCCGTGCTCATTCATCTGCTCAAGGACTCCGACCTCCCGCAGACACAACACCGGTTGGCGCCATCACGGGTCCGCCCTGAAGCGGCTTGCATGCTCCCCGCGGCTGGACTCGAGCAGCAAAATTTCCGATTAATTGGCTGCTTCCCACTGAGGGCTCAACTTTTGTGTTGGGATATTTTACGGCTCGAGTCCAGCCGCTTCAGGGTGGACCCGTGATGGCGCCAACCGGTGTTATCTCTACGGGAGGTCGGAGTCCTGGAACAGATGATTAAGCACAACAGGATGCCCAGCACCACAGCACAGCAGCCCACTGGGGTTCTTTTATGAAATTTTACTTTGCTGCTACTTTGAATAAACTCACCTGAGACATTATCATAAATTAGGCACCAGAATGCCGCTTTGCGGACACGTCCACGGGGGCAGGCTCTTTATATTGGAGTGCTTGTAAGACTTTCAACGTGAACAGCTGCCATTGAGAAAGGGAGGATGATCCCGAAACCGGTTTGGCAAGAGGAAAGGGGGATGACTGTGTCCGGTTGCGTCTCCTGCTGCATCTGCTCCAAAAAGAAATGGATGCAAATTTCCGATTAAGTGGCTGCTTCCCACTGAGGGCTCAACTTTTGAGTTGAGATATATATATATATATATATATATATATATATATATATATATATATATATATATATATATATATATATATATATATATATATATATATATATATATATATATATATATATATATATATATATATATATATATATATATATATATATATATTACCTACTGGCGGTTGCCAGTAGGTATATATAGTTAGGATTTTTTCTCTATGGAACTTTTGAAAATTCTATGTCTAATAACTTTGGCGTTTGTAGATGGAATCGGCTGAAATTTTCAGGAAAATGGCACATTTTGTTTCTGAGCAGCCCCTGAAAATTTGGGGGGGTTTCGTCAAGGGGGGGCCGAGAAAAAAGGGGGGTCCCAAAACGCGTTTTTAACATTGAGTTTTCCATAGGGCGTTTGGCCTCACTTTTAGCTCGAACGGCTGAATGAATTTGCACGAAACTTGGCAAAAATGTAGGGACTGTTAGCACGATGTGCCTTTGCTGGGTCTCAATATATGTGCTCCAGTGGATTTTGAGAAATTAACGTTTAAAAAAACAGATATATCTGTGACAGCGTCCCGGGTAGCGCTCCGGTTCGCGTACTTTTTGCGTAACGGAGCTTTGCGAAGCGAAGCTGATTGGCTCTCCGGTGTCTGTCAACATTCAAAACAGTCCGGAGCGGCCGCCATCTTGTCTCTCGGTAGGATCGAGAGACAAGAGGAGGCCAAAACGAAGGGGCAAATGACCATAAGGGGGCATAGTAGATCCTCCTTGACCCCCTAGGTTTGATGTGGAGGCTTTAAAAGGGCCCCGCGGGGCAAAAAAAAAAAAAAAAATCGTTTTTTTTCGTGGGGTGCGCCCGGTACGCGCACCGGAAAGCGTTCCGGGGAGCGTACTATAAGAAAACAAGAAAGATTGACTTCTAGAATTCTAGTAATTTTTCATAAA
This sequence comes from Lissotriton vulgaris, assembly GCF_964263255.1. Taxonomy (NCBI): domain Eukaryota; kingdom Metazoa; phylum Chordata; class Amphibia; order Caudata; family Salamandridae; genus Lissotriton; species Lissotriton vulgaris. The sequence continues at coordinate 463,583,699 of NC_141699.1, forward strand.
GGGATGGTAGTTCTTAAAAGAACTTTTTTTAATTATTTTTGTTGTTTTTAATTTTTTTAATTATTTTTCTGAACATTTTTATACTTTTTTTGTATTTTTTGAACGGTTTTATATTTTTTGGGGGTTTTTTTCAGGGGTAAGAACGAAAAACAGGCATTAGAAACGGCTCAACAGGAGCAACAAAAAAAAGAATCACTTTCTGGGGCGTTTTGAGCACTTGTGATTTTCAAATGCTCTGTTCATTAATGGAAAGCTCATTTCGCCGTGACAAAGCAAACCCCCACAATAAATGCACACCAGCTTGATATGTTGAAAATTAGTTTGAATAGCGGGGACCATCTCCCTCGCCTCTGGTCCCGAAAAACTTTCATGGGATGAGGAGGTGGCCACAAGAGTTGGTGGATTTTCACTTAGGTTACGCACCTCCGCCATACTATAATTTATAGGATGCCACCTTTGCATGTGGCGATGCATTGTATAGTTTCCAAAGCTATACTTTTTATCTGTGCCTCGAGACAGAGGTTCTTTACATATCAGGCATGTAACATAACGTGCATTCACCTTTTTTTGGCCTGCAGGAAATGAAAAAAACTGCCAAATAAAATTGGCCTTGCGGTGTGATTTCCGGGGCTCTTCAGGGAAACATTTTATTTGATGTACATCTTGTTCTTCTTCTTCCTCCTCTTCTTCAGGGTTGGGAATAAACTGGGGAGGTGGTCCATCCTTCCTAGGAGGTTGTGGTGGTGGTGGGGGTCCACCAGCTGCAGCTACAATTGAAGCCATCTTCCAATAATGATAATAGTTCTTTCTCTCACAAAGTTGAAAGTCAGAGTGAGAAAATAGGAGGGGGCTTTCATCATTTTGGAAAAAAAATGTTCTAAACCAATGAAAAGTGTAATTTTTAGGTCACATGACCTAGCTTTACATCATTCAGAAACAAGCATTTACAATGCAATGGTCTCGGCATTATTAAAGGTAGAGCTATTGGCATTGCTCATGACATCTTTTTTTATCATAAATAAATAGCATTGTCATTTACATTGCCAATAGCTTAATCGTTAAATAAATGGCAGTCATTTACAATGCCAATAGCTTAATTGCTCGTATATGCATGAGCTATTGCATTTGCACCCACACAGAGCCACCCACACACATATATAGAGCCGCCCACACAGTGTCATTCACATAGAGCCACCTACAAAAAAAGCTATCCATACAGAGCCACACACACAGACAGAGCCACACACACAGACAGAGCCACACACACAGCCACACACACAGACAGAGCCACACACACAGACATGCTGCACACCACTCCTGATGCTGTGTCACACACGCCAACCTAGGTTATTCTGCAGGGATGCATGTATATCCCCAGTGCAACGGAGTCCTCGACCTAAAAAGGGGGCACACACACGAGAATTCATTATTCCAGCCAGTTTAATGAGGTTAGGTCCCACCACACACTGCAGAAAAATCACTGTGAACAGCCTTTATCAATCAGCGAGTCATCAGATTAAACACTGCTTTTAAAACCACCCTGATCATGAAAATAAAAACCGTACTAACATTGATTTCACCGAATGAAAATAATGAACAGGAGGTGTAAAAATGTATACAGTTTGCCATCATGCGCTTTAAAATTTTGCCCTGCATGTATATTGTAATACTGATTTTGAGCCACAGTGACCTTTCAATAAAATACTGTTGCCTAACGTGTAGCGCAATTGCAATAAACTCAATCCTGCCAATACTACAGTCCAAATGATCTAGATATATACAAACGGAAGATTTGTCAGTACAGTCTGTTCGTGTGGCGTGTTCCACCAAAATTTGAAAAGTATTGAATATATATTTGCGCTCTTTCAAATGAATGTTCCTGTTGCGTGAAACGCAAGTTGCAAGTTACACAAACACTTCTTAGTACCTATGCATTGAAGCGCTATGCGGGAATAACTGCGAGTAACATAATGTTGCCACATTGTTGCCAATAGGATGCGAAGTTCTCAGAGAACACCAAATGCTGATCACAGCAAAGGAACAAACAGTAATATGTGGCATATGGTCTAACAGGAAGGGAGCTATTGAAGTCTTATGCCGGGCATGGAGGCACAGTCACCAACAGTATCGAAGCCGACCATGAGCACACGAGGGAGTGAGCAACACGAAGTGTGGTGGTGAAGCAGATAGAGAGCAGCACACAAGGGAGGGAGCATCATGAAGTGGGGTGTTGGCGGTGAAGCAGATAGAGAGCAGCACCCGAGGGAGAGAGCAACTTGAAGTGTGGTGGTGGAGGAGAAGCAGATAGAGAGCAGCACACGAGGGAGAGAGCAACATGAAGTGTGGTGGTGGAGGAGAAGCAGATAGAGAGCAGCACACGAGGGAGAGAGCAACATGAAGTGTGGTGGTGGAGGAGAAGCAGATAGAGAGCAGCACACGAGGGAGAGAGCAATATGGAATTCAGGTGTATGGAGAGAGCCACATAAGAAAGACCTGCACAAGAGGGAGAGAGCAACACAGAGCGCAAGCGCCGAGGGTGGGGGGGGTTGTTTGGATGAGAAAAGCAGCTCACAACCGAGGGAGCTAGAAAGCACATGGACACCCATGGAGCACTGAAAGAAAAAAAGTAGTTGTCCTACTGTGAGCAGTGGAAGGATACAAGAAATCAAATCAAGAGGATGAGGAAGAGACTGTGGACATGGGGAGGTAGAAGCAGAAGAATGAGAATGCAAGCCATGATCAAGGAAGAAGCGAGCAACTGAGAGTGACAATAAAGCCAACCAAGGAAAGAACACAATAGGTCTTTTGCAACCAGGTAGGTGCGCTGTGTGGACGGCGATACCTAAAAAGAGAGTCCTTTAAGTACACAGTGAAAAGATACACGTCATCCAATCACAACACTGGAAGACCAGAATGCTCCTGGCCCAGGCACACACATGTATAGAGAGGAAAACCATGGATCAAGAGCAACAACTCAGACAGGCCCAAGGTCCACTCTAAGTATATATTTTGCGTTGGCAATAATAGGTATGCCTACAGTCAGCTCGAGCCAAAACTCTCTGTAGCAGAGACCTAAAGACAGATAAACAACAAACGGCTCCAACACATACTAACATTAAAGTATCAAAATGAAAACACAAAGGCTTTAAGAAATACAGCAGGCAAACACAGACACCCACAGAAATGATACACCAATGGAAAAAAACCGACACAAGCACTTATGCAGATATCGCTACTGTACACACTCACTGTCAGCAGGGCCCTACTTCGAGTATCACCAGCCCCCCTCTCCCGACACACACAGGTAGACCGACAGAGGCGCCTATAGGCACAAAACACAGGTATGCCGTGAAAGACACTGTTGAGGACAGAGCCGCACTCTTGTACAGTCACCGTGGGCGCAGCCAGGCTAGGCCGAAGAACCATTACCAGTAAATGAGGGAGAGACCGTCGAAGCGCTCGAGCTGGCGTCCAGGCGCTTTAAGATAGGACATCTCATGCGGGGACCAGCCAGAACGTCCTCTTCATCGCATGCAAAGCTATCGAGGCAGTGTGGTAGTCCGCCTATCTCGCTCTGTCTTCGGGCACAGGGCGACCGCTCCAAAGGGCCTCATTTAGCCACGTCCAGAAACAGGGCACTGCCAACCACAGAGGTCTCTCGCTAGCAGAAAGGCCTACCGCAGAGCGGCTAGCTGGAGCCAAGGACACTTGGGGTTTGCCAAGATGGAGGTCAGAAGAGAAGAAGGAGCTGGGCTTGCAGAGACCCAAATGGAGATAACATTGAGTGGCCTCTTGACTTCATGTTCCGCGAGACTCCCGCAGCCCGCGTCGCTACCGCAGCCCTGTGCGGCTGCCGTAGGCAGCAGATGTTGCCACACCAGACTTAATCCTATATGGCAGGGCCGGCAAGGGCAGCCTCGGCGGCCAAGGGCTTTCGCGAGCTCTGCATCTCTAGACACAAGGGGAGTAGGCGGGTGGGACGAGGGAGCGAGAGCACGTCTCTCCACTCCAGGGAACCGTGTGTACCCAGAGGGCTCGAGCTGCTCCAGTCCGAGTTCTGCAGCTCACTATGGATTAGGATACTGTTAGCAGCAGACGTCATGCAAGTTACAAATTCAAAACCCTGACCAGACAACTGTCCGCCGTGCGGTATTAAGGACGCGTTTGCACATATTGTCCCATGTGTTCATTAAAGTGCTTTCTGACAATTTATGATAAGGGCTGCTTATTAATCCTACACTGAAGCACATGAACGATTTTCTTCTGCGTTCAGTCTACCCTCTCTGAAAACTGGCCCTTGTGCTATCTTTACCAGAACAGAACTTATAAACCGGGAAAGTCCCAGTAAATCACCTACACAAGTGTGACAGACACACCTACAGACAACATCTCATACACTAACACACGTCATTGACACACAGCTACACAACATAGTGCTACAGAAACCGCTACAACAATATGCTTCCAGCGTAACACACAATAACAGAACTCGCATGGTATTATACCTGAGCAGTAACACAGGCGCAGCATCCCCGACAAAGACACACAACACAGTACATTACACAACCACACAGTTACAGAACAGGACACAACAGAACAGCCTCTTTGATACAAACACACCTGCACACTCACTGTATCGCTAACAGTGCCACAAACTGCACACAGAGCAGAACAGAGGAAAACAAGCACACTAACACATCCTCAAGTGACACAAGGCACAAAACACCAGCTGCATCTCCGATGGTAAGGCAGTCGCCATTCATACCTCTTCCCTGACAGCAACAGACACCAAAGTATCACAGACTGCAACACTAACAAAACACACGTAGCATTCCTATCATTAACACGCACGCACAGTAACAGACATGCTAGCGCACATACATTGCTACGAAGACACAGACTCACACATAGACAGCAACAAGCCAAATGCTGTACTGCCAGCGCTAGGAACCCGGGCACAGTTTAAAACCCCATTTATGGCATCACTGAATAGCACAGACATTCATCAACACATACGCGGCACCATTGACAGCAACAGCAACACGCTCAGGCACGCTGGTGCACACAAATCAACAGAAGCAGCCACAAAGACCCCACAATACACCTCCTCATACATCACTGCTAATCGCACAGGAGTATTCCCTACACTGACGCACACATACAGTAGCAATGGCAGTAAACACCAATCAGTACAACACCATTAAGATAACTAGTCGCCCTTACATGCATATGTGCATACCAGCACCTGCACAGCATCATTGACAGTTACACACACACGCCAACACCCGAAGCACCTCAAATAGAGACACACGGGCAGCAACGCACATCCGCCGTAACAGAAACTCGCAATAAAATATGTCATGGCAGAAGAAAACATGACTACACGTGCTGACACGCTTCAGTGGATAAGGAGGCAGGCACTGGAAGGCACACGTGTGCATGAGGCTGCGCGTACACGCGTCCCTTGGACTGCACTCACATGGCAACCACACTAAGCATGAGCGGATTTTGCGGATTGGCAATCCGCGAATTTGCGGATTTGCAAACTCGCAATCCGCAAAATCCGCGAATTCCCGCGAATTTGCGGATTTTTTTTTTTTTTTGTGTTCGCCCGTGTTTCTGCCAGTTCGCGAGGGTTTTTACAATTTCGCAATTTGCGAACTTACCTGTCGGGTCGCAAGTTTTGCGAACTTGTTGTTTCTACGTGTCCAACCTGTTTGGGACACTCTTCTTCATCACTGCCACTCTCTGTCACCACTGCCACTCTCTGACTACTCATGCCACCCTCTGGCCCACCCATGCCACCCTCTGTTTCATCACCACACCCTCTGGTTGTCCAGTGTACATTATTTTTGGCAAAGCAAAGCACACCTTCCCTGCCTCAAGTGACCTGAATTAATTTGGGGCTGATTAATGTGTCACAGAATATTTTTTTAGCTGGCACCTGCTTCCTTAGTGCGCCCTGATTAGTGATCTTTTGCACTTGCTAAGTGCTTTCATTGTTGCAAAATTAGTTACAACACCTGCCCTGCCCCAACTGACAATAATGAATTAGGGGCTGATTAATGGATTTTAACTTCCAGCCTGGCTCCTGCTTGTCTCCCTTAGCTGTAATTCAGGACCTTTGTGGCATATGTGTAACTATTCTGAGGTTCAGAGCAGGGTCACATAATAGTTGCAACTGGCAACTGAACTCTGGAGGGGCCCCTCAGGAAGCACTACAGGAAATGGCTACTAATGATGAGCCTGAACTTTTGAACCTGGTAAGTAGTTACTTTCAGTTTTGCTAAAATCGTATTTCTGCAATTTCGCACTTATTCGCGGGGCGCGAACTCACGCGAACAGTGCGAGCAGTGCGAGCAAAATCCGCTGCTCGCGGATTTGCGGATTTTTCAGGAAATTCGCAAATCTCGCGGATTGCGGATTTCCCGAAAATCCGCAAAATCCGCGAGCGGAACGGATTTTCCGCCCATGCCTAAACCACACACAGCCTCAGGCAGACATAGTAATAACAACCACATAGAAGCGCGCACATTCAGGCGTCCAATATGACAGGTGCACAGTGAGTGAAACTTTAATCCTCATTTCAGTCGCAGTTGAACAAAAAAAAAAAAACTATCACTATCCCACTCGAAGCAAAGAGAACTCCCCAGTGACGCTCAATCGCTTCAACAACAAAATCGCATCCTCGAGTCCACCCCACATGCACTGATGCGACCGCAGAAGTAGCTTTACCAACGCGGCACGCCGCGACACTAGTGGGCAAACCTCACTTGGCAGCAGCCAAATAAATCAACATATATTAGGGACGTTGGGTTATATTTTGGGGGGAGGGGGCGGCAAGGCACGGGGTACTTATTGGATCAGCGAAGGTGTAACCTACTGATTTATTTTTCTGTTCCGACCGCTTACCTCGTTTCCCCGTCGCCAAATGTTTATATCCCACGTCTTCTGCAAGGCACCAGACCCTTCGAGCTCAGGGTATGTCTGGACCCCTCCCACCCCCCTTAACAGCATAGGTGTCCCCCTTTCTCTGCCCGTGGCTCGACTGTAGCGAGACGACTGCAGGGGCGAGGGCTGCACAGGACCAGAAAATTGAAAAGCACGCTGTCAGCAACCACGAGAAAAGTGCCAAATGATTACATGGGGAGATGCAGGAATAAAAAATTTACAGGTTGTGGTTCGTGAGGGTCCTGTTCTACCTGTCGTGTCCTCAGGTGCGGGGGGGGGTGTAAACAGCCTCTGCCCCCTCCCCGGAGCCCGGGCACCGCTTGGGTGTATTTAGGCTCCCGCTGAGCAGGCGTAAGGCGAAGGCAGGCCTGTGATTGTAACTCCAGCTGGGCCTACTGAATGGTAGCGCTGCCGTGACTGCTGGGCCCGGCTGGGAAGAGGGGGGGTCCCCGGGGCGGCTGAATGGGTTCCTGGGGGGATAATGGGGCCCGGGACAAAAGGGGATTCCAGGTAATGAGAGGGACCCCACAGGCCTGCAATGATTCAAAAGGGAGCGACGATAGCTGCGGGCGGAGGGAGGGGGGGGCGGGACGAAGGAGAACTGCGGGCGGAGGGAGGGGGGGAGCGGGACACCCGATACTAGCCTAGTTGCCCCCAAGACATGGCGGGAAGTGGATTCTGCCTCCATCATTACACAGCAATAATCACTGCTGCCGGTGGCCGACAGAGCCAAAACTGCTGCCCCCTACGCCAGACCCGGGAACTATGGGCTGCTACAGCGGGCACCAAGGATCAGGGAAATGGTGAAGGAGGAGCAGCCGAGGCGCTCAAATACACGGAGAGCGGGAAACAGACAGGGGGAAGAAGGCACAAACAGACATGGACAGCGAAAATACACGGAGAGCGGGGCGGGAAACAGACAGGGGGAAGAAGGCACGGAGGGAAACAGACACGACCTTACCTTCACTGCGAAGGATCGAAAATGGCGGACACAAGCTCCGAGATTTTTTCGAATTTGGGGGCGTGGTTTTGATGTTCTGAGTGACGGACAACGTCACTGTCTAAAGAACATCAAAAATTACGCCCCCAAATCCGAAAAGGACGGGGCTACATCGGAGTGACTGATCTCTCCTCCAATGGCTGGCCTCCGTTTAGGAAGCCAGCCAATGAAGGAGAGACAGGGTAGGGAGGCGGAACCTACAGCGCACTAAGAGTCATTAAATCTCCAGCCTAAGTCTGCGCAAGCGCAGCCTTTTAGGCCTCCGACCTAATAAAAAATGAAATCAACCAATAAAAAGTGTTATTTTCAAGTCACATGACCTGTTATGCTTACGTTACGCGTCCCGTAACGCGACCCGGATCGCTTCCGAGTAGCTGCGCTTCGCGCCTTGGTTCGCGTTCCAGAACGCTTCCGGGTGCGCTAACGCGGCGCGTCATAAGACACGGTAACGGAATACGTCGCGCTTACGCGACGCGTCACGATATCGTTTTCTAACGCGGTGGTTGCGCTAATGGAACGTTTACCGGTTCGTGGAGCGGGTCGCGGAACCTTATTAAGCTAACAAATAAATAAAAAAAATATTACAAAAATATAAAATATATTTTTGAATTAGAATAAGAATACATTTTACAGCTTTTGATATTTGCTATTAAAAAACCATTGAAATTCACTGAAAAAAACATTATAGACGTTATAGACCATATATAGTTAGGGATTAGCATTTACAAAACCTTAATTTACTCACACAAAACCATTGAAATTCGCATATATAGTTAGTTACACTAACTATATATCGCGCACCCGCAATCCACTGCTGATGATGTCACATATTACATCATTCATGACATGGTCAGTGACATCACTGATGACATCACTGATGACATCTCAAATGACATCACTGATGACATCACTGATGACATCTTAAATGACATCACTGATGACATCTCATTTGACATTACTGATCACATCACTGATAATATCATTTATGTGATAATACACTGAACCTCTCCAGACTCTAATATAACCTTAGATACAATCAGTGTAAACAGACACTCACACACTGTCACTCATCCATGGAGTTACTCACACACCTAGTCAGTCATGCAAAGAATCAATCACATCTCCATTTCCTCAACTATACAGTTATACACACCTTACTTAATCAAACATATACTAACACATATTTACTCTCTTATACAATCACTGATACAAGTTCACAATGATCCATACAGCCACTCACACATTCACTGGCTCTTATGCACAGTTATTTATATATGTCAACTCTCACATGTACTGTGTTTTACATATGTACTTACTTTGACATGTAGCACTGAGAAATCCAATCACTCACCAATACACTCATGCATACAGTCAACCGCCCATACAGCTGTTTCCACATGCACTTTTGAACCCATACATATAGTATACCAACTGCTCACACATCTATGCACAGAGTCACACACCTCCCAGCCACCCTCACACACACACTCACTCTCCCATACAAATACTTGGGCAACCAATCAATAACCCATATAGTTACTCATATAGCTACTGATCAACACATGCAGCAGTTTACAGAACAACAGATATAATGATGCACACATTAAGACAGTTTAGTCACTAACCCATGCACTCAGTGAGACACATTTAATCATTCTCACATACAGCCAGTCATGCACCTACTAAATCCTTCATCCAGACACTTATACATCCACTCATTCTTCAATATGTAAGACATATTTTAACTTTACAGAAACATACAGTCACTGGATGTTGTCATCAGTGATGTCATTTGAGATGTCATCAGTGATGTCATCAGTGATGTCACTGACCATGTCATGAATGATGTAATATGTGACATCATCAGCAGTGGATTGCGGGTGCGCGATATATAGTTAGTGTAACTAACTATATATGCGAATTTCAATGGTTTTGTGCGAGTAAATTAAGGTTTTGTAAATGCTAATCCCTAACTATATATGGTCTATAACCTATGGTTTTTTCAGTGAATATATATATATATATATATATATATATATATATATATATATATATATACATTTATATATACATTCACTGAAAAAACCATAGGTTTCACACCAGTTATAGTTAGGAATTAGCATTTAAAAAACCTATTAAATTCACTGAAAAAACCATAGGTTTCACACCAGTTATAGTTAGCTGGAAATTTTACTGACATAAAACCATTGAAATTCCCACGGTATAGTTAGTTGGACTCACTATAACTTGCGCGCCTGAAATGCACTGCTGATGACGTCACATATTACATCACTCATGACATGGTCAGTGACATCACTCATGACATCACTGATGACACCATCCAGCGCATGTGTGTCTTTCTGAAAAATAAATATGTTTTATATATGTATTTGTAAAGGTCGATGGACGAATAAATGTTTAAATAAGTGTGTAAATGGATGTTTTTTTAATAAAATATTGATTGGTTAACTGGCTTATAAAGTGCATCTTAGTGAATACATATATTAGCGAGTAATTTTTAAATATTTAAATATATGTATCAGTGTTTCACTTTGTGTATAAGTGGCTGCATGGGTTGGCGACTGACTCACTGTTTGTATGTGTTTTGAAGACAGCATATGTGCAGGACTGTATGGGTGGATGAGTGTGTATATGGTGTGTTAGTGAGTGAATGCCTGCCTCACTAGTGTCTTTATGAGTAACTACATATGTTTTAATCTAGTATATGTGAGTATTGATGTATATGAGTGAGTATATGTGAGAGTGAAAGATTGAAAGAGTTCCTGTTTAAATAAGTATGTGTTTCTATAAGTGATTGTTTAAGAGAGTAAGTATGTGTAAGTTTCCTTAGAAGTAATGTGCTAGTGTGTGTATAGCTGTATATGCAAATAAATGGATGTTCAATAGTTTATTTGCATGTGTGAGTATGTGTGTGAGTAACTTTTGGATGACTGTCGGTGTGTAACAGGATATATATGTGTATCACTACATATGATGAGTGAGTATATGTATGAGTGACTATATAGAACTGTTGCTGAATGAGAGGAGGTGTATATAGATGGTGGAATTACTGAATTGGTTGTTGTAACTGGTATGGGTATCTCCATTTTTTTGAAAATGTTAGTTTCTATTTTTGAATGTGTTTCAAGGGTTACATTACACTGAAAGGAGGTCTGTCAGTCTGTCACAAGGATGGTGTCATCAGTGATGTCATTAGTGATGTCACTGACCATGTCATGAGTGATGTAATATGTGACGTCATCAGCAGTGCATTGCAGGCACGCAAGTTATAGTGAGTCCAACTAACTATAACGTGGGAATTTCAATGGTTTTATGTCAGTAAAATTTCCAGCTAACTATAACTGGTGTGAAACCTATGTTTTTTTCAGTGAATTTAATAGGTTTTTAAATGCTAATTCCTAACTATAACTGGTGTGAAACCTATGGTTTTTTCAGTGAATTTGATAGGTTTTTTAAATGCTAATTCCTAACTATAACTGGTGTGAAACCTATGGTTTTTTCAGTAAATTTCTAAGGTTTTTTAATAGCAAATTTCTATATCTATGAAATGTAATATTTTTTATAATGAATCCTATATTGTATATTTATGTAATACTATTTTTTTATGTATATTGTTCATGGTTTGGTTTTTTTTTGCCCTGGAGCGCTCCCGGTGCGCGTCCCAGTGAGCGCACCGGTAAGCGCAGTCCTGCGGCGCACCCCAGGGCGCGTACCGGTGAGCGTCCTGTTAGCGCTATTGCCGCGAACGAAAACATCATCGTGACGTATCGCGTAGCCGCGTCCGCGTGATACGCATGGCGTAAACGCACCCGGAAGCACTCGAGCGCATACGATTCCACAACGTATGCATCCAACGCGATTACGCGACGCGCCCCGGGGCACGTAGCGTAAGCGCGTCGGGTCATGTGACCTAAAAATAACACTTTTTATTGGTTCAGGACAGTTTTGGTTTCCAAATGATGAAAGCCCTTGTCATGTGACCTGAAAATAACACTTTTCATTGGTTCAACACAGTTTTTTTTCCTAATGATGAAAGCCCCCACCTTTTTTCCTCATTCTCACTTTGTACTTTTAGTGAAGAAGACCTGTTGAAAGACCTCTCTGTACCTTTTTGGACTGTAAAACGGCTTCAGTAGCAGCAGCAGGAGCATCTCAGCCACCACCACCACCACCACCACCAAGAGGACCACCACAACACCACAGTGGTGGAGATGAAGAAGAGGAGGAGGAGGAGGAGGAGGGGAGGAGGACGTTCCTGCCAGAAGATAATACCCCATACAGGCCAAAGCAGCACATTATCTGGGAGTTTTTTTCCATCCCAAAGGACCTCAAAAAAGTGAATGCGCCAAGGGTTACTTGCCTAATCTGTGGCACTGAACTTTCAAGGGGGAACCCTAACAAGAAGTACTCTTTTGGCAATAACACCATGATTCGCCACATGCAACGCCGGCATCCTAACAACTATGCTGCAGCAGAGGTCCGAGAACTGGCCAGAAACCCTCCCCAATCTTCACCCAGCACCTCCAAAAGAAAGCAACCCACTCCATCGGGTCCAGAGACAAGGGAGATGGTCCCAAACATACAACCCCAGTTTGGGCAATACAAAATCACTTGTATATTTTGTGGGAAAACAATTACCTATGGTGAGCAAAGCATAAAGCTCATCAACCGTGCTGGTGACAACCACAATTGCCACAAAAAACCCTAATTTTTTTCCTGATTTTTTTTTGCTCCAGTTGAGCCGTTTACAATTCCCTGTTTTTTGTTTCTCCCCATAAAAATAACAGAAAAAATATAAAATTGTTCATAAAAGCCAAAAAAAGTACAAAATGTTCAAAAAACAATAAAAAATATAAAACAACAAAAAAACTGTTCTTTTCAGAACTACCTCCAATTTATGAAAAAATGCATAATTTTTTTAAAAATCTGTCATTCTTTATTCCTTATGGTACGCTCCCCGGTACGCTCCCCGGTGCGCGTACCGGGCGCTCCCCCGCGCAAATCGAAAAAAAATATTTTTTTTTATGGCCCCCACATCAAACCTAGGGGGTCAGGGGGGTCTACCCTGCCCCTTTTGGTCATTTCCCCCTTTGTTTTTGCCACCTCTTGTGTCTCGATCCTACCGAGACACAAGATGGCCGCCGCTCCGGACTGTTTGGAATTTTGACAGACACCAGAGAGCCAATCAGCTTTCCGTGTGCGAACTCGCGTAGCGCGCTGGGGCGCGCCCCGGTGCGCGTACCGGGGCGCGCTTATAGATATATATATTTTTTGAACCTAAATTACTCAAAATCCACTGGAGCACATATCTTGAGACATAGCAAAGGCACATCGGGCTACCAGTCCCTACAATTTTGCCAAGTTTGGTGGACATCCATTCAGCCGTTCGGGCTAAAAGTGAGTTCGACCGCCCTATGGAAATTAACATGGGGAAAACACATTTTGGGACCCTCCTTTTATCTCGGCCCCCGCTTGACAAATCCCCCCCAAACTTTCGAGGAAGGAGCGGAGCTTCGCGAGGCAAATTTGAGGAAAATTTCAGGCAGATTCCTCAACCGGCGCCAAAGTTATTCCCAATAGAATGTTGCGAATTCCCTATACAAAATAATCCTAACTATAACTACCTACTGGCGACCACCAGTAGGTAATATATATATATATATATATATATATATATATATATATATATATATATATATATATATATATATATATAAAACAAAGAAGACATTGTGTGCAACTGAATGACCCTAATAAAAAAAACGAATGAACATACAAAATTTCTTTTTTTTTATCTTTGCAATGCTGGTGACTTATTCCTGCCATTCTAATGCTTCTTTGTGATAGCTAAAAAAATGTATGGGGGAGGTAAACAACCGGAGGGGGAGGTTGGAAAATGGTACTTGCTTTACCACACAAGCAGCAGACAGACACTAGGGGAGAATCAACAGATGCCAGATTCCGAGGGCAAACTGTACTTATGGCAATAGAACATATTTGAAACCGTGTGGACAGAGTTTGAAATCAGTATAATATACTATTTATAGAAGCATTGAGGCCAGAGATAGAGCATGAAACATGAAGGTAAAAGGGTGTGTGTAGGGGGAAAGAAATAAACATGTGAGAAAGTCAGACTCATTCATGTAAGAAAGGGAATGTAAATGTCCCTATAGTGCCACAGGAGCAATCAGCTTAACCACATGATTCACCACCTCAAATGGGAACTAGGAGATTCCTTCCAGGGTCTGTTAGAAGTTGGATCATCATTGACCTGGGGTTTATGCTTTGGTTGTATTCATAATCATATAGGGTTATTATTTTGCCAGGATCCACAAGTGAGAATGTCTTTTTGAAGAGTGAAGTTTGAGATGACTCTCTAGCATCCAATGTTCCATGAACATTAGTTCAGATGTCGAGACTTTATCCATTTTTAGGGCTCGCGCAGCAAGAGTCCTTTTGTCCGGGGTTCCGAAATGGACCCTGGAATTGTACACGCTCATGCGTGTGTTTTTAGTTTTGTCTTCTGTTATTGGGCTTTGAGTGCGTGTTTTTTTAAAACAGAGCACTCAGTAGGCCAAAGGCGGGTGCATTGCTCTGCCCACAGCCTATTGGTATTTGTTACGCGCACCAAAGCCCATGTGGTTTCAATTATCGTGCCAAGATACGGGTGCGATAATTGAAACCATATGGCTTTCTGTGGCGCGCGTGCGCGCCCCATTCGCGGCTTTCTCTGCTTCCAAAAGCGATTGCTTTCGGTTTTGCGATCGCTTTACTTGTGGCTTTGTGGCTCCAATACACTTTGACTCTAAAGTACACATTTTATCCATCGCGCACGCGGATATGAGGTCTGCTCAGCATGTTACGTACGTGGATAAAATGCGTACCATCAAGCTGGTCAACAGCAACACCTGGTATTGCAGACATCATTAATCTGTGAGCGGTATAAAAACGTGTGAAAGAGTCTGGGAGTGTGTGTTCATTCTTCAGCAGAGTCTGAGGACTGCTGCCACCACTCTGTGAAACCTCAGGCCGCAGCTCTGATGCTTATATTCCATCAGCAGACGGGCTCCTGGGCGCGTGAATGTCTCTCGCTAATTATCGGTGTTGGGGGGGGGGGGGGGAATGAGGAGGAGGGGCTGCGGTGCTCCGCCCATCTCACCTCCTAGACGGGCTGCTTTTCTATGTGCTGTTTGTATCTTAACACAAACCCTAAACCCTACCTGCCCCCTCTGAGCCCCGCAGCGAGCAGGTGGTGGCCCCCTTTGATGCTCTCTGGAGCTCTATGGGCTGCACGAGAAGGAACTCCTCATAGCTGGCACACAATGACCCATATGTTCTTTAGTGCAGAATAGTAGGGATTTTTGGACACTATGCTGTTTCTGTATTTATGTGAAGCTAGAGACCATGTCTGTTTGAGTGCTGCTTGTATGGACCCTTTACCAATGGTGAGTAAATGCGAGGCATCTGGGGGACTGTCAGTGTCACAGCTGGGGAGGGGCAGCAGGGGATGCGGTGATGCAGCTACCAGTAGCATCCTTGGGACAGGGTAGGCTGCCGCTGGGCAGCGGTGGTATGAACCAAGGCTGGCACGCGCACCACACTGCTCCTTGAAGCACACTCACTCTCACCCCGCATGCTCGTTGGGCCAGGGCATGGCCAAGGCCGGCACCCCCACGGAGCCCTGCCCCTGGATAAGGCCACAATCAAGAGAGCACCTATTGTGAGTCGAGTTCGTAAAACTCACTTGACATTACAAAACATTACAGTGTAAAGGGCGTCTAGCATTCCCACGTCACAGGGAGGGACGCACTGCTTAAAACACCCCCCGCACTCCCTGCCCACAGCCAGGTGGCCAGAGGGCATGCACTGAGAGTTACCACGGGCACAGCAAGGCGCTGCCAGGGTAAAACCAAGGACTAGCGTTGCCGTAAGCTGCAGGTAGACACAAGCGGGCGCCGACGCCGGTAACACTGAGCTGAGAGCAAAGCTCGGAAGAAGTCCAAGTGTGCGCACGAGGCCTGCTTATGTCCATGTCTGCCCACGAGGCCTGTTTATTTCCGAATTTACAGAGAAGACCTAATTATATTCAACTGCACCTGATTGAAGCACTTAATTACCTTTAGATGCATTCACACACAGGATGCTGTGCAGAGGAAAGCTCTGACAACTGCCTGAGGCAGCAAATTATGCGCAGAATTCACTATTTGCACATAATGGGAATACCGCCTACCAATGCCAGGTCTTAGTGGGCACATCCTCTATATTTAACTTCAAGTACACTGTCGCGGTTTCAGGTTGCCAGATCAGTAAGGGAACCAACATATACAAACCACACACAACACCTTCCTCGGTTTTGAATGCTATGTCAGTTATACGCAGATTAGCGGATGGTACTACAAATCCCAGGAGGCCTAGGGGCATTGTGACAGGAAGAAGAACCATGTGACTCCTAAGGGCGTGTTCCTTTATAAGCCCCGCCTCTGTAGGTAATGGTGCTTGCCAAACTTTCCTTCATAGCCTGTTGAGTCAGTCTGAGCTTTCCCGCTATACTTTTGACGGAGACATCGCCCCTGAGAAGCTGTCTTTCCTCCTCGCAGGCAGTGTTCACTTTCCGAGCACTCGGGTGCTCATCTTCCTGGATTTCAGAAGCCGACGCCTCCAAGTTGTTTACAGGTCAGTCTACGCTGGTAATCAGCCGCCTTCTCGAGAGTCGGTGACAGCACATAAAGGCGCTCTCCTCTCGAGGATATTTTTTCCATTCCTGCCGCATTTCACTACAACTTTGCGGAGCCGCCAGTCCTCTGAGGGCTCGCAGCAGTGCTGTAAACAATTTCCATACGCAGTCTCGAGAGTCGGAGACTGCGCATAAAGGCGCATAAAGGCGCTCTCCTCTCGAGGGCATTTTCTTGACTCCAGCCGCATTTCCCTACGGTGACGTGGAGGTTGCCGTGCCGTATTGCATCTCCGCATCTCTACAGGTATTTCGTTTGCATTTCTCGAGAGTCGGAGACTGAACTGAGCATAAAGGCGCTCTCCTCTTGAGAACTTTGTTACTATTTTTTTTGCAACAGTGTATCAATTGATTTGGAACTTCTTGAAGCTGCCAGTGATCTCCGTAGCATCTTGCCATCTTACCCTGCCTCTGCTGAATTCAAAGAGGAGTATACAAAGGTGCTGTTTAACATTATTGATACTTGCGTCCCGGCTGAGACTTGTTTTTTGTTTATCAGGTTTTGCATTGGTGTTTTGGAACTTGCCCTGCATGAAAAAGAGTCCAGATGACTATAGGATTACTCTGAGTCCCAATTTGGTTAATGCTATGAGGTCTCAATCGCAGAACCTTATGTGAGGGCAAAATATATCTGAGTACAGTGGTGTTACGTATGAATGCGTGGTGTGTCTCTTACTCTCTTCTTGTTTTCTATTACCTACAGAATTACCAGAGGGAGGCAAGTGACCTAGACTGGACATGTGAAGTAACAGGAGTTCTTTATTATTTTATCCCCTTCCCTTTTCCCCTGGGTACTCCTCTTCCCACAGTGTGGTCTTACGTTGGGGTAGTGTTTACAGTTGGATGGAGGCTACTCTTCACGGCATCGTTCCTGCTGGCTGTTACAGAATGTTAGTGGCGTAGATACTACCTGGTGCTGCTGACAACCCTGACATACACTGGCCATGGACTACTATTTTTCACACTTTCTGCAGAAAGGTTAATGCTGTGGAGAAGGCGTGTCGGCGTGTTTTGCGCCTTCATGTCTAAAGAAGGTCTTTTATTCTCAGTGTTCTAATTTAAACCATCGTCATTACCATCCAAGGTCACAGGTGAACGTGCTTCACCTTCCGGCCGCTACCACTTGCTTTAATGGTTTCTTATTGCTTCTTATGATAAGAATTAATATTATCTGCTTTCCAACATAGCTGTCTTTTGTTTGCACTTTGTAATGAATTACCAGATGTGCAATGAGGTAATTTTATTTTATTTCAGGGCTGAGGCTAGCACTAGAGAGTTTCAGAGTTACTTCCATGTGATATAATCTTACATTGCTGAATGCATCCTGTGTAGATTGCCAAGATTTATATCGCTTGCTTGACACTGTCATTTTTATTGAATCTAATCTTTATATTTTTCTTGCTTAAATAAATATTGCCCAGGGCAATATATTCATCAATTCCACCCACTTCTTTCTATTTTGCTTGGAATCTGAAACAATGTGCATGTTTTGTGTAGTGCCACTAAATGTCAACCTTGAAGCATGGTAAGACAAGCATTTGCAATGCAGTAGGTCTTGCATTATTAAAGTTTGAGCTATTGGCATTGCTAAATAATGCAACACCAATAGCTCAAACTTTAATAATGCGAGACCTATTGCATTGCAAATGCTTGTTCTAGTTTTAAGATGATGAATATCAACTACGTAGTTGTAGCATGTGAGGGTGAAAGAGTTCACATGGTTAAAAAGAGAGGCTAGGTGGCTTTAAAAATATGGGGTGTGATTGTTGAGTTCTGCTGGACATCTACTTAACAGGTGAAGGCTGTGGAGTTGAAAGGGGGCAGTGCAATTACTTAGAAATTGTTTTGTGGTAACAATTTAAACGTTTCAGCACCGTTCCCTGTGTCATATAGTCTTTGGGCTAACAGTTGGTGGTTGACTGTGTAATTTGTGGAGGATAGATTGAGTAGTAGTAGAGCAGCAGCACCATTAGTGTCTACTGAGTTATCTGAGGTCATTTCAGAAAGAGGGTTTTTCTAATTTTGAACTTCTTGCAAGTCTGAAACCTTTATATTGTAGAGTAGACCGTATTCTTTGATAAAAGATGGGATCTATCAGGAAGCTGCCTTTCTAATACGTTTACTTAGAAAATCACAATTTGAGATTGGACTGTAGTTTGCTGGGTCAGAATCTGCAAGTTCCTATTCTTTAGAATTGATTTAATAAAGGATGTTTTCATGTCGCCCAGGAATTCCCCAATTGATGAGCTAGGGTAGTTTATGATATTTATGAGCTTGTATGGCAGCAAGGGACTCTATAAGGATGATTTTGAAGATGTTTGCAACTCGAGGATCTATTGAGGAGCCTGCCATGTTTATGACTTTGCATTTAGCTCAGACAAACTTCTTCAGGGCTTCAGATAAAAGTACAAGCATAAGAATATGGCTACATACTTACAATGTGTGCAAAAAGTAAACAGACCACAATATCCCAAATCACGAACACCCCCTAAAAGGACTATAAATACAGCCTGTTTCATTAAATCATACAATCAAAACCCAAAGGTAATTAGATTTAAGAATTCCAATATGCTAAAAATTAAAAAACACACAATAGACTAATGCGAGTCTGTCCCAGACACAGACAAGCCAATGAATAATAAATATATTAAAATCCAAAGTAAGGCATAAAAGAAACAGAAATAAATACAACAAAGAGATAAGGAAAAAACATTAAGAAGCACAGACCCAATAAGTGAAATATACATTTTTAAAGCAATAGAGAAATCAAAGTCCATCAGGCAGCCAGGGAGGGTGTTTTCACCTCCACTATTAAACAGATCAACCTTATTAAGGGAAATAGACCCAAAATGTAAGCACAGAAAGATGCATTCACAGACCAATAATAAAGGATATAGAAAACAACCAGAGGAACAGAGGGCTTTGAAAAAGATGTGATCCCAGCAGGCTGTGTTTTAAGACTTGTCAATTTAATTCCAGCCATTCCATTATAGATTTTTTGAGTTCTGTATAGGTTTAGCTCACGGTTTTATTGCACCCCCATCATTTTATGAAATATAGGAAAACATGGAATTAATATCCTGAGAAAGAAAGAAAAAAAGTCCTCACAGGTAGTTTCCACAGAATTCTTCTTCTGTTCTTTATTTTCATGTGCAAATGTTCAACATGGATAGGAGTTCTATCCAACTCATGTTTTGTCTATGTGGAGTGACCCAGATACTTCTTCAGGGCTAGAAACATTAAATACGAAAAAGCCCAAATTACAATTTAAGAAATTATATTCATCACAAAAACTCATATTGGGAATTTGTGAGAAGGCTGATGAGCAGAGGCTCATAGTTTGAAGCACCATCAGGGTGTTAAGAAAAAATAGTGAAGATGACTAACGTTGGCACATGACTGTGCAGAAGATCCATCGCCATGCCTACCCAAAAGCAAAAGTGATTTTCCTAATCAAAAAACACACCACAGTGCACCAAGTGGCAGAAAAACTAGAGAAACAAAAGATGATTAGTGATGTCTAACGGACACTAATAGTAGGTTGTGCAAGAGAAAAGTTTAAAGAAATAATAGGACACAACCCATGCGTTCCCTTAACCGTGCAGGAAGAATTCACATAAACTCACCAAACTATAATGAAGCTTGGTAACCAACAATGAAAATGAAATATTTGAAGGGTACATAACCCGAAACAACTCCAGTACCATATGCCGCAGGTAAAACAATACCTATACCAAAGAAATATGTGTAAATGGAGGAAAAGCACAATCGCCGTCAAATTATCCAGTGAAAATAATATAACCTGGACCTATACATCTAAGTGCTGAGACTAAGAACCTTACTCACACAAGTTGGTGATCAATCTCAAAAGCAGAGTGCTAGAGGAGCCAGGCCGGCGACAGCGATGGCCGCTTAGGCGTCCGGCTCCGTAAACCTTTCCGCCTCGCGCCCTCATCCTGAATATCATCCTCTGCCCGCATCACAGTGTTGTGCGTGTGAACAGATGCAGCCGCCGACCGTGTGCCTCCGGGGTCTCTACCTGCCCTCACGCCGGAGATATGCTTCGTCTCTTCCCATGGCCTGGACAATCTTTGGAGCCGGGACCTGGAGTGGGGCACTGTACTGACCGCCGACGCAACAATGGCGGCCATCAGATGTGAAGTCCGGCCGATCGCCCCAAGCGGGGATGCAGCTAGCTCCGATTCTCTGCCTGTGTCTATATTCTAGCGTCGGAGCTGTGAAGCGATCCCGACTCACCATCGCACGGACTGCTGCTCCCAGAGGGAGACTGCTAACTGCAGCGGCCATCGGATTTCCAACCCGGCTGTCCCTGAGGCGGGTGAGACTTCCCCGAACTGCGTGGGGAGCGCTTTCATTGCTGGCGGTATCCGCCGGGTGGTCTCGGTGGCCCGTATTGTTACAATCGATCTCCCCGTCCTGTCAGTGGCATCACGTCTTTGTTTGGTGCACGCTCCCGGCCTTCCATAGTTTTGGACGCTGACCGAGAGGCAGATCGTGATTGCAATTTGTGGATTTGGCCGCCTCAGGGAGAAGGACTTAATGTAACGGGGAGGAGTGCCTGCATCGAGATGCACAGCGAAGGGTTGAAGGTTGGCGACTTGGTTTTGGCCCTTTGTGCCCTCCGCGGTGCCCTACAACAAAACGCACGAGACCTGGGGGACAGGCTGGCCGCCATTATTGTCACCCCGAGGAGGGAGGTGCCATCTGTATCCTGTGCGATTGCCACTTTGCCTGTCCACACATCAGTGGGCTGTATCTTTGCTACCCGATCAACTGTGGAGGCTGGGAGAGACCCGACTCCTACAACTCCTAGCTGGACACCGGGACTTTCCCTTAAATCGAAGATCGCCGGAAATGTGACGCCGAAGGGGCCAGCTGTCCATGCACCGACTCTGAGAGCTCCGACAATGTTCCGTCAGTGCAATGGATTTGTTCCTATTATTCAATCACTGAAGGCCCCGTACACAGTCCCGCAGCTACGTTTTGTGGACATATTAGTGCGGCTTGATCCCCGCGATTACTCTGCTCAACATGGCCGACTCCCTGGGGATGTCTAAGTCTCCCGGCACTATTTCTTCGGACACTGACTGGTTGCTGTACATGGGTGAGCTTGATAGGGTGGGCCAGGGGTAGAGGAGATCCCACTGGGCAGAGACTGCTTCCGGACTGATGGAAATGGTGGTGACCTGGAATATTTTCACTGTGTATCTTTGCGGGCTAACAATGTATCTTACTACCCTCTTGCGGACAGATTGTTTCTGATTTAGTAGCGATTCTTGTGTAGAGGGTTGGCGCGGGGTGTGGTGGGGCTGGGGGCTGGCCTGGGGTTCCTCCTCCACTTCTTTCGTGATTACTTTTCTTATTCTTCTATATTCGCTTCTTTTGGGGGTTTTGTTTCTTTAGGGCGACAGGCACACTGCTAAGGGGGGTGGGCCATAGCAGTCTGCAGGAGTGCAGGGTGGGGGGTTGGGGGGATGGGTCTTCTTCGCTTTGTCCCTTTTTGTTTCTATGGCTTTTATTTTTCTTTCCCTTTCCCCTTTTAGTCCTGGGATCTGGGTAGTGTATTCCTGTAATTTCTCCAGTTTGTTCTTATGGGATGGATGTTTCTGGGATATGCCTAGGCATGATGGTTGTATTGTTATGGCGATGCAACGTGTAAAGTCCCGCTGCTTATCCTGATTAATACGTATTGGTGTTATTCTTTTCACCATAATCATCCTGATGTTGAATATCCTACATTATTGTAATTACGTCCTTTGTTTTTGAATGAATATACGGTTCCGGATCCTGTTCTTCTTTATATTTGAAAAATGAACCTTCATTGATCCTGTTATATGTACGGCGAGCTGTGGGCAAATTTTAAGTTGTTTCAGTTTTGTGCTGGTGGGTGGCTGATTACTGTTTTTATGATGTACTTGACTTGATTGGATTAAATCGTACTAGCGGCCAGCCGGGATGGTTGTAGGCCCATACCTGTAACTGCCTAATATAATAATAAAGGTTCACCAAAAAAAATAAAAAAAAAGCAGAGTGCTAGTTTTCCAAAGTAAGTTCTTAATCCATTGGTCGATATTCATAAAAGTAATAAAATTAATAGTATGAATGTGAGAGGATGGTTTATGGTCTTAATGGGCTCTTGGTCATATTCAATAGGATACCCTTACGTAAGTTAAGTCTTACACCGAAAATAGATTTTATCCCCCTTTTTTTGTTTCTTGAATGGGGTTATAATTACATTGCTGCCTTGCTAGTATGTCAGAATACCTCCTTTAAGGTGAATATTTACACAAGCATTGTTTTCAGTTTTTTTTATGTACGGGATGGGGAACAGGAGAGGTGGAAGGGAGCGAGTCTGACACCTGAAGTAGAGATTTTAAAGAAGGCTTTATTTTCAAATAGGCTTTTCTTCTTCTACTGGTGAGTCTCAATCGAGCAAACTTGTCCGGCTCCGTCCTTACGCCCTTGGGGAATGCTGGTAGTTCCAGGGTGCTTCTACCATGCAGGGGGCGAGAGCCCGCCAGACCGGAAGTTTAGCAGTGGTCGTTGTGTCCGATGTCCTCAACACAGGTCAGGAAGGCAAAAGAAAAGGAGAAAGAAAGGAGTCACTCTGATGTTCCTCGTAGGACGTTTTGGGGCCGGGGAAGTGAGGGACACCAAGTGCGGAAGTGTATGTACAAACGGTCGATCCTGTGCCTTTAGTGCTCGTGAGGGTAAAGGGTTGAGGAGACTATACACTCATATACAGATTAGCTGTTTAGTCGTTTGGATGGTCACTACGAGTAACCCAGCCCGCCACTCTGCCCCGTACCTTTGTGAGCCACGCTCCTCCCGCGGGAACGTGGCAGGGCGAATCACTGGTACGTTGGCCTCCTGGCTTGAAGTCCACAGCTGGGCTCGTCAGGGTTTCTTCCTCGCCGCACTCCGGTTCCGTTCTAGCTCTCCAGATTCTCGCGCTTTCTTCTTCTCGGGAAACGCCGTCCGCAGTCTTCCGGGTTCCACCTCCTTTTGGCTCCGTGACGACCCAGGGGGGCGGAGTTTCGTCTCCCTCAACGGCGGAATTAAAGGGGCCGTGTTTCTTCTTGTCTCCGTCTCCCCACCGGTACTCTGTGTCCGCCCGAGGCCACTCCTCCGGCCAGGGGAAGGTAGGCTGTTTGTCGGGAATAGAAAGGGGCGAAAAGGGAACAGCTGACCACCAGTCTTTTGCAACATCAAGTTCATCACTGTGGATATCACTGTGGTGCCCCGCCCTGTCACATTTTATATTCTTAGATTCTACAATACTGTTTTTTAATCTGCATGTCTCCCCTGAAGAAGGTGGTGTAAGCCAATACCATCCCACCAAAATGCTGCATCGACAATTTTTGCTTTGAGTATTGTTTTTATATTGTGTATTTTTGTGGCAATTAGCATCACATATTTTAATCTAAACATGTTCTTTAATTGTGATTGAGCATTAGTAATAACTTGGTACACAAAGAAATGTGATTTATCTTGTGCCACGTATATTGAAGTCATATATAGGTGAATGAGACAAAGTTATCAATGGGGTCGCACTAATGGTTTATGACTGTAACTACGGACAACATGGTGCCACTTGGCGGGATATGGACTTGTGGCCATCTGATGTACTGTTTGATATTCAGCGCCCCTGTCACTGTTTTTTTTCTTACAGAATTAAAATTGAAAATACCTAGACCTGTGATTTCCCGGACTTGTTACTTGGTTGCTCCTGCAGATGTTGCCCTGTGTTGCGCCGCCGGACCCCAGGGTTGTCGGCTACAAGGCTGTGTCCTGTTGCGTACAACACTGCATAATGAACACTGATGTTGCGGCCGGCCCCAGAGGTTGTAGGCCTTGTGCTGTGTTCATTCACTTCAATGTGCAATAAAGGTCTTTAAAAAAAAAATGAGACAAAGTTATCAAAGCTTCCTCCTTCCACTCAAGAAATAGCATGTGTTTTAAATGAAATTGTAATTGTATTTTTTATGGTGTGTAAAACAAAATATTTTTGTTAAAACATCTTTCAATAAAGGAGAAGATAGTTTTACATTACTAGCAATGCATTTTTTGTTTATACATGGGGGCGCGCAAGAGTGAGTGTGCATGTGTGAGGATAGTTTAAATATTTAAGAATATCACAGGGAACAGTTTATTGTTAAATGAATACTGACATTGCATATTTACACACACACACACACTACCAGTTTGCTGTGTTCCATTTGGTCTAGGTATGGCGCCAAGAGTTTTTCCAAAGGTACTTGCTCCTTTAGTAGATCATTTACTGTGTTGCAGTGTATCAATAAGTTAATGATTGGCTAATTTCTGCTTGTTCTTTTTCAAAGGCAAAACATGATATGTAGCTGGTTTGCAGTCCATTGGAATAGCATGGATTCCTTCTGAACATATGCAAGTCAACAATCATTTGAAAACAGAAACTGTAGTTTATAGGGGCTCATTTCAGGACAGATCTTGGAACACTCTTCCTTCTAAAGGGTAGAGCCCTTCAACTCCAAACCTTGTGAGAGAAAAGCTTGTCCTGGCTCAATCAACAGCTCGCCAGTAGCTAAAACACCAGGGTTGTGTAGTAGGGACAACTGGAATAGGACCCTGGCCATGGCTGAATTTGTACCACTTGTTTACCATCTGATGGAGTACTGCTCTCCAATAGCAAAGGACTAAGAACACTTAATTCCTTCCAACTGGTAAATCAAGAAGGGTCGGTAGTTATTTCTTTAGAATCTGATGAAGAGTGTGCCTTTAGCTCCTACATCATTAGTCTTGTTAACGCTTTCACCCACAGATTTCTCATGAGATGTCTATTGAAATAGGGTGTTCCAATAGTAGATCTGTTTGCCGGCAGACTGGAAAGACTTCTGCCATAATGTATACAAGCCACTCCACTCAAAGAAGGTCAAATCCAAACGTGGTTCATTAGTTATTCTCAAGTCCAGTAACCACTCAAGCATAAGCATTCCAGTCTCATGATAACAACACAATGTTCCAAAGCTGACTTTAAAGATGATGTAAGATGACCAGTTGTTCTGATGTCAGTCATGCATTATAAAAAATTAAACACTGACAGAATATCGACGTAAAAAATATCGGAGCCGAAATCTCGACATCAAGAAAATCGAAGTCCCATCTACATTATGGTAAGTACAATAATATTGAAATAAAAATATTGTTGTCAAATATATTGTTGTTAAAAATATCATTTTTTTAATGTTTAAAAATAATGTAAAATAAAGTAAATAATACATATATTTAAAATAAACATAGTTAAAATATGTTTAAAATTATAAGTAATACATATAATGTAACAAAAATTAAACATATACATATAAAATGTAATGTATATACTTACTTAATAATATTTACAATTAATTATTGTAAAAATGTTCATTTTTGCTTAATTTTTCCGCCGCTCGCCGCTCCTAAATAAGTAAATAGCCTACCTCATTCGCCGCTCACCGCTCCTCCCCGCCTGTCCGCCGCTCCTCACCGCCTGCCCGCCGCTCCTCCCCGCGCCATGTCCGCCGGTCCTCCTCGCGCTCCTGGACGCCGCTCCTCCCCGCGCTCCTCACGTCGGGCACGGACGTCGCGGCCGGCGCTTCTTCAACTACTTTTTTTTTTTCAGTAAATTTTTTAAATAACGTATATTTATTACGTTTATATAGCCTATGTCCATCTGCACACCCTGACGATTACAACAATGTATCGGGTGCGTGGATTGGCGCTGTGGTTCCCGAGTTTACCCGCCTCAAAGGTTCAAAGTTCTTTCTTTATAATAGTAGTATAGACTAGATTAACTAAAACAGTAAATATTGGATAGTGTGGGGTAACATTTACTATTCACACTCCAGAGAGTGCACAAGTAGGGAACATTTTGGATAGCGTAGGGGTAAAAAATTACTATTCCCACTCCAGAGAGTGCAACAGTAGGGAAAAAGTTGAATAGAGTAGGGGTAAAAATTACAATTACAACTCCAGAGAGTGCAACATGAGGGAAAGTGTTGGATAGCATAGGGATAAAAACAACTTCCTAATAATTAAAATAATTTATTTTAAATATGTAATAATTTAATTATTAAATAACAATAAATTAATTAACAATACCAATACAAAAAATACTTAAAAATAATTACCAATTAATAATTAAATAACAATTAAATTGACGATAAACACAATTAAATAATTATTAAAAATGAATCACCAAATAATAATGAAATAACAAATAATTAATTTCCAACACCAAAAAACAATATTTAAAAAAAAATATTTAACAATAATTAATGAACAAAAAGTTATTGATAAATACCAATAAATAATAATTAATCAACATTAATTACCAACTATTAATTTATAAACAAGCTGAGCTGAGCGAGGAGCCACAGCAGATGCAGCTGCGCTTCCTGCGGCGGAAGGCAGTGACAGGGCTGAATCCATACGCCGCAGGGCTGCCTCTGAGCGGAAAGCAGCCCAGGGACCAGATTGCAGCCATCAGGGGGCTCGGCTGCAGACGGACCGCGCGGATGCGGTAGCGGCCAGGAACGGAGGTATGTGAGTGCCCGCCATTTTACCCACCGGACAGCTGAAGCGGTGTCTCCTTGCCAACGGCCCTTGACATCGCTTTGGGGCCCCAGCACTTAAGCTTTGAACAACACGAGCATGTTCCTCTTGCCTCTCTCGGGGCATAAGCACTGTCCTCCATTGCCCTGCGACTGCCCTGCGAGCACCCCTCTCCCTTGGGACATGCCTGCTGTGCACCCGCCATTTGTGAGCGGGCCTTTTTTCCCCGGTCTCCATTAATTCAGCAGGGGAACCGGGCCTGTTGGTGCCACGATCTTTAATCTGCTGCCCTCATGAGGTGCCATATATCCTTGCAGGGGGGAGGCCAGCAAGATTCCTAGACTTCACTGCACAAGCGGACCCCCATAAACATTTGAGTCTGCTCCTCCCTAAGGATTACAGGTTAGAATTACCAAGATTGGGCCAAAGATGAGGGTAATCTAGGTGCTAGATTGACCCCTAATAGAGCGAGGTGGGGACGCTAACCTGTGCGTTGCCTCGCTGCATCTTCGAGCTCCACTGAGAGTGAATATCAGGCTCTGGGCACGGGCGAAAGAGCTGCCACTTTGGCCTGGGACTAAGTGGGAGCCCGTTTTTATTCTTACTGCAATTACTGTTGCTGTGCCCACAACTTGTCATAGCCTGTCATAACCTGCCAAGTACTATTTATTTTTTAGAACTTAATCTTGTTGGTTACTGGATATTGGTCATTGGACTTTGATTTATTGATACATTCACTTAGAACTGTGTGCTTAACTGACCTTTTTCCCTTAATTGATTAGTGGTGCACTGTTAATATTAGTACTGTTGCTTACACTGTTTACACTGCTTTACTGTGATACATTGTGGGTTATATTCCGAATATGGGGAAACGTAAAATCATGTCGGCCCAAAAGAAAAAAACAGTTACTACGGGGGATCGCTCATGACAGTCACTATTAAGTTATCTTACTGGCGCTGTTGGTGCTTTAGAAAGGCAAATCAATACAGTCAAAGAGACCCTTAAACCTGGGGTGGATGAGAGTGTTTTATCAAAATTTAACCCA
The DNA here is from genome assembly GCF_964263255.1 of Lissotriton vulgaris. Taxonomy (NCBI): domain Eukaryota; kingdom Metazoa; phylum Chordata; class Amphibia; order Caudata; family Salamandridae; genus Lissotriton; species Lissotriton vulgaris. The sequence goes on from NC_141699.1 coordinate 463,612,038, forward strand.
GAGTTGGGGGGAGACCATAGAAGTAATGTAGGTAATGTAGGTAAATCAGGCACTAATGGATGTTTGGTGAAGATCTCTGATCATCTAACTGATAGTGAACACGAACTTGATATACTTCACCAGCCACCAAACAAACTAGCAAGGAACCCCAGTAACCACCCAGGGTCCTCCGGGGAGGGCGGGTCTGACCGCACTGTAGTTGAGAGGACTACCCCTAAAACCCACCAAAAGAGCCCAAAAAAGGACAAAGCCTGCACCAGCTAATAAAGCAGAAAATTCTGAAAAGGCCATAGTCAGCACTAGTATGCGAACGCAGACGGAAGTTGAAAAATTTTAAGTAAAATTGGAGACACTAGATAAACTGATAAGAGATAGTATTGGCAGTTTATTAACAAGAATTGGCACTATGGAGACATCGTTTAGACATTGTGCAGCCGGTCTCAACAGTTAGAGTAAGTTTGGTTGAACGTACTGATAGATGGGAACAACCAGCCCCTAGTCCAAGTTCAGGACATATAGTTTCTGCGAATACTAATACCAATACCTCTTTAACAGGACCCCTTACAGTAGATCAAAATACCTTGGCCACTGACATACCGAATAACCAACCCCTGAAGAAGACAGTTCTAACACCTGCCCTGGAAGATTTGACTACTATGCACCAGACTGCTGGGAGAATACATATATGTCTAGCCTTACCCCCTGCTGCTACCCCTTACGTAGTGGTCTTGGTTAATGTACCAAAATCGACTGATGTGGGGGAAGAAACTTGGGAGAATCTAAGGAATAAGTCCCTACAATGGTTGGGCTGTAGAACAGGACTAACTGATAAGTTATTCAATGAATTTAAGATGGTACGGAGGGTGAGCTGGCTGGGACGAGGATCAAAGAACCATGAAGGGGATTGGGTTGTATTGACATTTAAAACTCCAAACCTTGTGCGGCTGATCTTAAATAGATTAGGGAACGAATTTATAGACAATACCCAGATTAGTGCTGTCCCTCTGGGATATTTTTATCCGCCCCCAAACTGGCTCTTCCTATGCGAAAATGGGAGGATCCTATGTTGTCATATAGAAATCAATTTAACATTCCCACTTACACCCGCTTTGATAGGCTCCATGGGCTTGAAGAAGTGGATTTACTGAGCTCAAGGGATTCCATTGTTGATGCTAATATTAATCTACCTGCTGCAAAACAGCAGAAAGGAATTTTAATAGATAATTCAAATTGTTTAGAAATTGTACCCTGCACACAAACTGAGCCATTAAATTCGGATATTAACTGTGAAATGGAGGTGGACGATCCTGCACTCAACATCGTCCTTGAGGATGAAATTATCTCCAACAAAGAACTGGATTGTAATGGTCAGGCAGGTGATAACACCAAAGATAACAAATGCCAGATTATGTTCTGGAATGTGGCTGGATTTAAAACTAAGGTGTCTAACAAAGTATGGATGGATCTTGTAAATAATTACGAGATGTTATGCGTACAAGAAACTTGGGCTGAACAGCCTCTCCACTTGTGTGGTTTTAAAACACTACACACACCAGCTTATATCTCGAGATATGGCAGAGCAAAAGGGGGCCTTTGTACTTAAATCACCAACCACTTAAAAGTTGTGAAAGTAAAGATGGTCCATAAAAGTAATTATCATACTGTTAGGATACATGTGGATAAGGCACTATGTTTGATTATTCTGAATGTTTATAATAATGCCCCCCTTGAGGCAATGGAAGAAATGCTAAGAAACTTGAGCAGAGACGTAAAAAGTTTACTTGGTGGGACAACTAAAGACGTTATTTTGATGTGGGGAGGGGATTTTAATTGTTTATTATGTAATAGAGGGGAGACGGGGACATGTGGCAAAACGTTGGGTAAATACACTAGCCTACCGCATTTTGCACACACTACTTGCGGGGATTTACTGAACAAAATTATGATTTTGTGTGACATGGGGTATGCTAATAGTTTGTGTCAACCTGAGGTCCCTTTTTGCCCCACTTTTAATGGCAGAGGCGTTTTATCTACAATTGATTACATATTTATATCCTGCAGACATACTGCATGTGTTAGGAACTTTAGCACACTTGACACTGCCTTAAGTGATCACCTCCCCTTAAGTGTTGACATCCTATTATCAAACCAAGAGCCTAATAGGAATAGTACACTTAGGCAGTTCACACATAACATTGCTCTAAACAGACAAAATGGATATGCCTTGAAATGGACGAAAGTGATCCCTGAGGATTTCCTACATAATTTAGTGATGAATTGCGAGGCTAGTTTTAGTGCCTGCCCGGATGAATATTCTACTGACTTTGTTATCATAGAGAATTTTACAGCTATTGCCGCACACATTAAAAAATGTCTTTGGGTGGAAACTAAAAACCAGGGTGCTAACCCTGAGGGCTGGTTTGATTCAGCTTGTACCAAGGCCTACTCTAAACTTAAGTATGCTCTAAATGCCACAGTGAAGGATCAGAACCTAATAAGGGATCTGAGAAGGAACTATAAGAAGGTACTTAAAAAAAGGAAGGATGAAATGAAACAGACAGCATGGAATTCCCTGCACGAGGCTTCCATGACCCGAGATACCACTGCCTTCTGGAAGGCAGTTAACCCCTTTTTTTTAATGATAACACTGATAACACTAAAGCAACAATGGAGATTGCCATCTCGGAGGATGAATGGGTAACATATTATGTAAAGCTGTATAGCAGCCCATCTCCAGTTGATCAGGCACCGGTAGAGGTGGTACCAATTCAGGAGCCTTTACTTTCTTCCCAGAAAATGCACTTGGGCTTTACTTTGAAAGAAGTTAGCTTAGCTATTAAAGCAAGCATGGCAGGAAAGGCACAGGGCCCAGACGGTGTCCCGGTAGACCTATTTAAAAATAACGTGGCATTATGGGGACCATTGCTTACGCAATTATTTAACGCATGTTGCTCAAGGGGACTGTTAACGTCGTAGTATGAGTCTCTGTATTCAAAGAGGGCGATAGAGCAAGTCTTATGTGCTATCGCCCTATATCATTAGTAGATTCCACAATTAAGATCATTGGGCGTGTGGTTTTTGATAGATTACAATTATGGACTGATGAGCAATCACTAATCAGCGACCTCCAATGTGGTTTTCGGAAGGGCCTTGGTACTATTGACCAGGGTCTAAATCTCCATCTCCTGTTAGATAAATACACTAAAGCCAAGGGAGGGAAGCTGTTTTTAACTTTTGTTGATTTAACATCAGCCTCTTAATGTGTTACCCATGCTAAGTTGTGGATGATTTTGGAAATCTTGGGGGTTGAGGTTCATATAGTTTCCTTTCTCAGGCAACTTTATTCAGGGGCAAGGGCCAAGGTCAGATCTGGAAAGAATGGGACTGCACCAGGGTGTTCCACATTTTAAGAGGGGTGCGGCAAGGCTGTGTCCTTGCCCCCTTCTTGTTTACATTATACATCAACGACCTAGAAAGAACCCTGCTAAGGGAGTGCAGGGATATGCCTATGGTAGCCACAAGATCCGTCCCTGCACTCCTATATGCAGATGATGCGGTGTTAATGGCCCGGTCGCCCAGGGTTGTAACGTCCTTTTCACAATTTATGACAAATTTGGACCTGACAATAAATTGCTCTAAAACTTTTACTATGAACTTTGGTCCTGGGGCTAATAAAAAGAAAAAAACGATTTGTATTAATCTGATGGCCCTGGACACTACACCTGCATTCCCCTACATAGGGATATTGTTTGATCAAACCGGTTCATGGTGTAAGGCAATAAAAACTAGAAGGCTTTTGTTTTGTAAATCCCTCATGGCTTTAACTAATTTTAGCAGGAAAATGGGCAGGAGGCCGCCTGGGGAATTGTTGTGCATATATAGGGCTACCTGTGTAGCAATTGCAGCTTACGGCGCAGGTATCTGGGGGTACTCAAATGTGACCACACTACTGATGGCTGAAAACACCTTCTTGAGGTACCTTTTAGCAGTCCCAGACAGTGTTTCTACATTTATAAGCCATGCTGGTCTTGGTCTGCCGTACATTGAAGATGTAATTAAGATTCAACCAGTCCTCTTGTGGCACAGGGTTTGGATCACTGACGAGTGTACTTTTAACCGTTCTATCTTAGAGGATGTAATGAGTTCCGTTAAGGCTAACAAAATAAGATGGTTACAATATGTAAATATGTACTTATCTCAAATAGGCCACCAGGATTATTTCAGTGATCCTTTACTGATGTATCAGGTTCCTAGAAAGGTCCTTAAAAATCACTGTTTGGCGCATCTGAGGGATCTAAGAATAACTAATGCAATGATTAAAACTACTGTGATGGCACATCGTCTTACCCTGGTTACCGCTAAAATTCAGCCTTATGTTATGCTACCTATGAAGGATTTTGAAAGGTTTTTGTTAACCCGTTTTAGACTAAACATTTTGCATAGACTTTTAAGCTTCCCTAAGGTAAAAGATTGGACAAGATCACTTTGTAAATGTCCATGTGATGATCTTTTGACTCAGTCGTCCATACACGTTTTGTTCTTTTGCACATTCTATACAATACCCAGGAAAAGATGGATTGTTCCAGTGTTAACGAATATGGAATTAAGACAATGCTGCCCTGCATTCTTGGCTATCCAGAAGTTGGATAATGTTTTTACTGTTGCCTCTGTCTCCGCTTTTTTAAAAGCCGTTTTTAGATTCTGGAAAACCAATTGTAATATGAAATTTAATCTGTAACTTTTATGGACATATAATTCTTTCAGATGTCTTTTACTGTATATTGTGACTGTGATTTATCAATTGTACTTTTATGGTTATTATTTTTTGCACAGTAACCAAATAAAGTTTCTTAAATTGAATAGAATTTCCAAAACAAAAAAATATTAATTATTAAAAAGGTATTACCAATTAATAATTAACACTAAATGAATCAATACTCACGAATAAAATGTATAATTACTTAATTACAATTAAATTACTTCCCACCCTATTCCCCTATAAACAAACAACCTGCTACAGAACTAAAACGCAAAATGTACTTACAAATCGTGACTAATTCCTAATTTTGTTTAATTAATTTACTATAATTAAATTACTTCCCACCCTATTCCCGTGTAAACCCACAACCAATTACGGTACTAAAGCGCATACTTTACCTAAAAATGTTTTACTAACTTCTAAAAATGTTATAGATATATTCTAAAACTATCCACAGCATGCCACTCCAACAAAGAAGAGGTGGAGGCCACTCGGGGGAAGCATCGGGGAGATCTTTAATAAAACAGCTCACGCATAATGCATTTCGGCCTTTGAGGCCTTCCTCAGATGCAGCTGTGTGCAAGGTATGACTCCACCCCCACCTTTAACTGACCACAGTCTCTCCCATTGGTGGAAGTCCACTGACCTGTGGTCACATGTTCGCAACTCCGCTGCAGTTCGACTACAGCTCCCAGAATGCTGTGCTGCTGGTTGAGTGTTGCCTGGGAAGGACTGAAAATTAAACCTCTGTGGGTGAAGGTGATTGTTAGAAAGGTCCAGAGTGTTAAAAAAAATAAAGAGTCCTTGTGAAAGTTGTTCTCACATCTCCCTCGGGTCCCAATGTACGTCCCGGCCTGGTTGTGTGTGTGCCAGCCCGGTCGTGAGTCAAGATTGCAGTGAACCTGACTCGCTGTTAATAACAGCCTGTATTTCGCAGCAGCCCATGGTATGGTTGGCACTTCCTGGCGGACTGGGGTCATGTCAATCCCTTGACGGAGAAGAAGGCTGCAGCAGCAGCAGGTTCCAGTGTTACTCCGGCCTCTTAGGGGAACGGGGCCTCCAAGCGCCCCTGGCAGGCGCGAAAATATCCACAGCATGCCGCTCCAACAAAGAAGAATTTTATACATATATTCTAAAACTAGTACAGTAATTAACAAAAAATATAAACACAAACATATAAAATACATAACACCAATATAAATATCGATAGTAATAATATCGATATTTTTGCTATCGATATTACGAACTTCGATATTAACAAAAACGATATTTCTTACCTTCAAGTCGATATTCTGGTTGTCGATATTCTTGATTTTGATATTGTGTCCCTACGATATTTCCAACTCAATATTATTGCATGTCGAAATTAAAAACTCGATATTTAGACTGTTCACCATAAAAACTACAACACACCTCTCTCCTTTACAACAACAAGAAATAGAGTAAAGCTACATAACTCCTTAATACAGGTGAACAGTTAATACACACAACAATTCTTGTTTAATATTCAACAATGCTATAACATTAAAGAGACACACAAAATTAATTATACGTAATATTGTAAATAAGAGAGTCTGTTCATCACCCTTTACTCTTCCTCTTCTCATTTTGAGGACTTTTGGTTGAAAGATTACCCAGCTCATCATACTCTTCTGCATTCTTGACACAATTCCACACTGCAAAACCGCCCAAATTCCATATGCAATGGTCTCTAGTTTTCACCACATTCTTGGATACCTTTATCACCTCTATGGGTTGATTAAACTTTTCAGGAAAACTCCCAATTCTAGGATTCTTTCTGCATACCCAATTTCCCACACACTTCTTGGTTTTCTTTACAGCCCAGTTTCTGTCAAAATTCTCTTTACTTCTCTCAACAATCTCAGATTCTTTCTCTTTACTCACCTCCAATGCTTCAGTAACTTCAACCTTTCTCAAACCTTTCAATGTATTCACCCACATGGGCCCACCTGATGATTTGGTATTCTTTTCTTGAACAAAAAGATTGGGCTAACGCCAGTGGAAGAGTGACGTGTCATCCTGTACACATTTTAGGGTCTATTACGATGGCAGGCGGACATCGCATTGTGAAATGGGACTGCCCGCTACATGTGCGGCGGTCCCGCATACACAATTAGGATGCGCCCACCACACTAGCAGGCGCATCCCCCATTTTTTACATTGCGGTGGGCAGATCTGTCAGCAGCACCGGCTGCAACGCAAAAAAGACATTTGTGCATTTGCATGCACCATGTGGCAGGCACCGTGCGTGCCTGCCACATTGTGCATGCAAATGCAGGGGGATACCATAGGTACCCCCTATGTGCCCCCCCCCCACCCTTCAACATCCTGGGGGCCCCCAACTGTGAAAACCACATGCCTCGTTGCCGCCACGGAAAGGCTGCTTCCTGCATGCAGCGTAATATGGATGGTGGTGTCTAGCAGACACTGCCACCATATTCAACCCTTTTCTGCCCGGAAAAGCGGCGAACGGTCTTCTCGTTCGCCGTGGTACCCCCGCCATCATAATATGGCGGGGGGAAATGGGAGGTGGGTGGGAGATAATGTCGGGCGGATCACCAACGCTATGCGGGTGGTGGCGATCCGCCCGAAATAATAGACCACTAAGTTTGGTTTTCAGTTACGTCACCCAATTACATTTGTTAGCCAAAGAGTATTGAATGTCTTCTTTTAGTACTTATTGAAGTGCTCAGTTAAACCATTGGCCTCTTAATGATGTTTTCCTGTGTCTTAGGCCTTTTTCCCACAAGACGTTCTCCATGAGTTTGGACTTGGATTGCACACCACTATCAGATAGAGTTAGGAAAACCTTCCCTGCCAAACAACTCTTCAAGAAATTCAAATACAATACCCGTCTCCACTGAATTTACAATCTTTACCTCCAGCCAGCGAGAATGCAAGCCTATGCAGGAAATTATAAAGTTATCATTGTCTGAAATCCTGATTGGCCCCACAATATTTGCTGTCACTTTTGTCCATAGACTAGTAGGCCTTTCTCTGATCAACATGGGCTGTGTTCTGCACTTCAGTTTTTTTTTGCTTTGCCTACATTCCACACACTCAAACCACTATTTCTATGGGAATGTCCATGCCAAGGCCACCAGCAACTTTCACACAACCTCTCCTTTGTCTTACAGATGCCAGGGTGTCCCTCATGGTCATACTCAACCAACTTTGGCCTAATTCTCTTCGGAGAGTATCAACCTATGTCCTCTCATGATCAATCCACTTTCTGCGGACAGCTCCACCTTTACGTTCCAGAACCCCTTGAAATGCTATTGTACTTGTCAGTTGCCACCCAACCTTACAACACCCTGGATTTTAAAGCCTTCAACTTCCCATCCAATTCTTGCTTTTTTTTCCTCTCTTCTTCCTGTACAATACCCCCAGTCATCTAACAAACATTCAAATTTTCATCACCAGACATATCACGTTCAGACCAGACTCCAATGCTCCCACACTCTAGATACAGTCTCGAACAACAGTTGGCAACTGTGTTCATTACGCCTGGTAAATACACAACTTCAAAATCAAGTTTGTAATGTTACAACCCACCTTCCTATCCTGTTTGAAATGGCATCTATCCCTTTTTTCAGAAATCTCAATCAAAGGTTTGTGATCTGTCTTTACTACAAACTGACTGCTCGAGATAAACTTGCATAGTTTCCTCACTCCGCTAAAAAAAAAACACTATAAAAAAAAAGTCAGCTTCCTGGTTTACTCCCTGTTTAAAAGCCTTACAGGGACAAGGTAGACAATTGGAAAAGCAATGGCACAAAAACTATAAAATAGAAGACTTGGGGATTTTTAAACTAGCACTCAAATCCTATCATCAGCAGATTACAATAGAAAAAAGACACACTATTCTAATCAAATAAACAAGGCAGATAACCAGAAAACTATTTTTAATATTGTTAAATCATTCCTGGACTTAAAGAAAGATTTTACGAATATATATTCCCTCAGCCTAATAAAGCTCAAACCTTAGGAAAAAAAAGGGAGCTCACATGTTTTAAGAACATTAACTTAGAACAATCCAGGCAAGCCATCCTTTCCTGTAAATCATGCTAGCCTCTTGATTCTTGTCCTCCAAAAATCCTACATGTGTTGGTGGATACTATAAATCCCATCATCAATAAGATTATTAATGCCACTTTTAGGCTAGCAAAAATCCCTGATATTTGGAAAACTGCCGCTGTGAAGCCACTTCAAAAAAAAGAAACTCTCGGGTCCCACCACTCTTTCCAACCTTAGGCTGATTTTATTGCTGCCTGGGATAAATTGAAAAGAAATTAGTTGACACCCAACTCAATGATTTCATGCAAGAAACAAACGTCTTTCACCGCAAGCAATCTGGTTTTAGACCTGGGCATTTAACAGAATCGGTACTACTCCACACTACCGATACCTTAAAGTTTGCCCTGGATCAGGGTAAGGATGCGGTACTGGTTCTGTTGGACTTATCAGCAGCGTTTAACACTGTCTCTCATGACATCTTGAGAGACAGTCTTCCACACAGCGGAATCACGAACCAGGCTTTGGCCTGGCTTACAGGCATTATTTTGTAACACTGGGAAGTTACAAATCGGGAGAAAAATGGTTGTCATTAGGGGTTCCTCAGGGCTCATCCTTGAGCCCAACCCTTTTCAGTCTTTATATGGCACCACTTCTTTCTTTGATGGCCACTTATGATGTTGAGTCCATTGCTTATGCAGATGACACTCAACTGATTCTTACTCTCGATAAAAACTCCACAATGGCGGAAGAAAGGTTTCACCACTGTCTAATAGCAATGATGGATATGATGAAACTGAAACATCTCAAATGTAACAGCTCTATAACAGAGATTATGCTGTTTGCAAAATCCAACGCATTTAGGCCCAACCAGTGGTGACCTTCAAATGTGGCTCCACCTCCTAAAACAGTAGATACAGTGAGAAATTTGGGAATACATTTTGATCCCACATTATCTTTTCACAAGCAAGCTCTCGTTATGGCAGGCACTTGTTTCCAAACAATAAACATTCTCAGAAAATTCTTCGACCTACTCCCGGTCCCAGCTGGAAAGATGGTTACAGCAGCCCTAATTTTATCATGCTTGGACTACTGCAATAGTTTATATGCAGGAACTAAAAAGACGGTCCTGAAAAGACTGCAGGTGGTTGAGAATGCTGCAGCGAGGTTGGTACTCAAATTGCCCGGAGACTTCTTCTCAGCAACAGCACTTAAAACTCTTCACTGGCTGCCTGTCCATAAGAGGATTCTTTCCAAAGTCTTGACCATCATTTACAAAGCCATAAGAACAACTGGACTAGAATACCTAAGATCCAGAATTAGGCCATACACCACCCAACGTACTTTACGGTCACCCACAGAGAATTTTATAACAGTTCCCAATTTGAAACTGAAATCTAGAGGTGGCAAGACAATGGCGGTCCTAGGTACCAAAGCCTGGAACTTCCTGCAGACTCAACTTAGACCCACAAAAATGGAACATATTTTTGGAAAGCTTTTAAAAACCTTGATCTTCGCTATCCCAGATAACCTCATGCTATCTCTGATCTAAGTTCTGCTATTACGTTCTCCTCTCCCCTGCGAACCTTTTTCAGATGTTCTTTCTCCGCCAAAGTGCCAAGATACTCTTTGGAGTGAACGTTGCGCTATATAAAAATCTCTCATTCATTCATTCATTCACTGCACAATATACCGCCGATGCCTCTTTCTCTATCATTTAGCAGTTGACCGCAGGGCTTTGTAGTCCTCTCAAAACAAATAGAATGGTGTTCACTCTCCCATCTATAACTTGCTCTAAAACTGTTCCAAGTCCCATAGAGCTGCCATCTGTCCCTAATTTAGTTTTTGCACCCAGTTCAAAACTTTCAATCTTGGATGCGCCAGTTCACTTTCACACTTTGAAGCTCATCCTCCCACTCAGTTGACCATTTCAATTCTACCCCTTTCTTTAACAACTTCCTCATATTTCAACACCTTTCAGACAATGTGGGAATACATTTACTATAATATTCTGCTGTACCTAAAAATTTGAGCAATTGCTCTTTGTTGGAAGGGCATGGCATTTCTAACTAGATCTTCTTTGGGCTTGATACCATCACCTGTCACAAGATGTCACTTAATACTCAATTTCTTCCAGACCAAACCTAAATGGTGAAGTAGTGTGGCTCACAGGTTAGAGGCGGCAGACCCGAGAGCAGAGGACGGCCCGGGACCAGGGTTCGATTCCCGGCGCGGCAGGTTTCTGGACCAGGGTCAGCGGACTCGATAATTCTCTCGCCTCGGTGCCCACTCTGATCAGCGATCACACTCGGCAACTCTGGGCATTAGCTTGCCTCATCTTCACGAACGGCCCCACCAGACCGCCGGGGATGCCTGGTCTCACCCTGGAGATACCCATTAAGGGACCATCTCTCAGGGAAGCCAGGAAGGGTTTCGCAGCGGTCGAAGCGCCTTGGGACCCTACGGGTAAGTAGTGCGCTATATAAATGCCTATACATACATACATACATAAATATTTCACATTTCAGTCTCAAATCACTGATGCTAAGCTTGGACAATGTCTCATGTAAACGCAGATCATGTTGTTCCTGTGTCTTGCCATACTCCAACAGGTCACCCTGATATATTTTTAAACCTCTAACGCCCTCTAAGACACGCTCCATAGCCCTTGGAAAGGCCGCAGCAGCTGTGATTAGCCCAAAATGCATGCAAATGTATTTAAACATACTAAACGGTATAAGAAAAGCTGTGTGATCTTGCGAGGAAGGATAATAGCAATTTGATGATATGTGGAAGTCAAATCTAGGGAGGAGAAAAATGTTACCCCCTCCAAACTGCCCAGCATTTCTGTTATATTCGGGAGAGTGTAATGATCCACTACAGCATGTTATTAAGCTTTCTCAAGTCAACTCAGAGTCTCACATCCCCATAGGCTTTTCTTGCCATAACCACTGGAGACAACTACTCTGTACTCTCCACTTCCTGAATTATGCCCTCACTGAACAATCTTTCCAACTCTTTCTTAATGGCATCTCTCACTGCAATGGGAACAACCTGCACTTTACATGTCCTAGGTGTAGCACTCGGTTTCAGTTTAATCTGGTGAACATAATGCTTAAAACACCCAATTCCTGTTTTAAAACTTCAGGAAAAGAAAGCTCTATATTTTGTTCTATCTTCTGTTTTCACTCATCTCTACTACCTTCTGCTTTCCACAGATTTCCCCAACTACTCTGCAAACCTCAATCTTTTTATCTTTTAGCCTTACAGATGGACTTTCATTAAGCTCTAGATATACCTCCAATTCCTTCTGATATTTCCAACTACTAAGAGAGTCGCCTCTACAAGATACATAATTCTTCCCAGGTATCATTTTGTCCTTCAGCTCAGTGGGTCCTACAAAATTACCCAACAACTTTATAGGTTTCCCACTGTATCCTTACGGTCTCATGTCAGGTTTCTTCAACATTACACTTGGTTTGAAATGATTTTTATAAAAGACTGTGGGTATAAGAGTTATTTTTGCCCGAGTCAAAAAGCATTTTAACCAAACAGCTATTGATTTTTACTTCTTCATACAGACCTTCATCTGAACATTCTTGCACCTGCAAAATAAACTCATCGCTATCAACATCAAAGGCACACACCACAACCCTGACTTTCTTCATACTCTTGCTACTGCTTAAGCAGGACAAAAAGTGACCCTTTCTCCCACAGATTTTACAAGTCACTTTCCACACTGGACAGTCTTTACTGTTGGCTAAGTGGTACGCATTGCCACACCTGAAGCACTTGCCTTGGAATCCCTTTGAAATCAACTTACTATTAAGCTGACTCTTTTGGAATCTTTGTGTATTACTTGGCCCAATTTTTGCTTTGTTAACTACTTGTACACTATCCTTCTTTTCTTCTGCATGACTGTTCTTGTGAATAATCTCCATAAACGCCTGTGAATGTTCTGTGGACTTCTCAATGGTTAAAACATCCTTCAATGAGGGATTTTCACTCAGCCACATTTCCTCTCTAGTTTTATCTAACCTGCATCCCAACATAAACTGATCACACAATCACTCTTCTCCATTGGCTCCAAAATTGCATTTACTGCTAATTTTCTTAACACAGCAACATACTCTTCTACCGACTCTCCTTCCTTTGCAAGCACCTACCAAAACGGTACCTCTCCATCAAAGCACACAATTTTGGGGGGTAGTGTAAATCAAAATTTTTTTTTTAAACAAATTTTATACTCATTTAAATTGTCAGACTCTTGATGGGTCAGAACAGGTAAATGGAAAACACTTCCTGCGCCCTCCTGAAGAAACCCACAGCAGACCCCTCTGAACTTAAGAACTACCGCCCAATCTCACTCTTCCCCTTCCCGGCCAAAGTCATTGAAAAAGCCGTCAACAGTCAACTTGCCACCTTCCTTGAATCCAACAACTCCCTTGATCCATCACAGTCCGTATTTCGAGCCAAACACAGCACCGAAACCGCCCTCATCGCAGCTACAGACGACATCCGAAAGTTACTGGACAAAAGAGAAACAGTTGCCCTCATCCTACTGGACCTCTCCGCTGCCTTCGACACAGTCTGTCATAGCACCCTCATACAACGCCTCAGCAACGTCGGAATACAAGGAAAAGCTTTAGACCAGATCATCTCATTCCTCGCTGGAAGAACCCAGAGAGTCCGCCTCCCCCCATTCAAATCAGAGGCCTCCGAAGTCATCTGCGGCGTACCACAAGGATCATCTCTCAGTCCCACCCTCTTCAACGTTTACATGAGTCCCCTCACATCCATCGCACGACAACACAACCTCAACATCATCTCCTACGCAGACGACACCCAGTTGATCCTCTCCCTCACCAAAGACCCAAACTCCGCCAAAACTAATCTACACGAAGGAATGAAAGAAGTAGCCGAATGGATGAAGAACAGCCGTCTAAAATTAAACTCGGACAAAACGGAAGTCCTCATTTTAGGATCATCCCCCTCTTCCTGGAATGACTCATGGTGGCCACCGGCCCTGGGTACAGCACCCATACCTACAGATCACGCACGCAACTTGGGCTTCATACTAAACTCCTCCCTATCGATGACCAGACAAGTCAATGCCGTCTCTTCCTCATGCTTCAACATCCTACGCTTGCTCAAACAAATCTTCCGTTGGATCCCCACCAAAACAAGAAAGACAGTCACCCACGCACTGGTCACTAGCCGTCTGGATTATGGAAATACCCTATACGCCGGAACCACAGCCAAACTACAGAAAAAACTCCAACGCATGGAAAATGCCTCAGCCAGACTCATACTGAACATCCCCCGTCAAGCTCACATCTCCAGTCACCTGAAAGACCTCAACTGGCTCCCCGTCAACAAGAGAATAATGTTCTGTCTCCTCACCCACGCACACAAGGCCCTCTACGACCTAGGACCCGAATGCCTCAACACTAGACTGTCCTTCTACACACCCACCCACCAACTACGGTCATCCAACCAAGCCCTCGCCGCAATTCCGCGCATCCATAGATCCACTATGGGAGGAAGATCCTTCTCTTACTTAGCGGCCAAAACATGAAATTCTCTCCCCACCCACCTCCGCCTTACACAGAACCACCTCTCCTTCAGAAAGAAGCTTAAAACCTGGCTATTTGATAAATAATGCCCCCTCCCTCCCCCTAGCGCCTTGAGACCCTCTGGGTGAGTAGTGCGCTATACAAATTCTCGAACTTGAACTTGAACTTGAACACTCCGCGCCTAGACAATGCATTAAGAATGACGCACACACCCTAGCATAATGGTTAAATACCTTCTTCCACTTTTGCCATGACAAAGTAGGCTCACCGGGCGTAGAAAGGAAGAATGGTGGAGCTGGAACATTCTTCATTCTCTTTTCTCTATAAACAATATTATTATTAAAAATAGAAAAAAAGAAAGGAAAAAAAATCAGAGGATAATTTCTTCACACAAGTTCCAAGTTTATTTGTAACGGAACTCAATTGAGGTCCACATAATAATTCAGTAAAAAACAACAAGATGTCTTAAAAGAAGATTTACATGATATTAAACTATCAATATAACGGTAAGAAACATTTAAAAAAATGAAACAATTTAAAACAAAACATTTCGTTCGGCGGATTGAGCATTGCTTCAATGAAATCAAAGGCAGTAAAAATACCCATTTGAAGACACATAGGTCTTAACCATTTACGTCTATATCCCATAAGTTCCGGACAGACAAAAATGACATGAAACATATCCTGGGAGTTGGAATTACAAAAATCACAAATATCTGAACCACCATACCATTTGGATAGGAGACAGTTCAAAGGAAGTAAATTATACCATAACAGAAGGGTAAATCGCCTAACTCCATGAGGGAGATTCCAACATATGTAAGGCTGCAGTTTTTTTATTTCACAAAAATTACCGGTAGAGAACATTCCTCTCTTTATTTTACTTACCCCACTATCTACTTTATAGCCCAACTCCCAAGAAGCAGACTTTAGAACTAACTTTAATTGGGCCGCAGATAGTGAAAAAAGACCTTGTTCATCTAACTGTAATAATGTAACAGCCTGTCAGAAATTCCTTACAATTGATGAGTAAACATTAAAAGTACCCAACAGCTCATTTTTTATAAGGTGCCTCAGCGTACCCGGCAATCCTCCAGCAATGTTAAAAACCCACCGCACCACACTCGCAACAGCCTGAGCCCAGGAACTACGCAAACCGAATTCCTGTCTCAGAGAAGACGTAGAAATCGCAGTATTTACAGAAGTAAGGTTGCGTAATATTTTTCCTTCAGTGGAATCCAAAAAATTCCAACATGCCATATCTACTATTTCTAGTCCATAAATAAGGGATGCAGGGATTTTTGCTCGGAATACCTCGAGCAGTATGGGGAAATGCCTTCTACCTGTCGCCTTGTAAAGAGCAATAAGACTCTTCCCTTGAGCAAGAGCTTTCCTGCTATTGTTCTCAGTATGAGCTTTGTCACTTAGACTACTCGTGACGATTTTTCCAAGAAAAGGATAAGATTTAACTACTTCTAGTCTTTCTCCCCCAACAGACCAGTGGTAATTGTCGTATTTGGCTTTTTTCCTTCCCCGGAAACACATTATTTTACTTTTTAAAATATTTATTTTTAGGAAATGAGCCTCAGTGTAAGAGTTCAGGGCGTGTAAGCGGCCATTCAGACCTTTTGGGGTAAGGTCCAAAATTAAAATGTCATCTGCGTACATTAGGCACACTATTGGGATTCCCCCCAGAACTGGAGCAATACCATTACTAGATGATAATAAAGCCTGGGGGAGGTCTGCAGTATATAAAGAGAACAACAGAGGAGCCAATAAGCAGCCCTGTTTGAGTCCATTAATCGTGGGTATAACCCTGGATAGTCCTCTCTCACCACACATTAGTACTCTGCACCAGGTGTCTGTGTGCAGTGCAATAACTAACCTTAATAAACTAGAGGGCATCCCTAAATTAGTTAACTTACTCCACAGCAGAGATCTGTCAACCTTATCAAAGGCCGTAGAGAAGTCAATAAAAGCCCCATATACACCTCCTCTACAAACTATGACATATTTTTCTGCCAAAACTTGAAGAGCAGTGAGATTGTCTAGGGTACCATGTTGTTTCCTAAAGCCAGTCTGCTCTAACGGTAGTATTGCGGACGCAGATACCCAGTCATTTAAAGAATTTAGTAAACATTTAGCAAAAACCTTACCAATGGCATCTAAGAGGGCAATTTGTCTGTAATTTTGAGGTAAATCTCTAGCCCCCTTTTTAAAGAGAGGGATTAATAAACTCCCTTTCCAAGAATGCGGAACGGTGCCACTGGTAAAGCAAAATTTAAAGACTAAATATAGAATTTTTCCCCATAATATACCATGTGATTTTAACACTGAAATGGGAATTTCATCTGGGCCCAGTGCACCAGATGTACGCAGAACTTTAATTGCAGCAACAATTTCTAATTCTGACGGTGGACCATGGGGGAACAAATCCTCTTGTAGCTTACCGGAATCAAATGTCACACCATTACCGCTATATAGAAGCTGGATAAAATCAATCCATGACTGCTCATTAATAGATATCGGTGAGGGTCTGGATCTTACCCCACAACCTTCTCCAATTAATGACCAGAAGGTCTTTGCCTGCCCACTCCTAGTTGCCTCACGGAGTTTAACCCAAAGGGCATCTTCTTTCTCCCGTTTTAATCTAGCCTTTATCCCTTTTCTCCTTCTTCTCAGAAGAGTTATCCTTTGTTTACGTTCGGGAATAAAGGAGAGATACTGAACTCTAACCAATTTGTTTATTTCTGTATTTAAGTGACGAAGGTCAGTGGGGATTTTTGGAATCATCTTTCCATAGGGTTTTTTTTTTACTTTAGATTTTAAGGTATATAAAAGGGACGCAAAACAGAGTAGTTCTCTCCCTTCCCAAAGGATTAGGTTCTCTGCTGTATATTCTAATATATTGGCGCAGCTTTTAATGGACCCTGGATTCCAATAGCATTTCCCTTTTTTAATATTAAAATTCAATAAGTCACCCCCTATATTCCAAGCATCCCTTTGGAGAGGTGTTACATTCAATTTTACAGACATAACGTTATGATCACTGAGATCAGTAATAAGTACAGATAAATCCATCAGAGAACTAAAGAAGGTATTATCTACTATCATATAATCAAGGATCGAACCACCATTTCCTGATTTATGTGTACAATGAGCGGGACTATCCGAGGGGAGCCTTCCATTGATTATAATACAATCTACTTCGGCTAAACTCTCCAAGATTAGTTTCCCTCTTTTATTTGTTTTAATGTTCTCTGGAAATATGGCTTTAGGTATCTGAAACGTTTCCTCCTTTAACTTATTCCTGAATAACTCCAAGGCACTATTAGATATTTTACCATTTAGGTCACCTAATAATAGAATATGAGGGGGACAAATGGATTCCTGGAGATTTAATATAAAAGAACAAATCGTCTTAATACCGAGATTAAATTGTATATCTGGGGGTATATAGGCATTTATTATCACAAGTGAATTCTGGGGGGCATCCTTAGCTAAATTTATTAAAGTTATTGCCTGAAATAATTTGTTCTGGTCTAAGTAGTAGGTATAATTCCAATTAGTTTTATTGGACAGTAGACCGGCTAGTCCTCCCTTCGCATGCCCTCTCGTAGAAGGGGTAGCACTACTCTCCAATACATAATAATCTCTTCCAACCGGGAAATTCCCTACCAACCAAGTTTCCTGCAAACAAATCACATCTGCCTCTAAAGAATGCAAAAATGACAACTTTTCAGTACTCTGGATTAATCCAGCACTGTTCCACGATATTATTTTTAAATTATCGTTAAAAATCAGGATTCATTCTAGATGTAAAGCCAGATTTGTCTGATAAAACAGCGGGTAACCAGCTCCACTCCAGATCGGCGTCCTTTACCCTAGTTTGTTTTATAGAGTGAGGATTATTTACAATCACCTGTCGCTCATTTTTTGATATTCGTATTTTTAACTCCTCGGTCACTACCGAGGATCCGTCTATGGGACCGGAATTTATACCCTGAAATGTTACCATTTTTCGGGGTCTTCGGCTGTCTATTTTGACCGGAAAGAAAGGATTGACATCAATTCCTCATATTTGAAATTCCTCTGCCCATTGGAGGACGTGATTTGTTACCAATTTGGAATAAAATTTTACCCGTGCAATCTTTCCATTCTCTGAGTTTATTAGTGTTATTATATCTAGATCTGCAGATTGGATCAATTTTAGGCTCTCTATTTCACGGAAGCAATTAATCAGTACAGATCTATTTAAGATAAGATCTGGATCAAAGATAGGTATGAAATCCAAGAAGAAAGTGTCCACATTTTCTCTATTCTTGGGCACTGTCTTGGATACATATTCAGTTGCAACCACTTCTGAAAAGGGAATAGCCAGAGAGTTAAGATTACATTTTAATTTGGGATCTAAAGTTGGATTTACTTTTTGATCATTCACCATTTTAATCTGCTCATCAAGACATTGTTGATTTGTGTGAGGTAAAACTTCATGATGTGTCTCTGTGGGGATCAACTTTAATGTTCCCACTGAGTCATGCAACGAATTAGATTCCAAGACCTCGGAGTTTGAACTATCCAGAGAGGGCTCTTGTTCACATTCAAATGTAATTTTCCTTTGCCTTTTTTTTATAAAATCTACGGTTTGGTTTTCTTTTTTTGCATCGTTGTTTTTTTGATACTACTACTTCAGGTTTTTTCTCCTTTAGTGGAGAAACCTCATCAGGGAAAACAGTGAGAATTGGCATTTCTTTATTTGTTTGGGGAATAAAAATAGGGAAAATAGGGGGTAAAATTATCGTCCGGAGGTATTAAAGCCTCAATCTCCTGGTCAATAAATGCCACACAATTACCGTTGATTGGATTCTCATTTCTATATACGGAAGATTCAGAAATAACCGCAGTGCAAGCGTTAGTTTTAACCAGGGGATCTGACGATAATGGTAGCTCAAGATTTGTTTTTAAGATTAATTCTTCTTTTACTTCCTTATTAGAATTTTTTGTTGGAGTAAATATTTTTGGGTGGGTAACACTTTCTAGACCTTTGTTATGACTTAGCAATGCCTTTAAAATCAGGGTTACTGTATCAGATACACTATCTGTCCCGCTAACTAATTTTTCCAGAAGCTGTAAAATAGATGAAATGAGCCGCTCTAAAGAGGATAAGGAATTTGATATTACGTTATCTTCTTGCATATAATAGTTAAGGGGGTCTTTATTTTGAATATGGACAGGGCTAGGGAAGGAGTTCATTTCAGAGATAGAAAACTCAGAGTTTTTTGAAGGAGTACTACTATATAGATGTAACCTAAGAGTAGCTACAATATCTTGTGAAAGAATAGAGTTCTGTGCTTTAATTAATCCTTTCTGGGACTCAAGGTTTATATCTGGTAAGGTGAAGTCCTCCAGCAAAGGATGCAGAGAAGCAGATGTACCAAGATGAATTTTTTGGTCTGCCTTAAAAGGAGGGGGAGAGTTATGTACTACAGAAACAGAAGGGTTACCTAAATCAAAAACACTTACAGCTTTAGCTAGGATTTCAGGCAGATTGACGGGGTCTCCCTCTTGGATCTTATGAGATAAATCTTCTGAAGGGGGCAGGGCAACGATACCCGATAAGGTACTGTCATTTTTAGTGACAACGGGATCTATCACCTGCTCTGTGATGTTAATGTTAATATTTTCAACAAAGGGCCCCTCCCGCTCTACTTTATCCTTACCCTTGTCCCACAAAGAGTAAAGTTGACATTTACTTTTTAATTGTAAGGCTGACCCATCTCTATTCCGCAAAGGGTTAGATTTCGTTTTGGAGCAAGCTCTACCAACGAATACTCTTCCTGATCTCAATTTCTTTGTCGCCATTTTTAGCTAGGAAGACAATATACGAAATCACCCACAAAAAATACAAATTAGAATATAAAACAATATATTCAACTAATTCACATTAAACATTAAAAACTTAGTCAATCCAAAAACAAAAAACTAAAGAGAAATGGCCCAGCCCAGCCTCAGTCGACCTCAGTCGGTCCCGCCCTTGTCCCGGGCTTCTCCCGGCGCGCTCCCGCGCTGCGGAAGGGATATATTCAAGTTATAGAGGAGACTAATTAGAGGGGTGGAGCTAGCAGGGAGAGCCGGCCAGGTGGATGGAATTACAACTAGCAAGGGCTCTTGGGATTTGGAGTCCTAATCTGACCGCTCGCAGCCCTGCTCCGCTACTCGCACCCACTTCAGTCACAGCAAGTCACCCTGATATATTTTTAAACCTCTAACGCCCTCTAAGACACGCTCCATAGCCCTTGGAAAGGCCGCAGCAGCTGTGATTAGCCCAAAATGCATGCAAATGTATTTAAACATACTAAACGGTATAAGAAAAGCTGTGTGATCTTGCGAGGAAGGATAATAGCAATTTGATGATATGTGGAAGTCAAATCTAGGGAGGAGAAAAATTTTACCCCCTCCAAACTGCCCAGCATTTCTGTTATATTCGGGAGAGTGTAATGATCCACTACAGCATGTTATTAAGCTTTCTCAAGTCAACACAGAGTCTCACATCCCCATAGGCTTTTCTTGCCATAACCACTGGAGACAACTACTCTGTACTCTCCACTTCCTGAATTATGCCCTCACTGAACAATCTTTCCAACTCTTTCTTAATGGCATCTCTCACTGCAATGGGAACAACCTGCACTTTACATGTCCTAGGTGTAGCAGACGACACCCAGTTGATCCTCTCCCTCACCAAAGACCCAAACTCCGCCAAAACTAATCTACACGAAGGAATGAAAGAAGTAGCCGAATGGATGAAGAACAGCCGTCTAAAATTAAACTCGGACAAAACGGAAGTCCTCATTTTAGGATCATCCCCCTCTTCCTGGAATGACTCATGGTGGCCACCGGCCCTGGGTACAGCACCCATACCTACAGATCACGCAGGCAACTTGGGCTTCATACTAAACTCCTCCCTATCGATGACCAGACAAGTCAATGCCGTCTCTTCCTCATGCTTCAACATCCTACGCTTGCTCAAACAAATCTTCCGTTGGATCCCCACCAAAACAAGAAAGACAGTCACCCACGCACTGGTCACTAGCCGTCTGGATTATGGAAATACCCTATACGCCGGAACCACAGCCAAACTACAGAAAAAACTCCAACGCATGGAAAATGCCTCAGCCAGACTCATACTGAACATCCCCCGTCAAGCTCACATCTCCAGTCACCTGAAAGACCTCAACTGGCTCCCCGTCAACAAGAGAATAATGTTCTGTCTCCTCACCCAAGCACACAAGGCCCTCTACGACCTAGGACCCGAATGCCTCAACACTAGACTGTCCTTCTACACACCCACCCACCAACTACGGTCATCCAACCAAGCCCTCGCCGCAATTCCGCGCATCCATAGATCCACTATGGGAGGAAGATCCTTCTCTTACTTAGCGGCCAAAACATGAAATTCTCTCCCCACCCACCTCCGCCTTACACAGAACCACCTCTCCTTCAGAAAGAAGCTTAAAACCTGGCTATTTGATAAATAATGCCCCCTCCCTCCCCCTAGCGCCTTGAGACCCTCTGGGTGAGTAGTGCGCTATACAAATTCTCGAACTTGAACTTGAACTTGAACTTGAACACTCCGCGCCTAGACAATGCATTAAGAATGACGCACACACCCTAGCATAATGGTTAAATACCTTCTTCCACTTTTGCCATGACAAAGTAGGCTCACCGGGCGTAGAAAGGAAGAATGGTGGAGCTGGAACATTCTTCATTCTCTTTTCTCTATAAACAATATTATTATTAAAAATAGAAAAAAAGAAAGGAAAAAAAATCAGAGGATAATTTCTTCACACAAGTTCCAAGTTTATTTGTAACGGAACTCAATTGAGGTCCACATAATAATTCAGTAAAAAACAACAAGATGTCTTAAAAGAAGATTTACATGATATTAAACTATCAATATAACGGTAAGAAACATTTAAAAAAATGAAACAATTTAAAACAAAACATTTCGTTCGGCGGATTGAGCATTGCTTCAATGAAATCAAAGGCAGTAAAAATACCCATTTGAAGACACATAGGTCTTAACCATTTACGTCTATATCCCATAAGTTCCGGACAGACAAAAATGACATGAAACATATCCTGGGAGTTGGAATTACAAAAATCACAAATATCTGAACCACCATACCATTTGGATAGGAGACAGTTCAAAGGAAGTAAATTATACCATAACAGAAGGGTAAATCGCCTAACTCCATGAGGGAGATTCCAACATATGTAAGGCTGCAGTTTTTTTATTTCACAAAAATTACCGGTAGAGAACATTCCTCTCTTTATTTTACTTACCCCACTATCTACTTTATAGCCCAACTCCCAAGAAGCAGACTTTAGAACTAACTTTAATTGGGCCGCAGATAGTGAAAAAAGACCTTGTTCATCTAACTGTAATAATGTAACAGCCTGTCAGAAATTCCTTACAATTGATGAGTAAACATTAAAAGTACCCAACAGCTCATTTTTTATAAGGTGCCTCAGCGTACCCGGCAATCCTCCAGCAATGTTAAAAACCCACCGCACCACACTCGCAACAGCCTGAGCCCAGGAACTACGCAAACCGAATTCCTGTCTCAGAGAAGACGTAGAAATCGCAGTATTTACAGAAGTAAGGTTGCGTAATATTTTTCCTTCAGTGGAATCCAAAAAATTCCAACATGCCATATCTACTATTTCTAGTCCATAAATAAGGGATGCAGGGATTTTTGCTCGGAATACCTCGAGCAGTATGGGGAAATGCCTTCTACCTGTCGCCTTGTAAAGAGCAATAAGACTCTTCCCTTGAGCAAGAGCTTTCCTGCTATTGTTCTCAGTATGAGCTTTGTCACTTAGACTACTCGTGACGATTTTTCCAAGAAAAGGATAAGATTTAACTACTTCTAGTCTTTCTCCCCCAACAGACCAGTGGTAATTGTCGTATTTGGCTTTTTTCCTTCCCCGGAAACACATTATTTTACTTTTTAAAATATTTATTTTTAGGAAATGAGCCTCAGCGTAAGAGTTCAGGGCGTGTAAGCGGCCATTCAGACCTTTTGGGGTAAGGTCCAAAATTAAAATGTCATCTGCGTACATTAGGCACACTATTGGGATTCCCCCCAGAACTGGAGCAATACCATTACTAGATGATAATAAAGCCTGGGGGAGGTCTGCAGTATATAAAGAGAACAACAGAGGAGCCAATAAGCAGCCCTGTTTGAGTCCATTAATCGTGGGTATAACCCTGGATAGTCCTCTCTCGCCACACATTAGTACTCTGCACCAGGTGTCTGTGTGCAGTGCAATAACTAACCTTAATAAACTAGAGGGCATCCCTAAATTAGTTAACTTACTCCACAGCAGAGATCTGTCAACCTTATCAAAGGCCGTAGAGAAGTCAATAAAAGCCCCATATACACCTCCTCTACAAACTATGACATATTTTTCTGCCAAAACTTGAAGAGCAGTGAGATTGTCTAGGGTACCATGTTGTTTCCTAAAGCCAGTCTGCTCTAACGGTAGTATTGCGGACGCAGATACCCAGTCATTTAAAGAATTTAGTAAACATTTAGCAAAAACCTTACCAATGGCATCTAAGAGGGCAATTTGTCTGTAATTTTGAGGTAAATCTCTAGCCCCCTTTTTAAAGAGAGGGATTAATAAACTCCCTTTCCAAGAATGCGGAACGGTGCCACTGGTAAAGCAAAATTTAAAGACTAAATATAGAATTTTTCCCCATAATATACTATGTGATTTTAACACTGAAATGGGAATTTCATCTGGGCCCAGTGCACCAGATGTACGCAGAACTTTAATTGCAGCAACAATTTCTAATTCTGACGGTGGACCATGGGGGAACAAATCCTCTTGTAGCTTACCGGAATCAAATGTCACACCATTACCGCTATATAGAAGCTGGATAAAATCAATCCATGACTGCTCATTAATAGATATCGGTGAGGGTCTGGATCTTACCCCACAACCTTCTCCAATTAATGACCAGAAGGTCTTTGCCTGCCCACTCCTAGTTGCCTCACGGAGTTTAACCCAAAGGGCATCTTCTTTCTCCCGTTTTAATCTAGCCTTTATCCCTTTTCTCCTTCTTCTCAGAAGAGTTATCCTTTGTTTACGTTCGGGAATAAAGGAGAGATACTGAACTCTAACCAATTTGTTTATTTCTGTATTTAAGTGACGAAGGTCAGTGGGGATTTTTGGAATCATCTTTCCATAGGGTTTTTTTTTTACTTTAGATTTTAAGGTATATAAAAGGGACGCAAAACAGAGTAGTTCTCTCCCTTCCCAAAGGATTAGGTTCTCTGCTGTATATTCTAATATATTGGCGCAGCTTTTAATGGACCCTGGATTCCAATAGCATTTCCCTTTTTTAATATTAAAATTCAATAAGTCACCCCCTATATTCCAAGCATCCCTTTGGAGAGGTGTTACATTCAATTTTACAGACATAACGTTATGATCACTGAGATCAGTAATAAGTACAGATAAATCCATCAGAGAACTAAAGAAGGTATTATCTACTATCATATAATCAAGGATCGAACCACCATTTCCTGATTTATGTGTACAATGAGCGGGACTATCCGAGGGGAGCCTTCCATTGATTATAATACAATCTACTTCGGCTAAACTCTCCAAGATTAGTTTCCCTCTTTTATTTGTTTTAATGTTCTCTGGAAATATGGCTTTAGGTATCTGAAACGTTTCCTCCTTTAACTTATTCCTGAATAACTCCAAGGCACTATTAGATATTTTACCATTTAGGTCACCTAATAATAGAATATGAGGGGGACAAATGGATTCCTGGAGATTTAATATAAAAGAACAAATCGTCTTAATACCGAGATTAAATTGTATATCTGGGGGTATATAGGCATTTATTATCACAAGTGAATTCTGGGGGGCATCCTTAGCTAAATTTATTAAAGTTATTGCCTGAAATAATTTGTTCTGGTCTAAGTAGTAGGTATAATTCCAATTAGTTTTATTGGACAGTAGACCGGCTAGTCCTCCCTTCGCATGCCCTCTCGTAGAAGGGGTAGCACTACTCTCCAATACATAATAATCTCTTCCAACCGGGAAATTCCCTACCAACCAAGTTTCCTGCAAACAAATCACATCTGCCTCTAAAGAATGCAAAAATGACAACTTTTCAGTACTCTGGATTAATCCAGCACTGTTCCACGATATTATTTTTAAATTATCGTTAAAAATCAGGATTCATTCTAGATGTAAAGCCAGATTTGTCTGATAAAACAGCGGGTAACCAGCTCCACTCCAGATCGGCGTCCTTTACCCTAGTTTGTTTTATAGAGTGAGGATTATTTACAATCACCTGTCGCTCATTTTTTGATATTCGTATTTTTAACTCCTCGGTCACTACCGAGGATCCGTCTATGGGACCGGAATTTATACCCTGAAATGTTACCATTTTTCGGGGTCTTCGGCTGTCTATTTTGACCGGAAAGAAAGGATTGACATCAATTCCTCATATTTGAAATTCCTCTGCCCATTGGAGGACGTGATTTGTTACCAATTTGGAATAAAATTTTACCCGTGCAATCTTTCCATTCTCTGAGTTTATTAGTGTTATTATATCTAGATCTGCAGATTGGATCAATTTTAGGCTCTCTATTTCACGGAAGCAATTAATCAGTACAGATCTATTTAAGATAAGATCTGGATCAAAGATAGGTATGAAATCCAAGAAGAAAGTGTCCACATTTTCTCTATTCTTGGGCACTGTCTTGGATACATATTCAGTTGCAACCACTTCTGAAAAGGGAATAGCCAGAGAGTTAAGATTACATTTTAATTTGGGATCTAAAGTTGGATTTACTTTTTGATCATTCACCATTTTAATCTGCTCATCAAGACATTGTTGATTTGTGTGAGGTAAAACTTCATGATGTGTCTCTGTGGGGATCAACTTTAATGTTCCCACTGAGTCATGCAACGAATTAGATTCCAAGACCTCGGAGTTTGAACTATCCAGAGAGGGCTCTTGTTCACATTCAAATGTAATTTTCCTTTGCCTTTTTTTTATAAAATCTACGGTTTGGTTTTCTTTTTTTGCATCGTTGTTTTTTTGATACTACTACTTCAGGTTTTTTCTCCTTTAGTGGAGAAACCTCATCAGGGAAAACAGTGAGAATTGGCATTTCTTTATTTGTTTGGGGAATAAAAATAGGGAAAATAGGGGGTAAAATTATCGTCCGGAGGTATTAAAGCCTCAATCTCCTGGTCAATAAATGCCACACAATTACCGTTGATTGGATTCTCATTTCTATATACGGAAGATTCAGAAATAACCGCAGTGCAAGCGTTAGTTTTAACCAGGGGATCTGACGATAATGGTAGCTCAAGATTTGTTTTTAAGATTAATTCTTCTTTTACTTCTTTATTAGAATTTTTTGTTGGAGTAAATATTTTTGGGTGGGTAACACTTTCTAGACCTTTGTTATGACTTAGCAATGCCTTTAAAATCAGGGTTACTGTATCAGATACACTATCTGTCCCGCTAACTAATTTTTCCAGAAGCTGTAAAATAGATGAAATGAGCCGCTCTAAAGAGGATAAGGAATTTGATATTACGTTATCTTCTTGCATATAATAGTTAAGGGGGTCTTTATTTTGAATATGGACAGGGCTAGGGAAGGAGTTCATTTCAGAGATAGAAAACTCAGAGTTTTTTGAAGGAGTACTACTATATAGATGTAACCTAAGAGTAGCTACAATATCTTGTGAAAGAATAGAGTTCTGTGCTTTAATTAATCCTTTCTGGGACTCAAGGTTTATATCTGGTAAGGTGAAGTCCTCCGGCAAAGGATGCAGAGAAGCAGATGTACCAAGATGAATTTTTTGGTCTGCCTTAAAAGGAGGGGGAGAGTTATGTACTACAGAAACAGAAGGGTTACCTAAATCAAAAACACTTACAGCTTTAGCTAGGATTTCAGGCAGATTGACGGGGTCTCCCTCTTGGATCTTATGAGATAAATCTTCTGAAGGGGGCAGGGCAACGATACCCGATAAGGTACTGTCATTTTTAGTGACAACGGGATCTATCACCTGCTCTGTGATGTTAATGTTAATATTTTCAACAAAGGGCCCCTCCCGCTCTACTTTATCCTTACCCTTGTCCCACAAAGAGTAAAGTTGACATTTACTTTTTAATTGTAAGGCTGACCCATCTCTATTCCGCAAAGGGTTAGATTTCGTTTTGGAGCAAGCTCTACCAACGAATACTCTTCCTGATCTCAATTTCTTTGTCGCCATTTTTAGCTAGGAAGACAATATACGAAATCACGCACAAAAAATACAAATTAGAATATAAAACAATATATTCAACTAATTCACATTAAACATTAAAAACTTAGTCAATCCAAAAACAAAAAACTAAAGAGAAATGGCCCAGCCCAGCCTCAGTCGACCTCAGTCGGTCCCGCCCTTGTCCCGGGCTTCTCCCGGCGCGCTCCCGCGCTGCGGAAGGGATATATTCAAGTTATAGAGGAGACTAATTAGAGGGGTGGAGCTAGCAGGGAGAGCCGGCCAGGTGGATGGAATTACAACTAGCAAGGGCTCCTGGGATTTGGAGTCCTAATCTGACCGCTCGCAGCCCTGCTCCGCTACTCGCACCCACTTCAGTCACAGCAAGTCACCCTGATATATTTTTAAACCTCTAACGCCCTCTAAGACACGCTCCATAGCCCTTGGAAAGGCCGCAGCAGCTGTGATTAGCCCAAAATGCATGCAAATGTATTTAAACATACTAAACGGTATAAGAAAAGCTGTGTGATCTTGCGAGGAAGGATAATAGCAATTTGATGATATGTGGAAGTCAAATCTAGGGAGGAGAAAAATTTTACCCCCTCCAAACTGCCCAGCATTTCTGTTATATTCGGGAGAGTGTAATGATCCACTACAGCATGTTATTAAGCTTTCTCAAGTCAACACAGAGTCTCACATCCCCATAGGCTTTTCTTGCCATAACCACTGGAGACAACTACTCTGTACTCTCCACTTCCTGAATTATGCCCTCACTGAACAATCTTTCCAACTCTTTCTTAATGGCATCTCTCACTGCAATGGGAACAACCTGCACTTTACATGTCCTAGGTGTAGCAGACGACACCCAGTTGATCCTCTCCCTCACCAAAGACCCAAACTCCGCCAAAACTAATCTACACGAAGGAATGAAAGAAGTAGCCGAATGGATGAAGAACAGCCGTCTAAAATTAAACTCGGACAAAACGGAAGTCCTCATTTTAGGATCATCCCCCTCTTCCTGGAATGACTCATGGTGGCCACCGGCCCTGGGTACAGCA
Organism: Lissotriton vulgaris; assembly: GCF_964263255.1. Taxonomy (NCBI): domain Eukaryota; kingdom Metazoa; phylum Chordata; class Amphibia; order Caudata; family Salamandridae; genus Lissotriton; species Lissotriton vulgaris. The sequence goes on from NC_141699.1 coordinate 463,640,774, forward strand.
CCCATACCTACAGATCACGCAGGCAACTTGGGCTTCATACTAAACTCCTCCCTATCGATGACCAGACAAGTCAATGCCGTCTCTTCCTCATGCTTCAACATCCTACGCTTGCTCAAACAAATCTTCCGTTGGATCCCCACCAAAACAAGAAAGACAGTCACCCACGCACTGGTCACTAGCCGTCTGGATTATGGAAATACCCTATACGCCGGAACCACAGCCAAACTACAGAAAAAACTCCAACGCATGGAAAATGCCTCAGCCAGACTCATACTGAACATCCCCCGTCAAGCTCACATCTCCAGTCACCTGAAAGACCTCAACTGGCTCCCCGTCAACAAGAGAATAATGTTCTGTCTCCTCACCCACGCACACAAGGCCCTCTACGACCTAGGACCCGAATGCCTCAACACTAGACTGTCCTTCTACACACCCACCCACCAACTACGGTCATCCAACCAAGCCCTCGCCGCAATTCCGCGCATCCATAGATCCACTATGGGAGGAAGATCCTTCTCTTACTTAGCGGCCAAAACATGAAATTCTCTCCCCACCCACCTCCGCCTTACACAGAACCACCTCTCCTTCAGAAAGAAGCTTAAAACCTGGCTATTTGATAAATAATGCCCCCTCCCTCCCCCTAGCGCCTTGAGACCCTCTGGGTGAGTAGTGCGCTATACAAATTCTCGAACTTGAACTTGAACTTGAACACTCCGCGCCTAGACAATGCATTAAGAATGACGCACACACCCTAGCATAATGGTTAAATACCTTCTTCCACTTTTGCCATGACAAAGTAGGCTCACCGGGCGTAGAAAGGAAGAATGGTGGAGCTGGAACATTCTTCATTCTCTTTTCTCTATAAACAATATTATTATTAAAAATAGAAAAAAAGAAAGGAAAAAAAATCAGAGGATAATTTCTTCACACAAGTTCCAAGTTTATTTGTAACGGAACTCAATTGAGGTCCACATAATAATTCAGTAAAAAACAACAAGATGTCTTAAAAGAAGATTTACATGATATTAAACTATCAATATAACGGTAAGAAACATTTAAAAAAATGAAACAATTTAAAACAAAACATTTCGTTCGGCGGATTGAGCATTGCTTCAATGAAATCAAAGGCAGTAAAAATACCCATTTGAAGACACATAGGTCTTAACCATTTACGTCTATATCCCATAAGTTCCGGACAGACAAAAATGACATGAAACATATCCTGGGAGTTGGAATTACAAAAATCACAAATATCTGAACCACCATACCATTTGGATAGGAGACAGTTCAAAGGAAGTAAATTATACCATAACAGAAGGGTAAATCGCCTAACTCCATGAGGGAGATTCCAACATATGTAAGGCTGCAGTTTTTTTATTTCACAAAAATTACCGGTAGAGAACATTCCTCTCTTTATTTTACTTACCCCACTATCTACTTTATAGCCCAACTCCCAAGAAGCAGACTTTAGAACTAACTTTAATTGGGCCGCAGATAGTGAAAAAAGACCTTGTTCATCTAACTGTAATAATGTAACAGCCTGTCAGAAATTCCTTACAATTGATGAGTAAACATTAAAAGTACCCAACAGCTCATTTTTTATAAGGTGCCTCAGCGTACCCGGCAATCCTCCAGCAATGTTAAAAACCCACCGCACCACACTCGCAACAGCCTGAGCCCAGGAACTACGCAAACCGAATTCCTGTCTCAGAGAAGACGTAGAAATCGCAGTATTTACAGAAGTAAGGTTGCGTAATATTTTTCCTTCAGTGGAATCCAAAAAATTCCAACATGCCATATCTACTATTTCTAGTCCATAAATAAGGGATGCAGGGATTTTTGCTCGGAATACCTCGAGCAGTATGGGGAAATGCCTTCTACCTGTCGCCTTGTAAAGAGCAATAAGACTCTTCCCTTGAGCAAGAGCTTTCCTGCTATTGTTCTCAGTATGAGCTTTGTCACTTAGACTACTCGTGACGATTTTTCCAAGAAAAGGATAAGATTTAACTACTTCTAGTCTTTCTCCCCCAACAGACCAGTGGTAATTGTCGTATTTGGCTTTTTTCCTTCCCCGGAAACACATTATTTTACTTTTTAAAATATTTATTTTTAGGAAATGAGCCTCAGCGTAAGAGTTCAGGGCGTGTAAGCGGCCATTCAGACCTTTTGGGGTAAGGTCCAAAATTAAAATGTCATCTGCGTACATTAGGCACACTATTGGGATTCCCCCCAGAACTGGAGCAATACCATTACTAGATGATAATAAAGCCTGGGGGAGGTCTGCAGTATATAAAGAGAACAACAGAGGAGCCAATAAGCAGCCCTGTTTGAGTCCATTAATCGTGGGTATAACCCTGGATAGTCCTCTCTCGCCACACATTAGTACTCTGCACCAGGTGTCTGTGTGCAGTGCAATAACTAACCTTAATAAACTAGAGGGCATCCCTAAATTAGTTAACTTACTCCACAGCAGAGATCTGTCAACCTTATCAAAGGCCGTAGAGAAGTCAATAAAAGCCCCATATACACCTCCTCTACAAACTATGACATATTTTTCTGCCAAAACTTGAAGAGCAGTGAGATTGTCTAGGGTACCATGTTGTTTCCTAAAGCCAGTCTGCTCTAACGGTAGTATTGCGGACGCAGATACCCAGTCATTTAAAGAATTTAGTAAACATTTAGCAAAAACCTTACCAATGGCATCTAAGAGGGCAATTTGTCTGTAATTTTGAGGTAAATCTCTAGCCCCCTTTTTAAAGAGAGGGATTAATAAACTCCCTTTCCAAGAATGCGGAACGGTGCCACTGGTAAAGCAAAATTTAAAGACTAAATATAGAATTTTTCCCCATAATATACTATGTGATTTTAACACTGAAATGGGAATTTCATCTGGGCCCAGTGCACCAGATGTACGCAGAACTTTAATTGCAGCAACAATTTCTAATTCTGACGGTGGACCATGGGGGAACAAATCCTCTTGTAGCTTACCGGAATCAAATGTCACACCATTACCGCTATATAGAAGCTGGATAAAATCAATCCATGACTGCTCATTAATAGATATCGGTGAGGGTCTGGATCTTACCCCACAACCTTCTCCAATTAATGACCAGAAGGTCTTTGCCTGCCCACTCCTAGTTGCCTCACGGAGTTTAACCCAAAGGGCATCTTCTTTCTCCCGTTTTAATCTAGCCTTTATCCCTTTTCTCCTTCTTCTCAGAAGAGTTATCCTTTGTTTACGTTCGGGAATAAAGGAGAGATACTGAACTCTAACCAATTTGTTTATTTCTGTATTTAAGTGACGAAGGTCAGTGGGGATTTTTGGAATCATCTTTCCATAGGGTTTTTTTTTTACTTTAGATTTTAAGGTATATAAAAGGGACGCAAAACAGAGTAGTTCTCTCCCTTCCCAAAGGATTAGGTTCTCTGCTGTATATTCTAATATATTGGCGCAGCTTTTAATGGACCCTGGATTCCAATAGCATTTCCCTTTTTTAATATTAAAATTCAATAAGTCATCCCCTATATTCCAAGCATCCCTTTGGAGAGGTGTTACATTCAATTTTACAGACATAACGTTATGATCACTGAGATCAGTAATAAGTACAGATAAATCCATCAGAGAACTAAAGAAGGTATTATCTACTATCATATAATCAAGGATCGAACCACCATTTCCTGATTTATGTGTACAATGAGCGGGACTATCCGAGGGGAGCCTTCCATTGATTATAATACAATCTACTTCGGCTAAACTCTCCAAGATTAGTTTCCCTCTTTTATTTGTTTTAATGTTCTCTGGAAATATGGCTTTAGGTATCTGAAACGTTTCCTCCTTTAACTTATTCCTGAATAACTCCAAGGCACTATTAGATATTTTACCATTTAGGTCACCTAATAATAGAATATGAGGGGGACAAATGGATTCCTGGAGATTTAATATAAAAGAACAAATCGTCTTAATACCGAGATTAAATTGTATATCTGGGGGTATATAGGCATTTATTATCACAAGTGAATTCTGGGGGGCATCCTTAGCTAAATTTATTAAAGTTATTGCCTGAAATAATTTGTTCTGGTCTAAGTAGTAGGTATAATTCCAATTAGTTTTATTGGACAGTAGACCGGCTAGTCCTCCCTTCGCATGCCCTCTCGTAGAAGGGGTAGCACTACTCTCCAATACATAATAATCTCTTCCAACCGGGAAATTCCCTACCAACCAAGTTTCCTGCAAACAAATCACATCTGCCTCTAAAGAATGCAAAAATGACAACTTTTCAGTACTCTGGATTAATCCAGCACTGTTCCACGATATTATTTTTAAATTATCGTTAAAAATCAGGATTCATTCTAGATGTAAAGCCAGATTTGTCTGATAAAACAGCGGGTAACCAGCTCCACTCCAGATCGGCGTCCTTTACCCTAGTTTGTTTTATAGAGTGAGGATTATTTACAATCACCTGTCGCTCATTTTTTGATATTCGTATTTTTAACTCCTCGGTCACTACCGAGGATCCGTCTATGGGACCGGAATTTATACCCTGAAATGTTACCATTTTTCGGGGTCTTCGGCTGTCTATTTTGACCGGAAAGAAAGGATTGACATCAATTCCTCATATTTGAAATTCCTCTGTCCATTGGAGGACGTGATTTGTTACCAATTTGGAATAAAATTTTACCCGTGCAATCTTTCCATTCTCTGAGTTTATTAGTGTTATTATATCTAGATCTGCAGATTGGATCAATTTTAGGCTCTCTATTTCACGGAAGCAATTAATCAGTACAGATCTATTTAAGATAAGATCTGGATCAAAGATAGGTATGAAATCCAAGAAGAAAGTGTCCACATTTTCTCTATTCTTGGGCACTGTCTTGGATACATATTCAGTTGCAACCACTTCTGAAAAGGGAATAGCCAGAGAGTTAAGATTACATTTTAATTTGGGATCTAAAGTTGGATTTACTTTTTGATCATTCACCATTTTAATCTGCTCATCAAGACATTGTTGATTTGTGTGAGGTAAAACTTCATGATGTGTCTCTGTGGGGATCAACTTTAATGTTCCCACTGAGTCATGCAACGAATTAGATTCCAAGACCTCGGAGTTTGAACTATCCAGAGAGGGCTCTTGTTCACATTCAAATGTAATTTTCCTTTGCCTTTTTTTTATAAAATCTACGGTTTGGTTTTCTTTTTTTGCATCGTTGTTTTTTTGATACTACTACTTCAGGTTTTTTCTCCTTTAGTGGAGAAACCTCATCAGGGAAAACAGTGAGAATTGGCATTTCTTTATTTGTTTGGGGAATAAAAATAGGGAAAATAGGGGGTAAAATTATCGTCCGGAGGTATTAAAGCCTCAATCTCCTGGTCAATAAATGCCACACAATTACCGTTGATTGGATTCTCATTTCTATATACGGAAGATTCAGAAATAACCGCAGTGCAAGCGTTAGTTTTAACCAGGGGATCTGACGATAATGGTAGCTCAAGATTTGTTTTTAAGATTAATTCTTCTTTTACTTCTTTATTAGAATTTTTTGTTGGAGTAAATATTTTTGGGTGGGTAACACTTTCTAGACCTTTGTTATGACTTAGCAATGCCTTTAAAATCAGGGTTACTGTATCAGATACACTATCTGTCCCGCTAACTAATTTTTCCAGAAGCTGTAAAATAGATGAAATGAGCCGCTCTAAAGAGGATAAGGAATTTGATATTACGTTATCTTCTTGCATATAATAGTTAAGGGGGTCTTTATTTTGAATATGGACAGGGCTAGGGAAGGAGTTCATTTCAGAGATAGAAAACTCAGAGTTTTTTGAAGGAGTACTACTATATAGATGTAACCTAAGAGTAGCTACAATATCTTGTGAAAGAATAGAGTTCTGTGCTTTAATTAATCCTTTCTGGGACTCAAGGTTTATATCTGGTAAGGTGAAGTCCTCCGGCAAAGGATGCAGAGAAGCAGATGTACCAAGATGAATTTTTTGGTCTGCCTTAAAAGGAGGGGGAGAGTTATGTACTACAGAAACAGAAGGGTTACCTAAATCAAAAACACTTACAGCTTTAGCTAGGATTTCAGGCAGATTGACGGCGTCTCCCTCTTGGATCTTATGAGATAAATCTTCTGAAGGGGGCAGGGCAACGATACCCGATAAGGTACTGTCATTTTTAGTGACAACGGGATCTATCACCTGCTCTGTGATGTTAATGTTAATATTTTCAACAAAGGGCCCCTCCCGCTCTACTTTATCCTTACCCTTGTCCCACAAAGAGTAAAGTTGACATTTACTTTTTAATTGTAAGGCTGACCCATCTCTATTCCGCAAAGGGTTAGATTTCGTTTTGGAGCAAGCTCTACCAACGAATACTCTTCCTGATCTCAATTTCTTTGTCGCCATTTTTAGCTAGGAAGACAATATACGAAATCACCCACAAAAAATACAAATTAGAATATAAAACAATATATTCAACTAATTCACATTAAACATTAAAAACTTAGTCAATCCAAAAACAAAAAACTAAAGAGAAATGGCCCAGCCCAGCCTCAGTCGACCTCAGTCGGTCCCGCCCTTGTCCCGGGCTTCTCCTGGCGCGCTCCCGCGCTGCGGAAGGGATATATTCAAGTTATAGAGGAGACTAATTAGAGGGGTGGAGCTAGCAGGGAGAGCCGGCCAGGTGGATGGAATTACAACTAGCAAGGGCTCCTGGGATTTGGAGTCCTAATCTGACCGCTCGCAGCCCTGCTCCGCTACTCGCACCCACTTCAGTCACAGCAAGTCACCCTGATATATTTTTAAACCTCTAACGCCCTCTAAGACACGCTCCATAGCCCTTGGAAAGGCCGCAGCAGCTGTGATTAGCCCAAAATGCATGCAAATGTATTTAAACATACTAAACGGTATAAGAAAAGCTGTGTGATCTTGCGAGGAAGGATAATAGCAATTTGATGATATGTGGAAGTCAAATCTAGGGAGGAGAAAAATTTTACCCCCTCCAAACTGCCCAGCATTTCTGTTATATTCGGGAGAGTGTAATGATCCACTACAGCATGTTATTAAGCTTTCTCAAGTCAACACAGAGTCTCACATCCCCATAGGCTTTTCTTGCCATAACCACTGGAGACAACTACTCTGTACTCTCCACTTCCTGAATTATGCCCTCACTGAACAATCTTTCCAACTCTTTCTTAATGGCATCTCTCACTGCAATGGGAACAACCTGCACTTTACATGTCCTAGGTGTAGCAGACGACACCCAGTTGATCCTCTCCCTCACCATAGACCCAAACTCCGCCAAAACTAATCTACACGAAGGAATGAAAGAAGTAGCCGAATGGATGAAGAACAGCCGTCTAAAATTAAACTCGGACAAAACGGAAGTCCTCATTTTAGGATCATCCCCCTCTTCCTGGAATGACTCATGGTGGCCACCGGCCCTGGGTACAGCACCCATACCTACAGATCACGCACGCAACTTGGGCTTCATACTAAACTCCTCCCTATCGATGACCAGACAAGTCAATGCCGTCTCTTCCTCATGCTTCAACATCCTACGCTTGCTCAAACAAATCTTCCGTTGGATCCCCACCAAAACAAGAAAGACAGTCACCCACGCACTGGTCACTAGCCGTCTGGATTATGGAAATACCCTATACGCCGGAACCACAGCCAAACTACAGAAAAAACTCCAACGCATGGAAAATGCCTCAGCCAGACTCATACTGAACATCCCCCGTCAAGCTCACATCTCCAGTCACCTGAAAGACCTCAACTGGCTCCCCGTCAACAAGAGAATAATGTTCTGTCTCCTCACCCACGCACACAAGGCCCTCTACGACCTAGGACCCGAATGCCTCAACACTAGACTGTCCTTCTACACACCCACCCACCAACTACGGTCATCCAACCAAGCCCTCGCCGCAATTCCGCGCATCCATAGATCCACTATGGGAGGAAGATCCTTCTCTTACTTAGCGGCCAAAACATGAAATTCTCTCCCCACCCACCTCCGCCTTACACAGAACCACCTCTCCTTCAGAAAGAAGCTTAAAACCTGGCTATTTGATAAATAATGCCCCCTCCCTCCCCCTAGCGCCTTGAGACCCTCTGGGTGAGTAGTGCGCTATACAAATTCTCGAACTTGAACTTGAACTTGAACTTGAACACTCCGCGCCTAGACAATGCATTAAGAATGACGCACACACCCTAGCATAATGGTTAAATACCTTCTTCCACTTTTGCCATGACAAAGTAGGCTCACCGGGCGTAGAAAGGAAGAATGGTGGAGCTGGAACATTCTTCATTCTCTTTTCTCTATAAACAATATTATTATTAAAAATAGAAAAAAAGAAAGGAAAAAAAATCAGAGGATAATTTCTTCACACAAGTTCCAAGTTTATTTGTAACGGAACTCAATTGAGGTCCACATAATAATTCAGTAAAAAACAACAAGATGTCTTAAAAGAAGATTTACATGATATTAAACTATCAATATAACGGTAAGAAACATTTAAAAAAATGAAACAATTTAAAACAAAACATTTCGTTCGGCGGATTGAGCATTGCTTCAATGAAATCAAAGGCAGTAAAAATACCCATTTGAAGACACATAGGTCTTAACCATTTACGTCTATATCCCATAAGTTCCGGACAGACAAAAATGACATGAAACATATCCTGGGAGTTGGAATTACAAAAATCACAAATATCTGAACCACCATACCATTTGGATAGGAGACAGTTCAAAGGAAGTAAATTATACCATAACAGAAGGGTAAATCGCCTAACTCCATGAGGGAGATTCCAACATATGTAAGGCTGCAGTTTTTTTATTTCACAAAAATTACCGGTAGAGAACATTCCTCTCTTTATTTTACTTACCCCACTATCTACTTTATAGCCCAACTCCCAAGAAGCAGACTTTAGAACTAACTTTAATTGGGCCGCAGATAGTGAAAAAAGACCTTGTTCATCTAACTGTAATAATGTAACAGCCTGTCAGAAATTCCTTACAATTGATGAGTAAACATTAAAAGTACCCAACAGCTCATTTTTTATAAGGTGCCTCAGCGTACCCGGCAATCCTCCAGCAATGTTAAAAACCCACCGCACCACACTCGCAACAGCCTGAGCCCAGGAACTACGCAAACCGAATTCCTGTCTCAGAGAAGACGTAGAAATCGCAGTATTTACAGAAGTAAGGTTGCGTAATATTTTTCCTTCAGTGGAATCCAAAAAATTCCAACATGCCATATCTACTATTTCTAGTCCATAAATAAGGGATGCAGGGATTTTTGCTCGGAATACCTCGAGCAGTATGGGGAAATGCCTTCTACCTGTCGCCTTGTAAAGAGCAATAAGACTCTTCCCTTGAGCAAGAGCTTTCCTGCTATTGTTCTCAGTATGAGCTTTGTCACTTAGACTACTCGTGACGATTTTTCCAAGAAAAGGATAAGATTTAACTACTTCTAGTCTTTCTCCCCCAACAGACCAGTGGTAATTGTCGTATTTGGCTTTTTTCCTTCCCCGGAAACACATTATTTTACTTTTTAAAATATTTATTTTTAGGAAATGAGCCTCAGCGTAAGAGTTCAGGGCGTGTAAGCGGCCATTCAGACCTTTTGGGGGTAAGGTCCAAAATTAAAATGTCATCTGCGTACATTAGGCACACTATTGGGATTCCCCCCAGAACTGGAGCAATACCATTACTAGATGATAATAAAGCCTGGGGGAGGTCTGCAGTATATAAAGAGAACAACAGAGGAGCCAATAAGCAGCCCTGTTTGAGTCCATTAATCGTGGGTATAACCCTGGATAGTCCTCTCTCGCCACACATTAGTACTCTGCACCAGGTGTCTGTGTGCAGTGCAATAACTAACCTTAATAAACTAGAGGGCATCCCTAAATTAGTTAACTTACTCCACAGCAGAGATCTGTCAACCTTATCAAAGGCCGTAGAGAAGTCAATAAAAGCCCCATATACACCTCCTCTACAAACTATGACATATTTTTCTGCCAAAACTTGAAGAGCAGTGAGATTGTCTAGGGTACCATGTTGTTTCCTAAAGCCAGTCTGCTCTAACGGTAGTATTGCGGACGCAGATACCCAGTCATTTAAAGAATTTAGTAAACATTTAGCAAAAACCTTACCAATGGCATCTAAGAGGGCAATTTGTCTGTAATTTTGAGGTAAATCTCTAGCCCCCTTTTTAAAGAGAGGGATTAATAAACTCCCTTTCCAAGAATGCGGAACGGTGCCACTGGTAAAGCAAAATTTGAAGACTAAATATAGAATTTTTCCCCCTAATATACTATGTGATTTTAACACTGAAATGGGAATTTCATCTGGGCCCAGTGCACCAGATGTACGCAGAACTTTAATTGCAGCAACAATTTCTAATTCTGACGGTGGACCATGGGGGAACAAATCCTCTTGTAGCTTACCGGAATCAAATGTCACACCATTACCGCTATATAGAAGCTGGATAAAATCAATCCATGACTGCTCATTAATAGATATCGGTGAGGGTCTGGATCTTACCCCACAACCTTCTCCAATTAATGACCAGAAGGTCTTTGCCTGCCCACTCCTAGTTGCCTCACGGAGTTTAACCCAAAGGGCATCTTCTTTCTCCCGTTTTAATCTAGCCTTTATCCCTTTTCTCCTTCTTCTCAGAAGAGTTATCCTTTGTTTACGTTCGGGAATAAAGGAGAGATACTGAACTCTAACCAATTTGTTTATTTCTGTATTTAAGTGACAAAGGTCAGTGGGGATTTTTGGAATCATCTTTCCATAGGGTTTTTTTTTTACGTTAGATTTTAAGGTATATAAAAAGGACGCAAAACAGAGTAGTTCTCTCCCTTCCCAAAGGATTAGGTTCTCTGCTGTATATTCTAATATATTGGCGCAGCTTTTAATGGACCCTGGATTCCAATAGCATTTCCCTTTTTTAATATTAAAATTCAATAAGTCATCCCCTATATTCCAAGCATCCCTTTGGAGAGGTGTTACATTCAATTTTACAGACATAACGTTATGATCACTGAGATCAGTAATAAGTACAGATAAATCCATCAGAGAACTAAAGAAGGTATTATCTACTATCATATAATCAAGGATCGAACCACCATTTCCTGATTTATGTGTACAATGAGCGGGACTATCCGAGGGGAGCCTTCCATTGATTATAATACAATCTACTTCGGCTAAACTCTCCAAGATTAGTTTCCCTCTTTTATTTGTTTTAATGTTCTCTGGAAATATGGCTTTAGGTATCTGAAACGTTTCCTCCTTTAACTTATTCCTGAATAACTCCAAGGCACTATTAGATATTTTACCATTTAGGTCACCTAATAATAGAATATGAGGGGGACAAATGGATTCCTGGAGATTTAATATAAAAGAACAAATCGTCTTAATACCGAGATTAAATTGTATATCTGGGGGTATATAGGCATTTATTATCACAAGTGAATTCTGGGGGGCATCCTTAGCTAAATTTATTAAAGTTATTGCCTGAAATAATTTGTTCTGGTCTAAGTAGTAGGTATAATTCCAATTAGTTTTATTGGACAGTAGACCGCCTAGTCCTCCCTTCGCATGCCCTCTCGTAGAAGGGGTAGCACTACTCTCCAATACATAATAATCTCTTCCAACCGGGAAATTCCCTACCAACCAAGTTTCCTGCAAACAAATCACATCTGCCTCTAAAGAATGCAAAAATGACAACTTTTCAGTACTCTGGATTAATCCAGCACTGTTCCACGATATTATTTTTAAATTATCGTTAAAAATCAGGATTCATTCTAGATGTAAAGCCAGATTTGTCTGATAAAACAGCGGGTAACCAGCTCCACTCCAGATCGGCGTCCTTTACCCTAGTTTGTTTTATAGAGTGAGGATTATTTACAATCACCTGTCGCTCATTTTTTGATATTCGTATTTTTAACTCCTCGGTCACTACCGAGGATCCGTCTATGGGACCGGAATTTATACCCTGAAATGTTACCATTTTTCGGGGTCTTCGGCTGTCTATTTTGACCGGAAAGAAAGGATTGACATCAATTCCTCATATTTGAAATTCCTCTGCCCATTGGAGGACGTGATTTGTTACCAATTTGGAATAAAATTTTACCCGTGCAATCTTTCCATTCTCTGAGTTTATTAGTGTTATTATATCTAGATCTGCAGATTGGATCAATTTTAGGCTCTCTATTTCACGGAAGCAATTAATCAGTACAGATCTATTTAAGATAAGATCTGGATCAAAGATAGGTATGAAATCCAAGAAGAAAGTGTCCACATTTTCTCTATTCTTGGGCACTGTCTTGGATACATATTCAGTTGCAACCACTTCTGAAAAGGGAATAGCCAGAGAGTTAAGATTACATTTTAATTTGGGATCTAAAGTTGGATTTACTTTTTGATCATTCACCATTTTAATCTGCTCATCAAGACATTGTTGATTTGTGTGAGGTAAAACTTCATGATGTGTCTCTGTGGGGATCAACTTTAATGTTCCCACTGAGTCATGCAACGAATTAGATTCCAAGACCTCGGAGTTTGAACTATCCAGAGAGGGCTCTTGTTCACATTCAAATGTAATTTTCCTTTGCATTTGTTTTATAAAATCTACGGTTTGGTTTTCTTTTTTTGCATCGTTGTTTTTTTGATACTACTACTTCAGGTTTTTTCTCCTTTAGTGGAGAAACCTCATCAGGGAAAACAGTGAGAATTGGCATTTCTTTATTTGTTTGGGGAATAAAAATAGGGAAAATAGGGGGTAAAATTATCGTCCGGAGGTATTAAAGCCTCAATCTCCTGGTCAATAAATGCCACACAATTACCGTTGATTGGATTCTCATTTCTATATACGGAAGATTCAGAAATAACCGCAGTGCAAGCGTTAGTTTTAACCAGGGGATCTGACGATAATGGTAGCTCAAGATTTGTTTTTAAGATTAATTCTTCTTTTACTTCTTTATTAGAATTTTTTGTTGGAGTAAATATTTTTGGGTGGGTAACACTTTCTAGACCTTTGTTATGACTTAGCAATGCCTTTAAAATCAGGGTTACTGTATCAGATACACTATCTGTCCCGCTAACTAATTTTTCCAGAAGCTGTAAAATAGATGAAATGAGCCGCTCTAAAGAGGATAAGGAATTTGATATTACGTTATCTTCTTGCATATAATAGTTAAGGGGGTCTTTATTTTGAATATGGACAGGGCTAGGGAAGGAGTTCATTTCAGAGATAGAAAACTCAGAGTTTTTTGAAGGAGTACTACTATATAGATGTAACCTAAGAGTAGCTACAATATCTTGTGAAAGAATAGAGTTCTGTGCTTTAATTAATCCTTTCTGGGACTCAAGGTTTATATCTGGTAAGGTGAAGTCCTCCGGCAAAGGATGCAGAGAAGCAGATGTACCAAGATGAATTTTTTGGTCTGCCTTAAAAGGAGGGGGAGAGTTATGTACTACAGAAACAGAAGGGTTACCTAAATCAAAAACACTTACAGCTTTAGCTAGGATTTCAGGCAGATTGACGGGGTCTCCCTCTTGGATCTTATGAGATAAATCTTCTGAAGGGGGCAGGGCAACGATACCCGATAAGGTACTGTCATTTTTAGTGACAACGGGATCTATCACCTGCTCTGTGATGTTAATGTTAATATTTTCAACAAAGGGCCCCTCCCGCTCTACTTTATCCTTACCCTTGTCCCACAAAGAGTAAAGTTGACATTTACTTTTTAATTGTAAGGCTGACCCATCTCTATTCCGCAAAGGGTTAGATTTCGTTTTGGAGCAAGCTCTACCAACGAATACTCTTCCTGATCTCAATTTCTTTGTCGCCATTTTTAGCTAGGAAGACAATATACGAAATCACCCACAAAAAATACAAATTAGAATATTAAACAATATATTCAACTAATTCACATTAAACATTAAAAACTTAGTCAATCCAAAAACAAAAAACTAAAGAGAAATGGCCCAGCCCAGCCTCAGTCGACCTCAGTCGGTCCCGCCCTTGTCCCGGGCTTCTCCCGGCGCGCTCCCGCGCTGCGGAAGGGATATATTCAAGTTATAGAGGAGACTAATTAGAGGGGTGGAGCTAGCAGGGAGAGCCGGCCAGGTGGATGGAATTACAACTAGCAAGGGCTCCTGGGATTTGGAGTCCTAATCTGACCGCTCGCAGCCCTGCTCCGCTACTCGCACCCACTTCAGTCACAGCAAGTGTCAGCAGGTGTCCCACTTTCCTTACTCCAAAGTCCTCGGGTCGAAAATCGCCACGATGCGGGACCCGCAGAGTGGGTTCCGCGAGGAGTGGGCAAGAGTTGACACGCACAGGGGCACCCAGCGATAGGCAGGTAAGCCGGCAGGAGTTCCCAAAACGATTTCAGCAAAGACAAATGTTACTCTGGAAGGAGAGGTTCTTAATGCCAGATTATATGGGCGGAGCTAGCAGGGAGAGCCGGCCAGGTGGATGGAATTACAACTAGCAAGGGCTCCTGGGATTTGGAGTCCTAATCTGACCGCTCGCAGCCCTGCTCCGCTACTCGCACCCACTTCAGTCACAGCAAGTGTCAGCAAGTGTCCCACTTTCTTCACTCCAAAGTCCAAGGGTCGAAAATCACCACGATGCGGGACCCGCGGAGCGGGTTCCGCGAGGAGTGGGCAAGAGTTGACACGCACAGGGGCACCCAGCGATAGGCAGGTAAGCCGGCAGGAGTTCCCAAAACGATTTCAGCAAAGACAAATGTTACTCTGGAAGGAGAGGTTCTTAATGCCAGATTAGATGGGCGGAGCTAGCAGGGAGAGCCGGCCAGGTGGATGGAATTACAACTAGCAAGGGCTCCTGGGATTTGGAGTCCTAATCTGACCGCTCGCAGCCCTGCTCCGCTACTCGCACCCACTTCAGTCACAGCAAGTGTCAGCAAGTGTCCCACTTTCTTCACTCCAAAGTCCTCGGGTCGAAAATCACCACGAGGCAGGACCCGCGGAGCGGGTTCCGCGAGGTGTGGGCAAGAGTTGACACGCACAGGGGCACCCAGCGATAGGCGGTAAGCCGGCAGGAGTTCCCAAAATGATTTCAGCACACTAGAATGTTATAACCAAACTCAGTCACACCCACCAGTATCTGACCTGATACCAGAGAAACTGCTGAGCAGAAACAACTTAAAAAATGAGCTCCAGTCCTTATAGAATAAAAATGAACTGATGTGATGATAGACTGTAAGAAATTAGTCACTTAATCATTCGAGATGAGTAGGTGTAGCGGGCTGGATTACTTGACAAGAAATGCGCTCCAACTCTGTCTTCTGTGAAGAAATGCTGTTTACGATATTGACAAGGGTGAAGACATGCAACAATTAGAGCGCATAGTCTCCTGTGCTATCAGTCCAACAGAACTAGCTTCATAGATTGATTGCCCATGAAAACTTATACGATGTTCGTCGAGAAAAAAAACACATCCAATATAGCTGCCAGTGCCCTGTAGCGTGAGACTGCATTATGACCTGACGTGGGAAGGGCACACATGTCACAGGCAGAAGGACAGAATGAAATAAGCAGACAGAGCAACACCGGTTGATTGCTCCGAGCTTCAGAACAAGCGATGGAAAGTTTGCAGTAACTCCAACAACTGTGTGAGTTATTTACTTTTAAAAACAATGTAAAGCAGCTTTCGCCCAGGAATGGCTTTCAACAACCAACACAACGTGGCCGGTAGTAGTCATTGCCAGGCCTGACACGAGGTGTGTCTGGGATTTTTGCTAAGACCTACAAACCAAGCAGGTAAGCCATTTAATAACGGGCAATGGGTGCAAAATGAATAGCAAATTCAGTCAAGCACAGATAATCACAAAACAAGTATTTCCTACGAATTAGCCAGGCACACCACAATTTGTTCCAAAACTTACCATATTAAATGCAGGGAAATTCAGTCCTTGATGTATGGAAAAGCACACAGTTCCAGTGGTACCAGGATACCAGAATAAATGGTGCATATGGCAAAAACAATTAGCAGTTTTGCTTCCCTGGTGAATGGACGCATACATCCAGAAATTTCTCATCAGTCGTCTATAAAATAGGGTATTCGGATAATAGATCTGTTTACTGGCAGACTGGACACACTTCTGCCATTAATGTTTTCAAACCAGACCAGAAACAAACATTGGAAGACAGATGCAATGCCTATTCAGTGGCCCCAAGTGCTATTATATACTTTCCCCCAATTCCTCATCTTCCAAAGGTATTAGTAAAGATCAAGGATGAAAGGTATCAGTTGACCTGAAAACGTCTAGGTGGCCACGTGAACCTTGATTCCCACTGTTAAAACAGTTGCTGGAGCAACATCCTTGGGATTAACAATCACCTATCAACCCCCTCCACTATCTAGGCAGAATCTGCCTGAGAAGACACAGAGGACGTTCTGTCTAATGGCCTGTAAATTGAGCAGCTAGGACTACAAAAAAAAGGTTGTAATGCGGAGGAGGCAGTAGACATTCAAAAGTCTAGATGTCCTGACAATGGAAGCAACTTCGTAAATGGCATGTAGCATGGAAAAGCACACAGTTCCAGTGGTACCAGGATACCAGAATAAATGGTGCTTTGGTGTTGAGGAATGTCAGGCAGTCAGAGGAAAACAGCAAACCCAATGAGATGGTGGACAGAGCGCTGAAACATTTTAAACACTCACCCCAAGTCACAGATCTGGGATGAATCCATCATAGTTCTTTAGCTCACTTCGCCACCCCAGTTTAGACCCAGCTCTTTGCAAATCAGTCTTGACCCTGTGCCTCATGGGAACAGTCCAGCCCGAACTGCCAAGCCAGGTCTTCCCTAGACCAGAAACAAGCAACATGGGACCGGTTTCGGGGTGACAACCCTCATCAGCCAGGCAACCTTGAATCCAGTGGCAAAGTGAGCAAGGAACCCACGTATGGGCATACCCTGCCAACGTAGAGCGAACAAAGCAAGCACAAGGAGATAATGGAAAGAGCACTGACACTTTTCAAACACTCAACCCCTGTAACAGATCTGGGTTGAATCCATCATTGTTATTTAGCTCACTTCACCACCCCAGTTCAGACCCAGCCATATGCAAATCAGTCTTGACACTGTGCCTCATGAGAACAGCCCAGCCCTAACTGCCAAGCCAGGTCTCTGTACCGGGAACAAGTATCCTGGGACTGCTTTCGGGGTAACACCTGAAATCAGCCAGGCTAGCTTGAATCCAGTGGCAATGTGAGCAAGGGACCCACGTATGGGCATACCCTGCCAACGTAGGGCGAACAAATCAAGCACAAGGAGATGATGGAAAGAGCACTGAAACTTTTCAAACACTCAACCCCTGTAACAGATCTGGGTTGAATCCATCATTGTTATTTAGCTCACTTCACCACCCCAGTCAAGTCAGGTCCTTGTACCGGAAATAAGTATCCTGGGACCGGTTTCGGGGTAACACCCCTCATTAGCCAGGCTTGCTTGAATCCAGTGGTAAAGTGAGCAAGGGACCCATGTCTGGGCATACAGTGCCAACTTAGGGCGAACAAAGCATACACAAGGAGATGATGGT
The DNA here is from genome assembly GCF_964263255.1 of Lissotriton vulgaris. Lineage (NCBI taxonomy): Eukaryota > Metazoa > Chordata > Amphibia > Caudata > Salamandridae > Lissotriton > Lissotriton vulgaris. The sequence continues at coordinate 463,658,351 of NC_141699.1, forward strand.
GACGGAGCAAGGTTTTACTCGTAAAGAGACTTGCTCAGACTCATCCTTCTCTAAATAAAACGTAATGAACTAATAAACATGTTTCGTCTTACTAATAAGGCGCCACACGACATTTCTAGTATCTAGGGGAAGCTTTCGTATGTGCTTTTACTAACAGTAACACGAGTGTCCTAAAATGGCCGTCGCAATGTGGGAATTTTTCTGCGCATGCGTCTGTCACATTCACATGACATGATGTATTCTTTGCTTCTGCGCACTAGAACTAAAGATGGCTGCTTGATGCTTTCACATGCTAACACTTGCATTGCTGCTTTTACTAAAATTATTTGTTCTCCTTAATGCTAAATGCTGTAGTTAAAATAAAGTAATGGGAAAGAGTATAAATAAGTGGTATACAGTGCATTAATTTATTATTTGTTCTAAAACTGTTCTTTTAGATTCTGCTATTGCTCGTGTTTGGACCAATCAAGTACAATGTTGCTCCATCTTGGGTCCTGCAACTAAGCATGTGTAGAAATCTCCGAGTCGACAAGCCATGGCATTGAAACCCTGCCAACGACTGTCTTGCCTGAAGATGCGCCTGGGAAAGTCACCCCTCGACCTATCGAGAGGAAGCTAAATTGAACTTTTTACATTCAATGTATTTATTATTGAAACATCCATTGTCGGGTGGAATTAAAGTGCATGGGAAAATAAAGTTATGGGCGGGGAAGATAATTTGCATTATTGAATAGAGTGACCTCATAACTGGTATGGAGTGATGAACTCTCCTCGTCTTTTAACCAATCAAATTGAGGGAATACACACATTTGCAACATTGGGGAGTGGTACACTGCCCTGGAAAATGGTATAACAAAGGTAGGCTTAGCTAGTTAGATTGTCCGACTTGTCAGAATAGCTGACCTGTCACTGACCCAACGTACTCAATAGGCGATCGAGAGCAGAGGTGCTGGCGGAGCACTCTGTCAGAATATTCGATAACCCAATCGGGGTTCTGGGAAGAAGTTTGATAACCCAATCGGGGTTCTGTGGGAGAAGGTTTGATAACCCAATCAGGGTCCGTCTGTTAGCTGCAGAGAGGGTTGCGACGGTGGCATTGCACTTTAGCTGTGGGTGCCAGTCCTGGCCTGCTGTGGTCCTGTCCTGATCCAATTTGGTCCGTACTTATCCTGATTTTGGTCTGCACCTATTCTGTCCTGTTGGCACCTGAACTATCGGGAGTCCTAACCTTTATCCCAGCCCGTGGCCAGGGTTGGTCTTCACACCATTCTAGGTAAATATAAAGTTGCGTGGGTATGTTATTGTACTGTTTCCCTTTTCTTACCCTTCTATGTTTCAATGCTTAAAGAAAGTCTTATCATTGTTTTCCATCACCTTGCCTTGATCATATACTTTCTAATTGAATGTGCTTTAATCGAATTGGTATGGACTCTGACATTTAAGAATTTACATACATAAATTGTTTAAACCATTCCCGAGTCTGTGGTTATTTTATAAATGCAAAGGTTTATTTTACTGCCTAATATGCTAACACCCTTGATCCCTTAGGACTCTAGTTACCGGTAACTAGTATTGGTAAGTCAATTGGTATAGGTCCAAATGGATAATTAAAATTCGGATCAAGCGTAGGTTTACCTGTTCAAAGTGTGTATGTGTTTATGGGCCTAGGTGAGTATGGTAAAATGGGGAGGTGAACCCGCGCTCTATCAATGGACAGAGCGCTGAAACTTTTCAAACACTCACCCCTAGTCACAGATCTGGGTTGAATTAATCATCGTTCTTTAGCTCACTTCGCCACCCCAGTTTAGACCCAGCCATATGGAAATCAGTCCTGACCCTGTGCCTCATGGGAACAGTCCAGCCCGAACTGCCAAGCCAGATCTTCCCTGGAATGGAAACAAGCATCCTGGGACCAGGTTTGGGGTAACCACCCTGATCAGCCAGGCTACCTTGAATCTAGTGGCAAAGTGAGCAAGGGACCCACGTCTGGGTATACCCTGCCAACGTAGGGACAACAAAGCAAGCACAAGGAAATGCTGGACAGAGCGCTGAAATCTTTCAAACACTCAACCCCAGTCACAGATCTGAGTTGAATCCATCATCATTCTTTAGCTCACTTTGCCACCCCGGTTCAGTCCCAGCCATATGCAAATCAGTCTTGACCCTGTGCCTCATGAGAACAGTCCAGCCCTTACTGCCAAGCCAGGTCCCTGTACTGGAAACAAGTATCCTGGGACCGGTTTCAGAGTAACACCCCTCATCAGCCAGGCTAGCTTGAATCCAGTGGCAAAGTGTGCAAGGGACCCACGGCTGGGCATACCGTGCCAACTTAGGGCGAACAAAGCAAACACAAGGAGATTATTTATTTATTTATTTAAAGAGTTTTATATAGCGCTGGCAGACCCGGAGGTATCAGAGCGCTTCACATGAGGTTAAACAAAATTACAAGACTACATCAGTTTCAATTTACAACAGTTGCTAGAAAAACAATTTCTAGAGCATAGAGAACAAGATAAGTGGAGTGTAGAGGGGAAGGGGGTAAGGGCAAAGGGGTGGGGGGGAGATACAGCAGAAAGACGAAGGAAGGTCTGCCCAAAGTCCGGTTGGGTAGGTGACGGTCGAGGGGGAGTCCCAAAACCCATCTCCTCTATAGCTATCAGGTAGCTCCACTGGGCTTTGGCCAAATAGCTAGGTCTCAAGGGAAACATTAAAAGAACATGGAGGGAAAAATAATGGAGCGTAGAGGGGAGGGTGAGAAAAGGGAGGAAAGGGGATATACAACAAGCAGACTCACCCCAGTTCCGACCCAGCCATATGCAAAACAGTCTTGACTCTCTGCCTCATGGGAAGAGTCCAGCCAGAGGAAAACACACAGAAGTCCCAGCTCGTCACCAATTTACAAAAGCCACTCAACTCAAAGAAGGTGAAATCCAAACGTTGTTGATTAGTTATCCTGAATGTGATCCTCAACCGTCAAGGGATAATGCTTGCTATTCCACTCCTCAAGTCCTGTAACCACTGATGCATAAGCATTCCAGTCCCATGGTAACAACACAGTGTTCCAAGGCTGCCAGTAATGATGATGTAAGCTGACCAGCCTTTATGATGTCAGCCAAGCATTATACAAGATACCACATATGGCAAAAACAATTAGCAGTTTTGCTTCCCTGGTGAATGAACGCATACATCCAGAAATTTCTCATCAGTCGTCTATAAATTAGGGTATTCGGATAATAGATCTGTTTACTGGCAGACTGGACACACTTTTGCCATAATTGTTTTCAAACCAGACCAGAAACAAACCTTGGAAGACAGATGCAATGCCTATTCAGTGGCCGCAAGTGCTATTATATACTTTCCCCCAATTCCTCATCTTCCAAAGGTACTAGTAAAGATCAAGGATGAAAGGTATCAGTTGACCTGAAAACGTCTAGGTGGCCACGTGAACCTTGATTCCCACTGTTAAAACAGTTGCTGGAGCAACATCCTTGGGATTAACAATCACCTATCAACCCCCTCCACTATCCAGGCAGAATCTGCCTGAGAAGACACAGAGGACGTTCTGTCCAATAGCCTGTAAATTGAGCAGCTAGGACTACAAAAAAAAGGTTGTAATGCGGAGGAGGCAGTAGACATTCAAAAGTCTAGATGTCCTGACAATGGAAGCAACTTCGCAAATGGCATGTAGCATGGAAAAGCACACAGTTCCAGTGGTACCAGGATACCAGAATAAATGGTGCTTTGGTGTTGAGGAATGTCAGGCAGTCAGAGGAAAACAGCAAACCCAATGAGATGGCGGACGGAGCACTGAAACATTTTAAACACTCACCCCAAGTCACAGATCTGGGATGAATCCATCATAGTTCTTTAGCTCACTTCGCCACCCCAGTTTAGACCCAGCTCTTTGCAAATCAATCTTCACCCTGTGCCTCAAGGGAACAGTCCAGCCCGAACTGCCAAGCCAGGTCTTCCCTAGACCAGAAACAAGCAACCTGGGACCGGTTTTGGGGTGACAACCCTCATCAGCCAGGCAACCTTGAATCCAGTGGCAAAGTGAGCAAGGAACCCACGTATGGGCATACCCTGCCAACGTAGGGCGAACAACGCAAGCACAAGGAGATGATGGAAAGAGCACTGAAACTTTTCAAACACTCAACCCCTGTAACAGATCTGGGTTGAATCCATCATTGTTATTTAGCTCACTTCACCACCCCAGTTCAGACCCAGCCATATGCAAATCAGTCTTGACACTGTGCCTCATGAGAACAGTCCAGCCCTAACTGCCAAGCCAGGTCTCTGTACCGGGAACAAGTATCCTGGGACTGGTTTCGGGGTAACACCTGAAATCAGCCAGGCTAGCTTGAATCCAGTGGCAATGTGAGCAAGGGACCCACGTATGGGCATACCCTGCCAACGTAGGGCGAACAAATCAAGCACAAGGAGATGATGGAAAGAGCACTGAAACTTTTCAAACACTCAACCCCTGTAACAGATCTGGGTTGAATCCATCATTGTTATTTAGCTCACTTCACCACCCCAGTTCAGACCCAGCCATATGCAAATCAGTCTTGACCCTGTGCCTCATGAGAACAGTCCAGCCCTAACTGCCAAGCCAGGTCCTTGTACCGGAAATAAGTATCCTGGGACCGGGTTCGGGGTAACACCCCTCATTAGCCAGGCTTGCTTGAATCCAGTGGTAAAGTGAGCAAGGGACCCATGTCTGGGCATACAGTGCCAACTTAGGGCGAACAAAGCATACACAAGGAGATGATGGTGACGGAGCAAGGTTTTACTCGTAAAGAGACTTGCTCGGACTCATCCTTCTCTAAATAAAACGTAATGAACTAATAAACATGTTTTGTCTTACTAATAAGGCGCCACACGACATTTCTAGTATCTAGGGGAAGCTTTCGTATGTGCTTTTACTAACAGTAACACGAGTGTCCTAAAATGGCCGTCGCAATGTGGGAATTTTTCTGCGCATGCGTCTGTCACATTCACATGACATGATGTATTCTTTGCTTCTGCGCACTAGAACTAAAGATGGCTGCTTGATGTTTTCACATGCTAACGCTTGCATTGCTGCTTTTACTAAAATTATTTGTTCTCCTTAATGCTAAATGCTGTAGTTAAAATAAAGTAATGGGAAAGAGTATAAATAAGTGGTATACAGTGCATTAATTTATTATTTGTTCTAAAACTGTTCTTTTAGATTCTGCCATTGCTCGTGTTTGGACCAATCAAGTACAATGTTGCTCCATCTTGGGTCCTGCAACTAAGCATGTGTAGAAATCTCCGAGTCGACAAGCCATGGCATTGAAACCCTGCCAACGACTGTCTTGCCTGAAGATGCGCCTGGGAAAGTCACCCCTCGACCTATCGAGAGGAAGCTAAATTGAACTTTTTACATTCAATGTATTTATTATTGAAACATCTATTGTCGGGTGGAATTAAAGTGCATGGGAAAATAAAGTTATGGGCGGGGAAGATAATTTGCATTATTGAATAGAGTGACCTCATCCATCCATCATAGTTCTTTAGCTCACTTCACCACCCCAGTTCAGACCCAGCCATATGCAAATCAGTCTTGACACCGAGCCTCATGAGAACAGTCCAGCCCTAACTGCCTCTGTACCGGGAACAAGTATCCTGGGACTGGTTTCGGGGTAACACCTGAAATCAGCCAAGCTAGCTTGAATCCAGTGGCAATGTGTGCAAGGGACCCAAGTATGGGCATACCCTGCCAACGTAGGGCGAACAAAGCAAGCACAAGGAGATGATGGACAGAGCGCTGACATTTTTCAAACACTCACCCCCAATCACGGCTCTGGGTTGAATCCATCATCGTTCTTTAGCTCACTTCGCCACCCCAGTTCAGACCCAGCCATGTGCAAATCAGTCTTGACCCTGTGCCTCATGAGAACAGTCCAGCCCTAACTGCCAAGCCAGGTCCTTGTACCGGAAATAAGTATCCTGGGACCGGTTTCGGGGTAACACCACTCTTTAGCCAGGCTTGCTTGAATCCAGTGGCAAAGTGAGCAAGGGACCCATGTCTGGGCATACAGTGCCAACTTAGGGCGAACAAAGCATACACAAGGAGATGATGGTGACGGAGCAAGGTTTTACTCGTAAAGAGACTTGCTTGGTCTCATCCTTCTCTAAATAAAACGTAATGAACTAATAAACATGTTTTGTCTTACTAATAAGGCACCACACGACATTTCTAGTATCTAGGGGAAGCTTGCGTATGTGCTTTTACTAACAGTAACACAAGTGTCCTAAAATGGCCGTCGCAATGTGGGAATTTTTATGCGCATGCGTCTGTCACACTCACATGACAGGACGTATTCTTTGCTTCTGCGCACTAGAACTAATGATGGCTGCTTTATGTTTTCACGTGCTAACGCTTGCATTGCTGTTTTTACTAAAATTATTTGTTCTCCTTAATGCTAAATGCTGTAGTTAAAATAAAGTAATGGGAAAGAGTATAAATAAGTGGTATACAGTGCATTAATTTATTATTTTTTCTAAAACTGTTCTTTTAGATTCTGCTATTGCTCGTGTTTGGACCAATCAAGTACAATGTTGCTCCATCTTGGGTCCTGCAACTAAGCATGTGTAGAAATCTCCGAGTCGACAAGCCATGGTATTGAAACCCTGCCAACAACTGTCTTGCCTGAAGATGCGCCTAGGAAAGTCACCCTTCGACCTCTCGAGAGGAAGCTAAATTGAACTTTTTACATTCAATGTATTTATTATTGAAACATCCATTGTCGGGTGGAATAAAAGTGCATGGGAAAATAAAGTTATGGGCGGGGAAGATAATTTGCATTATTGAATAGAGTGACCTCATAACTGGTATGGTGTGATGAACTCTCCTCGTCTTTTAACCAATCAAATTGAGGGAATGCACACATTTGCAACATTGGGGAGTGGTACACTGCCCTGGAAAATGGTATAACGAAGGTAGGCTTAGCTAGTTAGATTGTCCGACTTGTCAGAATAGCTGACCTGTCACTGACCCAACATACTCAATAGGCGATCGAGAGCAGAGGTGCTGGCGGAGCACTCTGTCAGAATATTCGATAACCCAATCGGGGTTCTGGGAAGAAGTTCGATAACCCAATCGGGGTTCTGTGGGAGAAGGTTCGACAACCCAATCGGGGTTCTGTGGGAGAAAGTTTGATAACCCAATCAGGGTCTGTCTGTTAGCTGCAGAGAGGGTTGCGACGCTGGCATTGCACTTTAGCTGTGGGTGCCAGTCCTGGCCTGCTGTGGTCCTGTCCTGATCCAATTTGGTCCGTACTTATCCTGATTTTGGTCTGCACCTATTCTGTCCTGTTGGCACCTGAACTATCGGGAGTCCTAACCTTTATCCCAGCCCGTGGCCAGGGTTGGTCTTCACACCATTCTAGGTAAATATAAAGTTGCGTGGGTATGTTATTTCCCTTTTCTTACCCTTCTATGTTTCAATGCTTAAAGAAAGTCTTATCATTGTTTTCCATCATCTTGCCTTGATCATATACTTTCTAATTGAATGTGCTTTAATCGAATTGGTATGGACTCTGACATTTAAGAATTTACATAGATAAAGTGTTTAAACCATTCCCGAGTCTGTGATTATTTTATAAATGCAAAGGTTTATTTTACTGCCTAATATGCTAACACCCTTGATCCCTTAGGACTCTAGTTACCGGTAACTAGTATTGGTAAGTCAATTGGTATAGGTCCAAATGGATAATTAAAATTCTGATCAAGCGTAGGTTTACCTGTTCAACGTGTGTATGTGTTTATGGGACTAGGTGAGTATGGTAAAACGGGCAGGTGTACCCGCGCTCTATCAATGGAGAGAGCGCTGAAACTTTTCAAACACTCACCCCTAGTCACAGATCTGGGTTGAATTAATCATCGTTCTTTAGCTCACTTCGCCACCCCAGTTTAGACCCAGCCATATGGAAATCAGTCCTGACCCTGTGCCTCATGGGAACAGTCCAGCCCGAACTGCCAAGCCAGATCTTCCCTGGAATGGAAACAAGCATCCTGGGACCAGGTTTGGGGTAACAACCCTCATCAGCCAGGCTACCTTGAATCCAGTGGCAAAGTGAGCAAGGGACCCACGTCTGGGCATACCCTGCCAACGTAGGGCAAACAAAGCAAGCACAAGGAAATGCTGGACAGAGCGCTGAAATCTTTCAAACACTCAACCCCAGTCACAGATCTGAGTTGAATCCATCATCATTCTTTAGCTCACTTTGCCACCCCGGTTCAGTCCCAGCCATATGCAAATCAGTCTTGACCCTGTGCCTCATGAGAACAGTCCAGCCCTTACTGCCAAGCCAGGTCCCTGTACCGGAAACAAGTATCCTGGGACCGGTTTCAGAGTAACACGCCCCTCATCAGCCAGGCTAGCTTGAATCCAGTGGCAAAGTGAGCAAGGGACCCACGGCTGGGCATACCGTGCCAACTTAGGGCGAACAAAGCAAACACAAGGAGATTATTTATTTATTTATTTAAAGAGTTTTATATAGCGTTGGCTAGACCCGGAAGTATCAGAGCGCATCACATGAGGTTAAACAAAATTACAAGACTACATCAGTTTCAATTTACAACAGTTGCTAGAAAAATAATTACAAGAGCATAGAGAACAAGATAAGTGGAGTGTAGAGGGGAAGGGGGTAAGGGTAAAGGGGTGGGGGGAGATACAACAGAAAGACGAAGGAAGGTCTGCCCAAAGTCCAGCTGGGTAGGTGACGGTCGAGGGGGAGTCCCAAAACCCATCTCCTCTATAGCTATCAGGTAGCTCCACTGGGCTTTGGCCAAATAGCTAGGTCTCAAGGGAAACATTAAAAGAACATGGAGGGAAAAATAATGGAGCGTAGAGGGGAGGGTGAGAAAAGGAAGGAAAGGGGATATACAACAAGCAGACTCACCCCAGTTCCGACCCAGCCATATGGAAAACAGTCTTGACTCTGTGCCTCATTGTAGAGTCAATGATCACAGAAGTGTTGATAATAAAAGTAAGTTTATTTGGAGATAAAGAAGCACTCCCTGGAACACATCTGAGGGCTCTGGACAGTCAGCGGTAACTGACTTAACAGTAACTGTATGACATAGAATGGTACAATAACATACTGTGCTGTGTAGCGAGACACGTGCATTCAAGTAATAACAAATCCACGAGATACACTTGAAAAGAAATACATGCGCGAGACACGCAAGATACATGCTCGAGAATTTACACGTGCATGAATACACAACACACCTTCCTCCCTTATAAAATGAAACAAATGAGAGAGAGAAAAAAAACAAAAAAAAACTGAACTTAAAATTTTCCTATCATGTAAGCAACAAAATCTGACAACCACTTTGGTTTCCTTGTAGTTCTTTTCTGTAAAGAAACATTATTGCTGTGGATAGATTGGGATTGAGGAAGAGATTGGACAACCATATCCTGATTGATGTTACTACTACTGGAACAACAGGGTGTTGCAGCCATGTCACAACAAACTACATCTCCACTCAAATCTTCATCCAAATATGAAAAATCAGAATGTTTCAAAGTAGGTTCCTTACAATAAACATTCTTATCAGCCTTGAGAATAGCAATCCTACTGAGATTCCAAACTTTATTGTCTGATAATCTCACTGAGTTTTTTAAGATCTCAATAACTTCAAAAGGACCCATAAACGAACTTTCACCTTTCTTGACCTTCCAGGGTTTTTTTGACCTTAACCATCATACCAATTTCTACTTTTGGATCAATTTTTGAGCCAAATTTCTCATCAAAGTACTTCTTATTGGTACAATGGGTACGAGTAAGATTCTCTTTAACCTTTCCCAAATCCACATTAGAAGAAGTTGATTTCACTAACCATGACGGATTCACCTTAGTTCTAGGAATTCTTCCTCTCATGATTTCAAAAGGGGAATATCCAGTCATGGAATTCATGGTTGTTCTGTACATCCAGACTTTCTTAAAAATTTCAACCTCCCATTTCTTGTCATCATTACCAACAGACTGTATAGCACCCTTCAGAACTCTATTGAACCTCTCTATCACTCCATTCCCACCTGGGTTATATAAAGAAGTAGTGGAATGGGCTATGCCAAGCCTTGAAAAATAATCATTGGCTTTTTTTTAATTGAATTGAACTCCATTATCAGATATGATCCTTACTGGTAGCCCTTCTTCAATGAAAACTTTATCTAGAAAACATAAAACCGAATCAGTATCTATTTTATGAACAATTTTGATAATAGGCCATTTAGAGAAAATGTCAATAGCCGCAATGACATACTTAGAATCACAACCAATGGGACCCATAATGTCTATAGCAATGGTCTCCCATGGATTGTCAGGAATAGTATGCACACCCATATTGGGTTTAAGAGTAACTAATGACTTATCAGAATTCGCGCAAACAACACAGTTCCTAACTAATCGTTCAATAAACACATCCATGCCTGGCCACCAAAATAAATGCTTAACTTGTTGTTTAGTTCTGACCATGCCACTATGACCTTCATGGCCTTGTAAGACTATAACCTTCCTCACACCCACCGGTGGGACAATACGTTCACCTCTTTTAATGATATTTCCACAACATGAAAGCTCTGATCTCACCTCCCAGAGACTCTTCAACTCTGAATTAAGATACTTCTTATCAGGCCAAACACCAGTGATGTAACTAGCCACATTCTTTAAAACCTCATCATCCTCAAATTTCTCCCTCCACAGAGTCTGATCAATAGAAATGGGACCCTCATCATGAATCATGGCAATCTGGAAATCATCCCACTCATTGTGCAAATCTTCTTGAATGGGTAAAGGCATCCTTGACAAAAAATCAGCAGAGACATTTTCCTTACCAGGTACGTATTGTATATCATAAATAAAGTCCTGTAAACGGATGGACATGCGTGCAATGCGGGCTGAAGCTCTCAACATCCCTTCAGTAGTTAGAAGACGTACTAATGGTTTATGATCACTCCTCAGTATACACTCCTTACCCCAAACAAACACTCTGAAATGTTCCAAAGCCCAAATGCACGCTAAAGTCTCCCTTTCTATTGTGGAATATTTTTCCTCAGCAGGAGTAAGAGCCCTGGAAGCATGTGCAATAATGACTTCTTTTCCTTCCTTAGTTTTTTGGGTAAACACAGCCCCCAGCCCCTTTGAGCTAGCATCAGTGGTAATGACATTTTGTAAAGAAGGATCGAAACAAGAAAGTGCATTCGCGGAACAAATAGCACTCTTCACATCACAAAATTCCTTCTCACATTCATTTGTCCATTCAAAAGCAACTCTATTCTTAATCAACTGTCTGATATTATATGTCCTACATGAAAAATCAGGCACATACCTGGCATAGAACTCAACTAGTCCTAAAAAAGATCTTACATCATCCTTAGACTGAGGGTGAGGAGCAGACTCAATGGCTTCTAAAAGAGAGGGTTTTGGTTTGATACCTTCCTCACAGAGTTCATGGCCCAAGTAATTTACAGAATGAACACCAAATTTACATTTCTCATACTTAATGGTAAGGCCATGTACATTGAGTGCGCCTAAAACCTCTTCTAGAGCAGCAATGTGTTTATCCTTGTCATCATTGAATACCAAAATATCATCTTGAAAACAGATGGCATTTTTGCAATCCTTTAGAATGTCCTGCATAACCCTCTGAAAAATTGCTGCTGCAGACGCCAAACCAAAAGGCATCCTGTTGAATCTGAAACACCCAAATGGTGTGATGAATGCGGTTAGGTCTTTACTTTTCTCATTAAGCTCTATCTGGTGGTAAGCAGCAGATAAATCGATGGTTGAAAAAAACTTTGAACCACCAACAACAGATAACATTTCAGAAATGCGGGGAAGGGGAAACTGATCTACAACAATATTTTTGTTGAGATGGCGAAGGTCAATACAGAGTCTTACCTTGCCATTGGCCCGTCTGGCAACTACTATGGGCGAAACCCATTCAGACGATTCAATCCTTTCTATTATGCCCCCTTCCACTAAAGCATCTAATTCATTTTTTACTTCTCTAACGGCAAAGGGAATATTTCTAGCTTTGTGTACCTTAGGACAAGCATTTTCTTTTAAACGAATTTCATGTTTAAAGTTGGTTAACCTCCCAATGCCTTTAGAAAAAACATTAGGAAACTTATTTAACATCAGAGAAGAAATTCCATTCTGTTCATCAATTAACATCACAGGATTGGGACTATTAGGATTCAGTATGATATCAAGTTTGCCCAGGTCGAACCAGCTAAGCACTGAAGGACCCTTCTTTGAAACGTACAACTTTGCAATACACTTTCTGTTTTTAAATCTGAAAACTAAAGTTCTGAACCCTAAAATGTCTATCCTTCCACCAGAGTACCCTTCAGGGTTGATGTCATTTTTCTCTAAATGGCTACCTAATCTTTGCACAAACAGTTTTTTCCAGATAGATTCACACACAATAGAATAAGGTGATCCAGAATCAGCATACATGTTGATTTTTACGCCTCCAATACCCATATTACACAATGGCTTTTTCTTAATACTTGTATTATTTACATTCAAAATCACGGACTCTTTTATATTTAGAACAAAGGAACAGTTGTTAGAGTCATTTGTGAAAGCTTCATCATCACTATTGTCACTTTGCTCAATACATTTCACCTTTTGGTTAACTTTACCCCTTCTGCAAGCAGAAGTAAAGTGTCCCATCAAACCACAATTTGAACATTTTTGTTTTAAACCAGGACAAATTTTGTTATTTGCCAAATGTGATTTGCTGTTGCATCTAAAACACTTTAAGTTACCTTTGAAATCCTCAGAATTCCCTTTGGAGGAAAATGTGTGTTTCTTTTTTGAAGAATCCCTATTCTTATTATCATATTTCGGATTAATCTTTGAAACAATATCTTTACTAACAGAAACTTCTTTGCCTTTAACCTGTTGCGCACTCCTACCGGAAAGTTCTGCTTTTCTTACAATGGATACAACAAAATCTAGATTTTCATCACCATTGATCCATAACCTTTCTTGTATAGTTTCATTACTGGAGTGCATAACAACCTGATCTCTAATAAGATCTTCTTGTAAATTACCAAATTTACAATCTAATGCTAGAGTTTTTAGAGAAGACACAAAATTGTCAACAGATTCCTCACTTAACTGTTTCCTCTGAAAAAAACTTATACCTAGAAATTCCTAAACATACCTTAGGAGAACCATATTTGTCAAAATCATATACAGCCTTATCAAAAACATTCATATCACCACTGGCTTGTGATACAGGTAATTGATTAAAGGCTTTTAATCCTTCAGGTCCCAAGCAATGCAAAAAAATACCTTTCTTTTCTGGAGCTTTCATCTTCCCATTGGCATCTAAAGTTTCAATATAATTTAAGAAATAAGCCTTCCATTCAATCCAAGGCATACAAGGAGAACCACCTGCTGACCAATAACTTTGTGGTGGAGAAAGAGTGCACACATAATGAAGAAAATGAGAAAGTTAAATTACACTCAGTATTAACAATCCGTATATCTTGCACTCAAATAAATAAAAAAATAAAAAATACATTAAATATATGTTCATCAGCACTTGTTGAGTAATTTCAATTAAGAAATATAGTACTTGTGAAGAAAGAAATAAAGTACTTGTAAATGGCTGTGGAAGAAGAATAAACAGTCAAACGATTCCTGAAGAAGTATGACGCTTTTCCGTTTTCACTCGGTATTTTGTAATTGAATAAACAAAAAAAAATGAAGAAGTCACCTCTCTGCCTTCCTTTTCCACTTCGTAGTTAGTAAGCTGTATTTTACCGTTTTCAAACTGTATTTAGTTAACAAACTGAGGAAAAAAATGAAGTCACCTCTTTTCTTTTCATTAACAAACAACCGGAGAGTAGCGTCTCAAAGGAAGTACACCAATCGCTTCCGCCCAAAATCATCCACACGTCAGAACTGAAATCATGAAGACGATGTTCGCGCACACACAGCGTGGCGGAGAGCTGCAGAAGAGACGTATTGAAGTATGCAGAAAAGAGTAAGTAAATGGATTCCAAACCTCGATTAGTTGATCTCCGTTCAACTTGTAGGTACTAAAAATTCCGTCAGTATTCAATAACGTTTTCCGATGCTCATGGAAATGAGTTTTAAATGTAAAATAAACCAGCAAATGCTTCCAAATGGTCCGTAAATGCTCCGTCCCTCGTCGCCAAATTGTAGAGTCAATGATCACAGAAGTGTTGATAATAAAAGTAAGTTTATTTGGAGATAAAGAAGCACTCCCTGGAACACATCTGAAGGCTCTGGACAGTCAGCGGTAACTGACTTAACAGTAACTGTATGACATAGAATGGTACAATAACATACTGTGCTGTGTAGCGAGACACGTGCATTCAAGTAATAACAAATCCACGAGATACACTTGAAAAGAAATACATGCGCGAGACACGCAAGATACATGCGCGAGAATTTACACGTGCATGAATACACAACACTCATGGGAAGAGTCCAGCCAGTGGAAAACACACAGAAGTCCCAGATCGTCACCAATGTACAAAAGTCACTCAACTCAAAGAAGGTGAAATCCAAACGTGGTTGATTAGTTATCCTGAATTTGATCCTCAACGGTCAAGGGATAATGCTGGCAATTCCAATCGTCAAGTTCTGTTACCACTGATGCATAAGCATTCCAGTCCCATGGTAACAACACAGTGTTCCAAGGCTGCAAGTAATGATGATGTAAGCTGACCAGCCTTTATGATGTCAGCCAAGCATTATACAAGATATCACATATGGCAAAAACAATTAGCAGTTTTGCTTCCCTGGTGAACGAACTCATACATCCAGAAATTTCTCATCAGTCGTCTATAAAATAGGGTATTCGGATAATAGATCTGTTTACTGGCAGACTGGACACACTTCTGCCATAATTGTTTTCAAACCAGACCAGAAACAAACCTTGGAAGACAGATGCAATGCCTATTCAGTGGCCCCAAGTGCTATTATATACTTTCCCCCAATTCCTCATCTTCCAAAGGTATTAGTAAAGATCAAGGATGAAAGGTATCAGTTGACCTGAAAACGTCTAGGTGGCCACGTGAACCTTGATTCCCACTGTTAAAACAGTTGCTGGAGTAACATCCTTGGTGTTGGACCTGCGATGGGCAAGCCCAGCACAAAGGGGGTAGCTTGGCTCAAGTGTCAAGGCAAGTGAAGGCTATCGTGTTAAGCCGGCTTTGCCCCAATAATATCTCCTTGTACAACCACCAAAAAGAAGGACACCACACCACTGTTGTAGAAAATTACGATTCCTTTATATAAAAATTCTCTGTTGTGAATAGGGATCAATTAGGAAAGCACATACACATTTCTTTTGGCCACAATTTGCTGGGTTTCGATTTTGGATTACATACAATAAATAAGCTCAGGAATACATATCATCAATAAATAGAATAAATATCAGGAATAAATATCTTCAATAAATAGAATAAATATCACTTTCTGATTAGCAGAATAAATACTGGTTAATTTAAATAAACAACCACATGTTCATTCTGGTATCGCTGCCACCAATTAATTACTTCAGGAACATTACACTTGCAATACGTTTTAAGTTGGAAAGATAGCTCTTACAGTTTATGATGATGTTACTGATAATGCATACAGGCTTCTCTGGGCACAAAAGGTGTGTTGGGACTCTTTAAGAATCACACGGGGGTTATGCGAGTGTATCTAAAAGGCAAGGAAAGACAGTGAACACTTAATTTACACTCGGCTGCCACCGGGTTGAGATCTCTATTTGCCTGTGGGGTCTAAGCACGCCTATGGGCTTTACCACTGCTAGCACTCAGGCGGCACCAGTTCAAAGTCTTTAGACTGACGAACGGGGCTGCCGAAGAGGTCACACAATCTTCGCGCTCAGTCAGATAAATGCCGATTCACAGTTCCTTTATAACGCCACTTCCCACCTGAAGAAACGGGCCCACCTCACATCGTCTGCAATCGGAAAGTGATTCAGTCAGGGCTCAGCACTTCTCATGCCAGCGACGGGTTCTCAGGGCTCCACGGACCTCCCTCCGACTTCCTCATACAGGGATGGTTCCCGCCCACAGCTACCGCTGCCGATTCACTGGGGAGGGCAGAGACAGTAGTCCCGCCCAACGAAGGCCGGCCTTTCCCCGCCCCGGCGCACCACCTCACCTCAGTCTGCGCAGGAAGCACTCTTCGCCGGTGGGGCTCGGAGACGTCCGAGCTCCTCGCTGGAGGCGCCTGTCACAAAGGGGGCACAGAAGACGCTCCCGGTCGCGGCGAACTTGCTCTCGCCTCGGGACCCGAGTCTGTCGTAATTCACCACCGGGGGGGCGGGGAGGCACACAAACACGGCCACAGTCTCTTGGGGACAACGAGGCACTCGCTGGGCAGGCGCTGTAGGCGCGAGGTCACCGCACACACAGCTGACTGGAACGCCAGTCAGGATCCACGCCAGTGACCCTTGCTGCTCTACTGCCCGCGCTACCAGCCGCCTCAGAGGTCAACAGGGCAGGAGTCAATCTGGTGTCAAGTCTGGAATCTCCTTCTTCACCTAGATCTGGAACATCATTATCCTATCTAGTCTTCTGGTCATCTAAAATGGCCGCCAGGGACTGGACCTTATATAGCCAGTGCCCTGAGGTGCTGGCTCGTGCCAGTAGGTTCTAGAACCTTCTTTGGGCTAAGCCAATGACATGGCACTTCTAAGATGTCTTTGGGACCCTAACAGCCACCATACTGGGGTTCTAGAGCAGCCATTTTGTGTACCTGAGGAAAAATAAAGAAATTCCTGTCAGGAATGCGCGCCAAGCAAAAGGGCGCCAAAACCTTGAAAGGTCAAGGTTCATGGAGGCTCCAAGGGGAGTCACTCACATGAGGAAAAAGGATGGCCACCATTTTGAGGCCTTTCATACAGGTTGCCAATCCCAGTCTATATTGTCACAGGTTTCGCCTGGTGTCTTGTAAATAGGTGCCAAAAACCTTGTGAACAACTGAGCGTTAAGGAACATCTAGCCCCATGAAACAGCACACAAAAGTCCTGGTAGACAAAGAAAAGTGACAAATTTTGGGAGGTACAGGGGAATAAAAGAAATCATAGTGGTGAGGGGACTCTCAGAAGCAGACGGGTCTAACACTTGGGATTAACAATCACCTATCAACCCCCTCCACTATCCAGGCAGAATCTGCCTGAGAAGACAAAGGGGACGTTCTGTCTAATGGCCTGTAAATTGAGCAGCTAGGACTACAAACAAAAGGTTGTAATGCGGAGGAGGCAGTAGACATTCAAAAGTCTAGTGTCCTGACAATGGAAGCAACTTTGTAAATGGCATGTAGCATGTAACTTGCAGTCTATTTCTTATGATTGTTTTAAAATGTAGGATTTTTTGAGAGATGGGATTTTGTTAGGCCGGGCTTCTTTAACATTAGGAAGTCAAATAGCAGGAATTAGAGCATTCACAGAAACCTCTCAAGTAGAGTAATTAGCTAATCGACTTTTGAAAAGTTTTGAGAACCGAAGACGTGTGAGCTCTAACATAGGATTTACTATTTAGTTGCAAATGCAAAGAAGTCCTTTTGAGACAACCACCGGTTTCCAAGGACAGAGCAGTCTTTTGTCTGCACGACTGGGACATACAAAGAAAGGGCACTGCCCAGCCAAACATTTAATGCTCATCAGGCAGAGAGGCCGATAGTCCTTTTGGTTTAGAGAATTTAGTGATATTACTCTGTCGCGGGCTGCACTGTGCATCTTCCACTTTAGCCACCAAATGTTTAGCTGTTCCTGTAGGGGTACAACTACTCTCAGAATGTACACATCCTCCATGGTCTGTTCATTTTTTTTCCACTGTGCCCACTCTTTCTGGCATTTTTTAGAAGCCAGACCCAAAGGGGTTAACGCTGATTGCCACACTGCCCTTCCTTTTTCAAGTGCAGTTCTGGTATTTGCAATTGCTCACAGCACATCAAGCAGTGAAGTATCTAAGTCTTCAGTTTCTGGGTTCTACATTGAGCTCAAGGAGGATAAGATTGTCGGGGTGCAGGCAGATTAGCTATGGAGGAGTATTTATCTAATCGGATCTGCTTCTGTAAGTGGGCCTGTCTCGCCCCATAGTACTATCTGCAATGTTCAGATGCAGACTGCCAGTTGCCAGATGAATTTGGACTATCTATTTTCTGCCTACTAATCAAAGCAAGTGTAAGTGTATCATTAAGAAAGGTTGACATTGTCATTCATTTGTTGAAGACTCAAACCCGTGTTTCTATTCACATAATACACAACTCATTTCCCTAATGCCAGTTCCAGAAAACTCATAGCTAAAAGACTCCCCAGCCACACCAATCATTCAAAAATCCAGCTGCAGATAGGACAACGTATTTAAATTCCGTATTAATGAAAGCAGTTTACTAAGACTTAAATGTTTACATTATCCTAGAACCTCTTCCTAATCCTGCCCCCTTTGCCTTGTCCCTGTCTCCCTGTTGCTTAGTCTGCTTACAGCAGCTCATCAGAAGATGTGAGGGGAGGGCTACTTACGTTTTACCTCGGCACAGGTATTCTGGTTTCGTCTATACTTAGTGTTGTATATTGATTCTTCTTGTAATATGGCTGACAGTAGTCATCAGCCCTTCCTTAGTGTTTTCACCTTCTCAGACTCCCAGAATACCAGTGAGTGTTCTAACCTGTACCAGAGTGTTCTACCAGTGTCAGTTGATGGTCTGGTCAGCTGGCGAGGTTTGTACTCAGCTGTGTCCTACAATAAATCTACATGTAATCAACTAGAAGTAACATGTCATCTATCATCATCTATTTACAACATGTTAGCGACATTTTCTGCTGACAGAGTAGGTAGTGGTGATGCCTATTAGTTGTTTTAAGTGTTGTGTCTCACCTTATACTTCACTTTTACACTCTTTGCCCCATAATGCTCTTTTGCCTTCATGAACTAAAATTAGTTCAAGTCGTCTTAGGCCTCCTATCTGTCTTTGATATTATTGTTGCTGTCTCACATACTTAAAGCCTAATTTTTATGTTTGTTTCATTTCTTTTCTGTAAAGGAGGAAGATGTGTTGTATATTGATTCTTCTTGTAATATGGCTGACAGTAGTCATTAGCCCTTCCTTAGTCTTTTCACCTTCTTAGACTCCCAGAATACCTGTGAGTGTTCTAACCTGTACCAGAGTGTTCTACCTGTGTCAGTTGATGGTCTGGTCAGCTGGCGAGGTTTGTACTCAGCTGTGTCCTACAATAAATCTACATGTAATCAACTAGAAGTATCCTGTCATCTATCACCATCCTATTTACAACACTTAGCATTGAATCAAATTGCCACAGAAGACTCTTAGCAAAGCTTGTTTGAATATCTGAAATGAATAATCGATTTGTAATTAAAGCACGTTGCAGGGATCACTATATTCACCATTTTCAGGTTCACATGAGTGCAAGAATAAGCTGTACAGATAAACAGGGTGTCACAGGGACTCTCTCATTGGGTCAAGTGTATCCATTAGCATGCTGGCCCCACATATAATGAACAGACCCTCCAACGATGGAAGGGGGACTGGTTCTCAGGAAAGCTATATTCACTTTCAGAAGAGAGGGTGCTTCTCCAAACATCATCAATCACTGTCGACGATAAAGGACGGTGCCCCATAACTTCTCCTTTAAGAGAAAACTGAGACATTGGACATGTTGTCCATATTTTGTTTACAAAGTAATGTAATATAATACTCCAGCCTTGCTGTTGGAGCAGCCCTCTTTAAGTAGGGTCACAGATGTATTCATGATGTTCCTGATGTGAGCCAGTAATGGGTGTGTTCTGACCTATCAGTGTGCATTCCATACAAGGTAGAACATGTGCGTTGCACTTCTTGGCTGCTCTGCTGATCCCATACAAATGTATAGGCCTAGAGCTCGGTTTCAGATGCCACTCATCATCTTTAAATGCAATTAAAGTTTAATTTAAATTAATTACACTTGCCATTGCTAGAATACGAAGCTAAAAACAATACATAAAACCAAAACATCAAACAGATAACACGTTTCAACACATCAGTCTTCAAAGCAGAAGATCCTAATGGAAATTCCTTTACTGCTACAGTGCCCTTCTAATTTAGGGGTAGAACACGGAGATGCAGTGGATACGATGGAAGGAAAGACTGAAAGTGTGATAGGTGACATTATAAGATAGGGGTTTAAGCATTGTTAATTGGTGCAAGGATGAATCATGAATGATTAGAACGCATGTTACACTTTGACATACCTGGTCTGGCGTGTGGCACTTGAGAGATGCTTATGATGCAAGATACGTGTCCTGTTGGTGGTTGAGTGGTATTTCATGTACTGAGATGGAGGACAGCTGAGATTGCAAGTCTATTGGTCAGAATGGATCAGGGCAATCTGTATATTCTGGGATCAAACACTGTTCAACTGTTCCATTTTTCGTTTGAAATGTGGTTTAGAGCAGTTGTGTTGTGACAGTACTGAATAGGTAGTATTCTTTTAAACCAGAGGATGGAGTAGATGGAGACCTACTATGAAGATTAGAGTCCCTTTAGCAGAATTCTGGTCTAGAGTCTCCCAGTGCCATGTTGAGCCTCCGAAAGGAGGTAGTGAAGCTAACTTCATTAGTTAAAGGAATTACCTCAAAACCTCCTAAAATAAAGTGCACAGAAATTATCTCACTTATAAGCCTCAATATCATCTGTCTGTGCCCCAAGAGTGCAATGGATGTGTGCACTTGCTTTTTGCTCCTCTGGGCCACTTTGGTATTACAGTAGGGGGCACCGACACTTCTGTAGTACTATGGATCATGCCAGCACTATCTGGAATTGGCATTCCCTCCTTCGCATTGGGGTGTGCCCATTCAAATGAGGGAATCTGTTGTGCCATATAACAGGCATAAGAGGCTGTCAGCAGGCGCACTGACTGTGCGCCGTATAGAGGAAGGCCAAGAAACAAGTGTCTAGAGATAAAATGCACTGGCTGCACAACACATAGTTAACTCTAATTGGGAGTAATTTGACAATCACTTGAAATTTATTGTGTACATTATGAAAAATTATAACAGTATCGAATTAATGAACCATGCATTGTGGACAAAATCGTGAAATCTTCCTAGATCAAAAAGTCTAGAGAAATTAAAATACGTCCACATACTACACTGCTATTCTTAAAAAGCGATGAATGTACATGTCAGTCTCTGCTTTCTGGCCTCTTCTGGGCTGTGCTGAATTACCTATAACCTCCCCTATGAACGACCTCAGAGTCTGAAGTAGAAACACAGACCACTAAGTGAGTCCAACCGGGGAGGGAAAGGAAGGGCACAGCAGGGAGGGAGATCTGCAACGACTAACAACAGGTATTTAGAAAACACCCCCCTCGTAACTTTAAGTGATGACCCACCCGCGTGTGCCCCTTTTACTCAAGCACTTCAAAAGAGTCTCACTCATACCTGTAAAGGAAAATACTATTGACCATATCCTAGGAGCCCAGGCATGAGGTGGTACCAGAGATTCTACCCAGCTGCAGGGAAAACACAGAAAGGCATACAATAAAACATGAAACCTAAGAAGGATTGTGCGATGCTTAATGAGGACCTACACACATAACAAGGTTCATGAACGAACACACTTCCATGGGTGAGATGTAAACCTTCTTAATTGGTACCCCTCATGTGTCTCCTGCATAGGGTAAAGATAAACAACGTTGTGGAAACAAAAGGAACAATAGCAGACAGGGTTAAAGTACTATCAACTCTATCTTCCAGTGGTGTTATGCACACACCTCCATTCTTTAACACAGTTCGCCTGTTACCAGGAAGTCCGCCTTCGTTTGCAACTAGATGAAAGCAAATGCGGCAGTGTCCCGGTCGTACCAAAGTTGAATGCACTCTGGAAAATCGGGGAATGCTTCGTAGAAATGAAGCCACAATGTCCGCAGAAAAATTCAGCAAAACAAGTTCCCTCTCAGCCGAGAGGAGAAATCAATGGAACAAGGTACAACGCAGGAAACGTGGCTTGACTCCCGAACACGGAATTTCCAAGATGATACTATAGTAAGTATCTCAGCTCCGGAGGTGAAAGACCCGCTTTCTTACCGTGACACCAGGAAAACCAACCAACAGTAAAGCACTTCACGGCAATGGTAGGAATTATCGGCACCGCCGATTCCGCAAGCTTCTCTTTATTTCCGGGGATGCGTGCGCACTTCGCGTTACCTGCGTGACGTGCCCCCCAGAATGCCTGGAATTGTAGTTCCTTTGCCATCCCGATGTTTTCAAGAGTGCGCTGACGTGTCAACGCACTGCATGCTAGCGGGTTTTAACAGTACAAATGTATAAATAAACTACTAATCGTGGGCTTTGAAAACAATTTAGCCAACAAAATGACTACTTCAGTGTATATAAAGGAAAAAACGAATCAATCACAATTCAAACTCTCTGGTCGCAGATTTCTTTAGATTTGAGTCTTTCATAGGCTATATCAAAAAATATAATTATCTTCGCTATGAAATCATTGGATTGTGCTGAAGAGCATGCCGAGGTAGCTTCATTTATAGTTTGCAATGAGAGCTTCCAAAAATATGATAATAGGTATTTTCTACTAATGTCTTTCCAACCAGGGCTCAGATATAAAATATGCTCTAAAGTTTCTTTAGTAAAATTGCAGAGTGAACATATAAAATTAAGAGACATAACGTCCCAGGCACCTTCAAATTGTTTCAGAGAGGAAATTGTATGTTTTGTTTTAGCTTCTAGATTAGAATCAATGTATTGTTGTCTAGACTAAAGGTAGTACTCACTAAGATAACCCACACGTTTATAACTAGATGCTTTCAGTAGCTCTCTCCTTCTAAATGACTCCTGTAATCTTCGCCTGATGACATGTTAACGATTGAGACTTGGCAGTTCTAGAAGATTCTTTGCCAGATGCAAATTATGGTCTTTAAGTGCAGCATCGTCTGGGGATTATGATCGCTTACTTCTCTAGGCACAACCTCCTAATTTTCACACAAATGGAAGTTTGAGAAATGAATCCAGGTGAAATCTATAGTGGATCTTGCATTTGTAGTTAGACGCATCTTTTTGCCATTTGGAAAACCGCCATTGAGGCTATGAAGACCTGATTCCATTAAGATATTTTGCAGAAGTCTAAATTTCTGTGTGTGGCTGTGGACAATTCTACGAAACATGGGTGGAGGAATAGATAAAACCCGTTTGGCCCATCCTCAAAGGCATTCATTTTTAAGATTAACTCAAGAAGATCCTCATTAAGGGTAGTAAGAGCTATATAAATGCAATTACAATACAATACAATTAAAGTACCCAGTAAAGACACAAAGGAGATTATTGTCATGGTCAATAAGGAGTTTGACAGGATTCCGCTGACAACAGGGAGACGGGAGTGCCCCATGACTCTGCTAACGGCACGGTATTGCCTTACCTGCAGGCCGGACTGGAGTCCTTTAAAGACATTTCCTCGGAGGAATCCCTGGAGGCATGGCCTGTAATGTTTCCCTCCACCATCCAATCTGGCGAGAGAGAGGATGGAACAAGAGAGGCGAGCCCCCGCACATATGCGGAAGGAGAATCCCGGAAGAGAGGAGCGTTGGAAGTGTGGACGCTGGAGAATACAGAAGAGTGGAGAGAACCTGAGCGGAGAGAACCTGAGAGGAGTGTGATGTCGCAGGGGACACTTATTAAAACAATGCACAGCACACGTGTAGTTGGTTTAGTGGCCGGCTACTGCTGTGACGCCACGCCCAGAGCCCTGTGCTTTTATTAACTATGCAGCGTACGCTGGGCCAGCCCACCGCTCACACGCTCAAGGGGGAGGGGGGTACACCCCTTCCCAGATTGCTCCAGTGAACTTACCCAATACTGGGCTCAACATTACAATCCTCCTTAACTTTGGAATGAAAAAAAACATTGCATATACATACAATTATGCATGAGATAACTTGTTACAACGCCTCACTCTCTACAAACCACCAAGCAAAACAGGAACAGTCTTACTTGAATGTAGACGGTATACCAGTCCCTCTACTTCTTTGGCTGGCAGCGAGCAACAAAGTCTCGGTATCTCTGAGACGGCTTTGGACAGGGCCGCAGTTGGTGCCTGCTCTGGCTGTCCCGGCTTGGCGGGGTTTGGAACATGTCTTCAGAACAGTCACCTTCTGCAGGGCTCTGGCTGCTCTGTGCTCCCTGCAACAGGCTCTCTTCCTGGGCCTGCGTGGCAGGAGCGATTCTTGGGCTGGAAGGTCGGGCTGGCTGATCATCTGCATGCACTCCGCTTGGACTCTGGGGAACGTCCTGGTGGCAACTTCTCGGCTCTGGAAGTTCTCCGTACTCGCCTGCTGGGACTCTCTTGAAGAACGATACATTTCTAGTGACCCTCTCTCCCCGCCGGGATGCAGTGATCATGGTACCGTTAATGTGCGTTACTGTCCAAGGATCCAATTCAAATGGTAAATGGAATTTCCCTCCAGGGCGATGATCTTTTACCAACACCTGGTCACCCACCTCGATAGGGCTATGGACGGCTTTCTTTCGGCGGGACGCTTCTGTATTTGTCTTGGTTCTTCGTGCCATGGACTGGTTTGGTGGAGCCGGTGATTTTGCCCACTGTGGATGGTGAGGAATAGTGTCAGTGACTACCCTTCCAAGACAGAGACGGCTCGGCGGGACCCCGGTTGTGCAATGGGGGATCAGTCTATACTCCTGCAAAAACTGGTAGATGGCAAGTTCCAGACTTTGGCCGTCCGCAAGGGATATTTGGATAGTCTTATTTAGGGTCCTCATGAGCCTCTCAACTTCCCCGTTCGCTTGGGGCCACCTTGGGGTTATGCGCCGGTGTTTGATGTTGTGCGACAGCAGGTACTCCCCTAACTCATCGCTGTTGAAGGGCGGCCCATTGTCGGTGCGCAGTTCTCCAATGAGGCCATGGGTGGCGATGATCTTTTCCAACTTCTGTATGACTTCCGACGCAGCTGTGGACGATAGTATTTCTACTTCAGGATACTGGGAGAAGTCGTCTACTACGACAAACATGTACTTCCCGCCGGGGAGACTGCTGAAGTCTGCACTGGCCCATTCCCACAGGGATGTTGGCCCTTCCTCTGTGATTACTGGAGCAGGGCGGTCAGGCAGGCTGGTTGCTAAGCACACGGGGCACCTTTGGAGAATTGATTCCACGATCCGGTCCAGACCCGGGAACCAAAGTTTGCTGCGAAGGCGGGTCTTCGATTTTACGATGCCCTGGTGCGCACCGTGGGCCAGAAGGGCTGCTTGTTGGGTGAGACATTCGGGAAGCACAAGGCGGGGACCTCTCAGGAGGCATCCTTCCGCGGAAACCGACAGTTCATTCCGGACCTGGTGTAGAGCTTTTAGTGTTGCCTGGGCTTCCAGCGTGCGGAAGGGTGCCGGGCTTTGGAGTAGCTTCCAGTTGCCGGATGTAAGGGCCTGAATAGCTATCCGCAGGCAGTCGTCCTCTTTGGTGGCTCGCGCCACTTCCTCCAGGGAGATTGGCAGCGGTCTCGATCTTTCCACCACCATCCTGACGTATTCCTCCGTGGCTGCGGCTTCTGCTGCTTCTGAATCGGTAACTGGGCGGGCATGTCTCGACAGGAAGTCGGCAGGACTTCGGGTGCCAGGTCGATATTCGACGGTGAACTGGAATTCCTGTAATTGGAGCACCCACTTTTCGATCCTAGGAGGAGTACAGGAGGAAGACCCCTGGAACAGTGGGACTAGAGGCTTGTGGTCAGTAATTACAACGAAAGGGTGTCCATACAAGTAGATATGGAAGTGCTGGCACCCCCACAGGATGGCGATGGCTTCCCTTTCAATCTGCGAATATCGCTGTTCAGTTGGCGTTAGGGTTCGGCTTGCGTATGCGACGGGGGCCCAATTTCAGCATGCTTGTTGTTAAGTTAGCACCGCTCCCAGGCCGATCGGGCTGGCGTCCACCACGAGTTGTGATTCATTCTGGAGATCAAAATAGGCCAGCGTCGTGTCCACCGAGAGTGCAGCCTTGGTCTTCTGAAACGACTCCTGTTGCTCGGGGCCCCACTCCCAGGTGGCAGTGGGTTTTGTGAGGTCACGAAGGGGCCCTGTGAGGTCCGACAGATCTTTGATGAACCGTCCGCAGCGGGTGACCATTCCAAGGAAGCTGCGGACGGCCGTTACTGATGTCGGGGCAGGAGCCTCGTGGATGTCTTTGACCTTCTCGGGGTCTGGGCCGAATCCCTGATCACAAAATCGATAGCCAAAGAAGCTAATGTCCCTGCGCAGGAAGTCGTACTTTTCACAGTGGAGAGTTAGGCCTCACTCCTGAAGCCTGGTGAAGACTTCCTGGAGGCGTTGGATGTGTTCCTCGCGGGTGGGTGCGTGAACCAAGAGGTCGTCACTTACGTTCAGAACGCCGTCTAGCCCCTGCAGGACATTCTGTATGATGTTTTGGAACACTTCCGCGGCGCCATAGCCCGGCGTGCGTGGAGAAGGTGGTGATCGGGCTTGAATCCGGGTGTAGAGGGATTTGATGGTACCCAGACCTCAGGTCCATCTTGGAGAACCACTTCGAACCAGACAGCTCCCCAATAATGTCATCTATTGTTGGTGTCAGATGACGCTCACGTTTAATTGTGAGGTAGGGGATGCGCATGTCAACGCAGATCCGCACAGCGTGTGGTTGCTTCGATTTCCTGGCTACCACAATGGGTGACACCCAGGGGTGGGGCCGCCTGCCCTTTCGATGATTCCAGCCTTCTCAAGCAAACGCAGTTCCGCTTCTACTTTGGGCCGCAGGTGGAATGCGATGCGTCGGTGCCGGAGGGCCACCGGGGCGACCGACTGGTCTATGTGAAGGTGGATGGCGGGTCCCTTCAAGCAACCGATCCCTTCAAACACCGACGGGTGTTCGCTCACCATGCGGTTCATGCTGTGGGCCTGGACTGCGAGCGCAAAATGGATCCATCCGAGATCTTGGGCTGTTCGGCAACCAAGCAGGAATCCCGACCCTTCTTGCGACACGTAGACTCTGGCTTGTAAGCGAGTGGACTCGTGGGACAGCTCCATTCTGAACATTCCGCAGAGGCGTAACGGGCAACTGGTGCCGTAGGCGTATATTTGCACTCTCGTGGGGTGAAGAGCTGGTGCGTTCTCCAGTGTCCGATATGTGCTGGCTGCCATCAGATTGATTGTTGCACCGGTATCAATCAGAGTTGTTACTGCTTGGTCCTGTATGTTGACAGTGCTCATGGGGGCCGCTGAGGGCGTGGCCGCTAGGGTGTTAAGCATTCGCACTACATGGACTGAGGCTGTGTCCTCTTCATCGTTGTCCATATCACTGCTGGTCCGGGTGTTGGGTAACGGTTCTAGTTGTCTTACCCTTCTGGGCGGACCACTTTGCTTCTTCTTTGGCGCCGACAGACATACGCTTGCGAAGTGGTTAGCTTTTCCACATGCGCTGCAGATCTTTCCCTGTGCCGGGCACGCTCCGTTGTGAGGTGTCGCACCTCCACAACACGCGCAGGGGCAGCCTTGTGAAGACCGAGCTAATTTAGGTTTTCCTCGCTGGGGTCGTTTCGTTCGGTTATCTGACGCGTCCGTCCTGATGGTGCACACGGGTTCCGTCTTGATCGCGACCGGTGGCTTCGTTTCCATGTGTGCGGCTCTGGCTTTGAACAACTCTTTAGACCGCCATAACGCAAGGATGTCACGCATGGACGTATTGTCCGCTGTTAATATTATCTCATGGAGTTTTGATGATGCGCAGCCTTGTATGAATTGAGCACGGATTTCGTCGTCTGCGAGGGTGCACGTGCTGGCTAACTTTTTCAATCTGGCGTAAAAGACGTCTACTGACTCTTCCGGGAGCTGGCGGGCTTGGCGGAGCAGGAACCTCTCGTAGTCGGCGCTGGCGAAAGGTTCGAAGTATGCGGTAATTGCGTCGCGCATCGTGTCGTAAGTTCTAGGCGGCCCACCTTCCACTACGTCCTTCGCTATGTCATGGTTCGCCTCTCCTCCCAAGTGCAGCAGCATGGCACGCTGCCGCGCATCCGCGACCTCCGCCGATTCGAAGTAGTTCTCCAACCGCTCCACCCACTTCTTCCACCTCGCAGCCTGCGACGGCGATGGGCCTGTGACTGTAAACGGCTCTAGAGGAGGTATAGTGGTCATGACTGCAGGGTGGACCAGTGTGGGGGCGAGGGTCTACCTGGAGCGTGGCAGGACGGGCCTGGTGCCGGGCGTGGTAAGTGGTGTATGTAGCAGAGTCTTTTGTCACCACCAGCAGTGTGTGCACAGGATTTTAGGCCTTAACGTCCCATACAGGTTGCATCCACCCGCAAAATGCGTGGGAAACTGCAGGGCCCACACTCACGCGAGATGCGTGAGGTTTCGCAGGCTCCCGGCGCCGAGGATTTGGATCCGCTTCCCTTTTCTTCAGGTGATCGCAGCGGTGCCGGGCGGGGCTGTAGACGCCTGCGGCTATCGAGAGGTGCGGCTTTGGGCCGGAAGGCAGCAGGTGAAGGTAGGGAGCTAGGGTGATAAGTACAGGCCACAGCAAGGCCCGTTAGTGCAAAGGGTTCGCCCTTCTGTGCACGAAGTCCTCAGACTATAGGAAGAAATTGGCACGGAAACTGAAAATACAAAAACACAGTTTAATAAACCTTTAAAGGTGGTCCTGGGAGGAGCTACGCTACGATCCAAGATGGCCGCATAAGCTCCCGGCTCCGCCGACCTCCACCGGCAGCTCGTATATCCTGCCCTTTATCCTTCAAGCACGACGGACTCCCACATGTATGAAGTGCTCCTGACTCCTGCGGTGCAAACCCGGACCCTCCAACTTACCGGGTGACAAAGTTACGTCGAATTTACTTCTCGGCCTATTCCAGAGCTTCCACCGGGACCTCGATTTCTGACCCATCCGGGTTGGATGTGATCAACATCGGCTGTGGGACCAGGGTTGCTTCCGGTCTCCCGACCTCGGTCCAAACCTTCTAATTCCAGTTGGCAACTGAGTAATCGGCTTCATTCAAGGACACGGCACAGCGACGCATGTGATATCGGTGACCACGGTCGGGGGTCCTATGCCCCGTGACCGCCTGGGGAGCCCGGGTTGTCGGGCTGGCCCCCGCGAGTGGCGAAATACCGGCCCTGCCTGTTGTGTGAGCGCTCGTTGTTGTCATAAGCCCCGTGTGTGCCTGGTTCCTGGACGGTGTTTCAGGGATCCGAATCCTGCCTCGTCTCATGCCGGAGGAGATGGGGGATACTGACGGTACACCAACACTGAGGTCCGTAATGACCGCCATTGGGGCGCTCCGCTCTCACTTTGACGTCCTGTGCCAACGGATGTCTGTAAAGCTGGATAACGCGCACTTGGAACCGGAAGCGGATAATCCGACAAGCTGTCAGCATGCCTTGGACCCGGTGGACTATTCTCCGCACCATTTAGAGACCCCCGGACAGAAGCCTGTTTTAGCCTATTTTGATGATTCTGGCCTTATGGAGGGTGCACCTGTGATCGTCGTTGGCTTTCCCTGCTCCATTCCTGTTCGACGGAACATTGTTGCTAAAGGTTTTTACCGCCAAGGACAGTTCTTCAGTGACTTTCGGAGAGGTTTGCCTTCCTTCTTCATCTTTAAGTGTCGAATTTTCAGATGCCGCCATTTTGTCTCCTCTCCTCGATCCGTCGCCATTGTTTTGAACTGTCTTGGACGCTTCGCTTTCTTCGCGATTGTTGTGGCTTGGACGACATGGGCTTTCGTGAAGAACCGAACTGGTCAAGGTTGACTTTGACATTGGGGGTTAGCTTTTCTATCTGTTTTATGCCGCATATGCACCGTGTATGCTACTGGGAGACGGGAGGTTTTTATTGGAGTTCTCCCCATGTACGTGTTCAATACTTGCTTTAATAGTCGACATGGAATTTGGGGAGGCTGCTGCTGGTGGGGTGTAATGAGGACCGGGAGTGTGTCTATTGCTCTCCTCCTCCGCTTTCTTTCCTTTCTTTAGGGCAGTTCTGGGGCGACAGGCACGCTGTTAGTGGGGTTGGCCGTAGCCATTACAGGGGTGCAGGGTGGTGGGTTTTGGGGGGGGGGTTAATATTTTAGTTTGTTTTGTTCTATGGTCTCTTTCTCTTTCTTTTCTCTTTCTCTCAGGTGGGGCTTTCCTTCCTCTTCAGTAGGCTGGCTGTCTCTCTCTATCTCACTTCTTTCTCTATCTGGCGTCTATACTTGCCTATGCCTTACTTCTCTGGAGGGTGAGTTTCTCGGGATGATGCTCTAGCTGAATCGCTCGCTATTATACTGATTTTGGCTCCTTGTTTGCCTTAGCGGGCGTAGTATGTTTAAGGCTGTAATGTTCATCACCTGGTTCTGATTACATTGCGGGGTGCGTCCCCCCCATCTCTTCTTAATTCTATTCTATGGTGTGACGCCATCGATAGTGCAGCCGCTACTGCTTCTTCATAACCAATAAAATGAAACCTTTGATATCCTTTGCTTAATGGCACATGCAATCATAAGCTATGCTTGTCTCGTTGCTATTACTCGGCCGTATACATTTGCATGCCACCTGAATCTATATCCTGAGTTTGTGGCCGGCCCCTGTGGTTGTAGGCCTGCGCTTGTACTGCTTTGATAATTCAATAAAGGTTTTCAAAAAAAAAAAAAGTGGTCCTACGACCTACAAAACACTCTACAGCATTGTACAGGGTAGCACACTGAACCCAAGCACATAGCCCCCTTTTATACACACAAGAAGGGGTTCATAAGTAGGCGGGTACAGCTCAGCGCATGATTTACGACCATATATGTACATTTCAGAACATGATCAATACGTGGGCGGAGTTAACGGCTCTTGAGGCCCACGAAAACATATTTGTATCTGATACTAATCATGAACAGATGTGGTCCCTTCTGAGCATGCGCTATACACACAAAGGAGTTATTTATAGACTGTTGCTGGGCAGATCTTAAGGGCGACTAGCGAAGAGGTAGGACTCGCCTCATGGCGGGCACATGGCATTATGTAGCATACAAAATGGAGGACATAGAAACAAGATGGAGTCTGAACATTACGGGATATGAGCGGGAAACGCAACATGTGAATTTATGATATCATGTCTTTAGCTAATGCTTAATCTATCGCTGTTTTATTAACAACAGACGACCCTTTCGGCATTAGCTGAAGACATTCGGTTTCCTAGGATAATCTAAATACTCATCGTTAATATCGATGCTCATCATTTCGGCTATCTCTCTAGTCATGCTTTTCTGATGGGTAATCTCAGCAACAGATCTTTTATTAGATATACAGAATGAAACACATAGGGAACATATCATTGGACTACATTGGATAGATACACAACATGTAAAAATAATTGCGACAATTATACAAAGGCCAGTAAGAACTTTCCAGCCCCATGTAGAGATCAGAGGCCAGAACCAACTTGAAAATGTCCAGGTTCCATTTTCGACGTGTATATCCGCAGCAATCTTATGTAATGCATTAATTGCTTTGTATACAGAAGGTGTGTGGTCAGGTATAAATACACAACAGCTACTCCCAATAATTCTACAAGCACCACTATCTGCTAACATAACGTCCAAAACTTTTGCAAAGCAACAATTCTAGTAATTTGCAGTTCTCCAGTGAGATTTCCAAGGGCTGCAGCAGTTTGATTCGTTCCAGCTTCTACAACTCTAGTTAATCTTCGTATCTTTCTACTATTCAGAGCAGCTCCCCCAAAGAAAAATAAACCTAAATTAAAATCTATATACTGTTGCAAACTAGTATCGGTTTGGTCTACATCATCAATGGACAGAGTTTGTTTATATCTGTTCACAGTTACATTATTCAATAATTTCAAATCTTTATGATATGATGCAGGTGCTAGGGACACAGGCGGCAATAAAAATGCTACATAACACACTCCAGACCATCCGGCTGGCAATCGGTAATAACCTCTATTACCACATACAAAATAGGTATTATGAGAGGCCAAAAATGTGCTATTGTTTAAACCATCTATGTTCAGTACGATAATACAGTCGCTAACACCTACAGGGATATAACCTAAACTCTGAACACATAAATCAGCTTGTGCTTGGGCCACTGAAATCACAAATTTCTCATTTCCAACAATGTTTCTAGTGTTCGTGAAAATATAGGGCGTTGAATCATTGTCCGGTCGATACTCTTCCCACTCCCATATAGTTCCATTGGCTTGTGGATAGCCTTCCTTGTCCTGATGGCATTCTTTATTCAGTCTGAAAAGCAGTCTGCCCACTGTAGGTTTTCTCGTAGCAAAAATCAAAGTGTACCATGCTCGACAAGAGTCATTATGAGAGAAAGGGAGAGGTATGAACGGTGTTCCCCTATTCTTCTGGTGTGCTGGCATCATACCACATATTCAACAGTTTGTGGCGTTAGTAGCAACATGGGTATGATGCAACATCTGGATAAAAGTGTTATTCAAATATGACTGTTGATGCTTCAACTCTTGATATGGAAGCGTGTAAAAGAAGTGCTTGTTTTGGCACTGGAGTAGAAACAACATACAACTTACGGGCAGGAATTGCATCCTCAACAAACCACGTGATTGTAGCAACAACTGCTACGGCAGCAATGAACCCTACAACACAAAAAACGTTCTTCTTCTCCATTCGAACAAATGTACAAGCAATATCTTCCTGAAACTAAAAGGGTTGTCAGAACTCTTCCCCCTAGGCAGCCGTTGTTTTCTTCACCAGCGGGCCAAGACGGGTGTCACTACACTAATGCAGGGCTGATCCCCCCCCTTGCCTCATTGGCTCTCCATTTCACTAACCTAGGGTCTGTTCTGACAATTTATCACACAACTGCAGGGTCTTTCCTTGGTCATAGATAGTATCTCCTCGCTCCAGGAACTGTCGGGTCCGGGAAGAACTCCTCAGATTCGTCAGGTACCACAGCACGGCCTTTCTCCACAGTCGAGATTTCTCGATGGTCGGACAATACAGCAGGCTCCACCAGTCCGGGTTGCACCCTCTGACAGTGTACGGAATGAATCCAATTCTTCCGGTTGGTGGCTCGGACGGCGGTTCTCTTCGCCAGCAGAACCTGTTCGGGACCGCACCACCTTGGCTCTAAACTGCTCTTCCTCTCGAATGATTTTACGAGGACGAAATCTCTGGGCCGGAGATTATGGCCTTCACCTGTGGACCGGTCAGGGAGTGCTTCTCGAACCTGTTGATGAGTAGAAAGCAGACTGTCAGTTAATTGTGCCAAATAGTCATTCATTAAAACACAAGGTACATCATACACTGAACTTGGCTTGGGCACTTCCCATATATTCATGGGACGCCCAAATACAATCTCATAAGGAGTAAGACCTGTTCGAGATTGTGGTACTAATCTAATAGACAATAATGCCAAAGGTAAAGCATCTGGCCAAGTCAGAGAAGTAGAAGCTTGTTTCTTTGCTAATTTAAGCTTTAAACTACCATTGTACTTTTCCACCAAGCCTGCCTACTGTGGGTGGAAACCTGCATGAAATTTCTGTTTTATTCCCAATCCTTTCAGGACATACTTGACAACGTCTGCTATAAAATGAGGCCCGTTGTCACTCCACAACAATCTACAAACACCATATCGAGGGAAGAATTCCTTCAATAGCACTTTTGCCGTAGTAATTACAGTATTGTCTTTCGCAGGGTATGCTTCAATCCATTTGCTGAATGCACAAACCACAACTAAGACATATTTCAGATTATTGCAGCGTTCAAGCTGAATATAATCCATTTGCAAAACTTCAAAAGGTGCAGTAGGTGTTGCAAATCCTCCTGCTGGAGTTCGTGTCCCTTTTCCTGGATTGTACTTAAGACAAATCATGCAGGTCTGTACTACTCTCTTAGCCGTGCTAGCAATCTCTGGATGCTCCCAAACTTGCGTAAGCAATTTCACAATTGCTGAAGCCCCAACATGTGCTAGCCCATGTGCCATCTGAACCATAGGTTGTTCAAAAGCTATGGGTAACTTCCACTTATCCATCTGCTTATTTCTCCAACAACCTTCGTCATCCAACTCTCCATCCTTGGCTCATTGCTCCCGCTCTTTATCAGAAGCGGTCCTCTGTATCTCTAGTACCTCCTTCCTAGCATCGTGCCATCGCTCAGCTTGTGACTTCACAACATACATTGAAGTGGAGTCAGGCTCCATCGCAGTATCACGTGCTACTCTATCTACAAAAGCATTTCCTTCTCCCGCTTTATCTGTTACTTTCTTGTGTGCGTTGCACTTCACTATAGCTAGCTTCTTTGGATACGTCAATGCAGTCAAAAGATTATATACTAATTCTCCGTACATTATCTGTGCTCCATGTGACGTCAAAAAGCCTCTTTCCTTCCAGAGCAGGCCGAAATCGTGCGCTACTCCAAAAGCATAGCGGCTGTCCGTGTAAACATTCACGCATAACCCTGCACTAAGCTCACATGCTCGTGTCAATGCTATCAGTTCCGCTGCCTGAGCTGATTTCTGCAGTATGCTTGCTGTCTCCACTATTGTATGTAGCGTAGTAATTGCATATGCTGCTGAGGTAGTACCATCTGGTAACTTCAGGCAAGACCCATCCACCCACAGCTCTCCATCTATATCCGTAAAGGGTGTGTCCTGCAAATCAATACGACCCTCTGTCTGTTCCTCAGTCACAAAAATGCAATCATGTGATTCTTGTGCCTCAGGCTGAGTCGCCGGAAATGGCAACAAAGTGGCTGGGTTTAGTGTTACACATCTCTTCAATGTAATATGAGGAGCCAACAGCGTCAGTTCATATCCTGTTAGACGAGCGCTAGTTAAATGCTGCGTCTTTGTCTGATTCAAAAGAGCATCAACAGCATGGGGGACCAACACCAACAACTTATGAGATAACACAATCCCCTCACTCTGATGTATTGACACAGCTGTCGCTGCAACCGAGCGAAAACAACCAGGTAACGCTCGAGCAGCAGGATCAAGTACTGCCGAGAAGTATGCGCAAGGGCGCTGCTTATCAACGTGTATCTGTACTAAAACTGATAATGCGCATCCATCTCTTTCATGTACATACAATGTAAAGGGCTTAGTGTAATCAGGGGTGCCTAACACTGGTGCTGAACAAAGGGCCTGTCGTAATTGCTGGAAAGCATTCTCACACTCATCTGTCCAGGGAAGGGGAATTGGAGTGTCCTTTGTCAAAAGCGCTAACAATAGTCTAGCAATGTGTGAAAAACCCAGTATCCACTGTCTACAAAAAGAAGACAGACCCAAAAATGCTCGAACATCTTTCTGTGTGGAAGGTGCTGGAGTGTCCAAAATTACTTGAATACGATCTGGTGTGAGTGCACGCCCCTCCTTAGACAAAAGGTGACCTAAGTAGGTTACCTTTGGTCTACAATATTGCAGTTTCTTCTTCGATACTTTGTGATTGTGTGATGCCAGAAAGGAAAGCAAAGACAATCTCACATTGCTCGGGGGTATCGGCCGCCAACAAGATGTCATCGACATATTGTATAAGCTCCACACCTTCAGGCAGAACAAAAGAATCCAATTGTCGTTTCAATGCTTGACTGTAGATACTAGGACTCTCAGTATAGCCTTGAGGAACTCTACAAAATCTATACGATCGATTATTCAAAGTGAAGCCGAAGAGATATCGGCTACCAGGATGAATAGGGATCGAAAAGAAAGCGTTCTTCAAGTCTATAACGGAGAACGTGGTCGTAGTCGGTGGAACCAGAGTAAGAAGTGTCGTAATGTCAGAAACCACTGGGAATTGAGGTATCACTATCTTATTCACCTCCCTCAAATCGATAATAAATCGATAAATCCTAGTGTCAGTGTCTTTCTTCAAAATCGGTAGGATAGGACTGTTACAAACATTGTATGGAACCTCTTCTACTACCCCCACTTTAATGAGATCCTGCACAATCTGTGTAGGCGCCACCTCCCCCTCCTGTGAAATGCGATATTGAGGTAGGCGTGGCAACACAGCTCCCTCCTTTACTCTAATGTGCACCAGGAGGATGACCATCTGTCCCACATCAGTATCTGAAGAAGCCCACAAAGTACGAGGTAAAGAGGCCAATGCAATCTCCTCTTTAACCATACACACCCTCTCCATTATCGGATAGTTGTCGTTCAAAATGACACATACTCCTTCAGGGGAACAACGTATCGTGGCTCTGAAATGCTTGAGCATATCCAAACCCACAATATTATCAGGCGTGTGTGGGGAGAGCAAAAATGGACATGGTGTAGCAAACTTATCTACGTGAAATGCAAGAGGTTATGACAATGGGCTAAGGGAAGGCGTTCCATCGAACGCTTTCGATGTAATCGTTAAGCCAGACAGGGGAGCCCTCGGAACCAATTGTTTAGACAAAGCGCTACGAGTAGCTCCTGTATCAACCAGAAACTTATCAGTAGAACCCAAAACGTGTGCTGTAACATAAGGACCCCTCTGATCTACTGGCACTTCAACTGATTCCTTTCCCCATCCTACGCAACCCTATGCATACTGTGAATCATGATATTCAGGGCGTTCGTAATCAGACATTTGATACTGATTTCGTCGATCAAAAACATTAGACCCATCTTGCGGTCGTATATTCGAATCAAACCTAGCACGATCATTCGTGTTTCCCCTGGGGCCTGAAAAGCCCCCGCGATTTCTCATCGATCCTTGACCACCCCCTTGCCGCTGTGAACGCAACAATGGACACTCCTTAGCCCAGTGGCCCATCTGCTTACAATACGCACATTGATCCCTAGCCAAATTCGGACGAACAAAGGAACAACCATAAGATCCTCTACCACCCCTCTCGGTACCCCTATGAGGCGGTCCGTATACTTGTGCTAACATAACCTTCGTTTTTAAATCTTTAGACTTCTTCTCTTCGTTACCCTTCACTTCTAGTTCCTGACGCTCATAATACTGAGCCATTGTCAGGAGCGATGCCGGAGACGAAGTTGTCCAAGAGCTTTTACTCGCTTTTAACCGAGCTGCCACTCCTGGTAATAAATTTGAAACATACTTATCAACAAACAAATGTCGGCCCGTGTCGTCCGTAAGCGACTGACCACTAAAATCATGAAAAGTTTCCTCAAAACGCGTAAAGAAATCTGAAACTGATTCATCTACCTTTTGCTTACACTACGCTAACATAGTCCAATCAATCTTTTTAGGGGGGATAATCGTTTTTAATTTAGTCAAAATGGCAGCAGGAAGATCTAAAATCGACTGAGGTGGCTTTTGCGCAGGTTTCCTGTCTCTATCCTCATCCTCAAGATCCGCCCATTTTGCTTTAAATGTTACAAGATCATCTACTTTCCGCACAGATCTCCACATATCGGAGGGTAATATAAGCCCAAAAAATAAATCAATATCGGCTAATGTCATAGTACAAGAATTTAGAGCCCCCTCCACTTCCTCATAAAGGGCGGCAGGATTCTTTCGTGGATCGGGTAATGCAGTTTTTAATGCCATAACATCTGCTCTATTCCAGGGAGTGTAAACCCAATTATAAATAAAATACCCTCTAGCATCAGGAGAAGATGTCCGAACTAGTACCCACTCCTTTAGGAGGAACATACAAAGGCGCTGCCTCTCGCATAGGCTTAACATGCACTAGCTCGATCTTATCTGAGTGAAGGATAGATGACTGCTTCCCGTCGCCGCTCGGATTCGTTTGCTCCTCCTACGCTTTCTTTTGGCGCGCTTTTTCTCGTAGCTGAAACATCTCGTCCCGCAACGCAAACAGCAGTTGAACCAAGTTGGGCACCTGGGAAGGAAGAAAAAGACCTTTACGCAATTCTTTAGAATCTGATACCACATCATCAGGTTCAAGAACATCGGAATATTTCCGAAAAGATGTAATCACTTCATCAGAAAGAGATTCAGTAAAATATAGTTTCTCCCTATCCTGCCATCCTTCGAGAGACTGCATTAACTCAGGAAGAGAAACAGTAGCCTTCAGTACTCGATAAGCGATCTTTCGAAGGTCATCCATACGATCATTCGATAACATAGACCGCGTGTCTATCTTGTCTTTGGGCGATCCAGAATCCTCTCCTCCCCCTCTCGGAGCGGATGGACCAGCGTACGGAGGCGGAGAGCGATTTAATAACGAAAAATAATCATCAGTTTTATTAAGGACAGGATAAAGAGGCTGTCGAACAGCGTACTGGCCAGATATCTGCAATCTGCGTTCCTTTTCCTGTTTTTCTTCCAATTCCTTTGCTTCACGCTTTTTTGACTCTTGCGCTTTCTCATGCTCACTCTTTCGCTGCTCCTTCTCAATGAGCACTTTCTCACGTTTCTCGCGCTCACGCACTTCTTTCACCCACATACGCACACATTCAAACATGTATTGCCTCGCTCGTCGCTTACACATACACTGTTCCACATACTCAATTTTACACAAATCAAACAATCCATACAAAGGCCAACGTAACTCAGGATCCTTTTTCGTGTATTTCCTCCACAATGTGCTGTACATTATAGGGGAAAGACCAAACTTCACATACATGTCCCTATTAGGCGTCCCCTCTTGGGGAGCCGGCTGCGATTCCTCAAGTCTTAACCGGTTACTTCCAAAACAGAAGCACCACTTACGGAGTGCGCTAAAAGCAGGCATGTCAAAAAAAATAGTGCCAAATAAGAGACCCTGTGGTTTATTATTACTAAATGGGGTCAGAAATACTGACTGAAACAAGACGTGTGAGGGGGTATTGGTCTTAGGGGAGTCCTAATTTGTCAATTGAATTATAGTGGCAAAAGAATATATAGAACACTTTTCATACTGTATACCCAAATATTGTAAAATAGATAAATCCACCAAAGATGTAATACATATATAAAAAACACAGTTTATTATAGTACCTCCCTTAAGGGTTACAATCTAAATTATTAAAAATACATTAAAATAAATTTTCCACATAATAAAAGATTTGTGATAGAAAAACAGTCAAAAGAAAGAGTCGACGCGGCGTTTCGGTGTTTGTTTACAATGGTCACACCTTCATCAGGATATTTTGACAATTGGTTTGTAGTCTAAAAAATGTAAAACAGTGTTTTAGATATCTTGTAATCAGACAGATATACAGAAATACATACATAGCGTTTCTTTTTCTTTTTTGTGTTCTGTTTGCCCTATAGACTCCTAGACCTGTTCCTCTGTGGGGACCACCCTTTAAACCCTCCCATATACACTTTTGTTTGCTTATAAAGAAACTTTTTATATATATATATAGATAGAGGGGGGGCAGTTGAGTTGAAGACAATGTCTTCAAAGTTAACCAAAAATTTGGTAAACAAATACCTGAATTTGAAGCTTTTATTTAAATTTAAAAGACTTCTAGATCGACTGGAAACTTGTATACATCTGTTTCTTCTGGTAATGTGGTACCTTAATAATGGAAGAAGAATTTCCACAGTTATCTATCTAATATTCCAAGGTGTCTGATGGTTTATGTTGTATTTCATTAATTTGATTTTTACCTGTGATAAGGCAACTGTGTAATATAGTTAAACACGGAGGAGCCACCGTAATTTTCTCTCTGGTCATTTTCAATAGGAGTCTCGGATCCCTTCGTCAATTCAGAATCACTGCGTATTAAATAAGACACATTGTATAGTGGTCTCTTTAGGATTATAATATTACCATCACTGTAGAATTTAATTCTTATTATAAATTCTTCACTTACTGAGTTTTATGTTCGTTTTTATGCGGCAAGTGGGATTGATTGATCACTCGTCTGGTGCCTTGAATTTTTTAAAACCGCTTCCTGTTTTTCATAAGCCTGTTAAAGTGAATAGTATGCATAATGATAAATGTGCTGGTTCTATTGGTTGTTGAATTAGTTTTTACTGACACATATTACTGTGATTTTAAAGGAGCCTGTTTGAAAATCAGCTTGGTCGACCTTCATCTTAGTAAATGGGCAGGTTTCTTAACTCAGTATTTCTGACCCCATTTAGTAATAACAAACCACAGGGTCTCTTATTTGGCACTGTCTTCCCCCCTCCCTGTGAAAACGACCAGGGGAACCTTCCAATAAATTTGTTGTGAAAAAAAATAGTGCAACATATGCAATATTATAATGAAAATGGCACTTAAAACATTGCGCCGCTCAAATCCAAGTTCAGGAGAAATATCTCCACATTACCTGCCTATATGTGTTGCAACGCATATAACCCAAATCCAAAACCAAATATGACTAGTCAACCCAAACAAATTAGTCACAGCAAGCGTATCCTAAAACTGCCTTGCCAAGCCAGACTACCAAAAGTGCACAGCAATTACCGTACAACGGCTCTTACCAAACCAGAGCATCCAGATTCAAATTGCCAAGTTCCGAATTCGCCCAAACAGCCACTGCACGGCAAACCGACAGAAGAGGTCTCAGGCGAGGACCGGCGCCACCCAGATGGTCAGATCGGAAGGGAAGGAAGAAAACCTCGGGATGCCAGGACTAAAAACGCCACTGGCAGTGATCACGTCCCCGGCAAGGTTCCAATCCTTGGTCACGACCAATCCTTCGAGCATCCGAGTCACCGATGAACCCTACGTTGGGCGCCAATTGATAAGTACAGGCCTCAGCAAGGCCCGTTAGTGCAAAGGGTTCGCCCTTTTGTGCACAAAGTCCTCAGACTATAGGAAGAAATTGGCACGGAAACTGAAAATACAAAAACACAGTTTAATAAACCTTTAAAGGTGGTCCTACGACCTACACAACAGCATGGTACAGGGTAGCACACTGAACTCAAGCACATAGCCCCCTTTTATACACAAAAGAAGGAGTTCATAAGTAGGCGGGTACAGCTCAGCACATGATTTATGACCATATATGGACATTTCAGAACATGATCAATACGTGGGCGGAGTTAATGGCTCTTGAGGCCCACGAAAACATATTCGTATCTGATACTAATCATGAACAGATGTGGTCCCTTCTGAGCATTCGCTATACACACAAAGGAGTTATTTATAGACTGTTGCTGGGCAGATCTTAAGGGCGACTAGCGAAGAGGTAGGACTCGCCTCATGGCGGGCACATGGCATTATGTAGCATACAAAATGGAGGACATAGAAACAAGATGGCGTCTGAACATTACGGGATATGAGCGGGAAAACGCAACATGTGAATTTATGATATCATGTCTTTAGCTAATGCTTAATCTATCGCTGTTTTATTTACAACAAGGGAGCTGGGGGCACTCCCACCATTTGTGCCGAGACCTGCACGTGGTGCCGGGACTTCTTCGGTTCAGTGCCAGATGTGTGCGCCTTCGTAGCCAGTCGATGGCACAGCCAAGGACAGCAGCAGAAGGCCGGAGACCGAGCGCTGGAGATGGGGAACCAGCGCTCAGAGGTCAGGCCAGGGGCACACAGCCGAGTGGCGCGACTAGGCAGGTGCAGCGGCGGCCGGACAGGACCGCTCAGCAGCAGGCGGCGCCCAGAGTGACAGTGATGGGGGCGACAGCGGGGCACGGTGAGCAGCGAGACCGCCCTCATCGCCAATGTGGTGTCGCAGGGGGCACTTATTAAAACAATGCACAGCACACGTGTAGTTGGTGTAGTGGCCAGCTACTGCTCTGACGCCACGCCCATAGCCCTGGGCTTTTGTTAATGATGCAGCGTGCCGCCCGCACGTACGCTGGGCCAGCCCACCACTCACATGCTCAAGGGGGGAGGTGGGATAAACCCCTTCCCAGATTGCTCCAATAAACTTGCCCAGTACTGGGCTCAACATTACAAGGAGAAGCGCTGCGGCAGAGGAAGACGTGAAGCCAGGAGGCCCACGACATTGCGCTCCGCCCGCCACCCTCCGAAGGGAGGGTGGCTTGGCAAGGTACGGGCGAAACTGCAGGGGTTTTCTGGCCACCGGTAGGGTGGGGAACGAGGGAGGTCTCAACCGGGGCTCACATGGTGTCAGCGTTCTTGCGGTGGCTAGTCCCTCACTCCCCGCTACCTTTATCCGGAAGAGTGTTGCTTCCCCATTGTTCATACCACCATTTTCTGTTGTTTTGTTTTGGATTGGTCTATCCCCGGTACCGGAGCGACGGAGGTATTACGAAGCCAGAAGGACCTTACATCTCCCTTCCCCTGGATGCAAGTCGGCAAAACGGAAGACAAAGGCACCTACTAAAGGAGGACAATAGTGTACCGGACTCTGACTTTAAGAGGCAAATAAAGACCCGTTTATGCACCTCCTTTGGTATCATTGTCGTTTGATACTCCCCAGACGTGACCCCATTACAGAGTTCTACATACAACGATCTGCTAAAGTTTACCAAATCAGTCAATGGGGATAGTAATAAATGCTCACAATGAGTACTTGTTCTTTGGACAGTTTTTCACCCAGTTCTGGGTTGGAGGAGGTTGGAATCTCATTGCAAATAAAGTTGAAGTGATTATTAATGTGATTAGGCCTCCAGATGGGAGGCTGAATCTTGCCTTTTTCTTGAATTTTGTGAAATTAGGTAGATTGAAATTATTGTTTTCCCACGATTCCTGTAGACACACTACATAGAAACCATTTAAAGAAGAAATCAAGTCCTACTGTGGGTGGCGGAAAATGCCGGCAATATTCCAAGAGTATATCTATATGGATTATTGTCAGTCTTCATTACACAATTCATGGTGTTATGTAGGCTGTTCACTATTGTCAATAGATGTTAAGTTCGGCAGGTTCCTACATAAAAGCAAGCTGTTCGTAGCCTTAGGTTGAATAAATGTAGGGGAATATTTCACCTTGTCCACTTGAGAAATTGAGATGCCCCACTCCCTTAGCACCTCTTTTCTGGGCCAGATCTTCAAAGCAATCTTCTTGGATGATTATGCTGTCCAAGTACGCTCTGAGTTGGAATTTTTATCTGCAAGGTCATTTGTGAGAGTAATTTAAAGTGACTAGAATCTTGGACTGCATCTACCATACTATAGTTGTGAGAACTGCAGCTGGTATGCCAAGCAGTGTGCTCTTCTTCGCTTTATTATTTGGCTGCTCCTGGAGCTATTGGACTAAAGAGCCTGCACGGTGGAGTAGTAATTGATCCGAGAGACTCTGAGCAGCTTTTCAAGTACCCATAAACAGAACTGTTACTTTCGGAGGAAGACAAGAGTTCAGAAACAGATGTCCATAAATACAATACATTGGCTGCACCACCGCATGGCAAACACTCTACTACAAGCAACTCCAGCAAGTAGCTCAGCCTACTAAATTGGAATATCTTACTTTGTTGAATGAATACATGTATCACTGAAAAGCATGTATTTGAGATGGAAATGTGTATATTTTCAGAACTCATAGTTTGCTTTGTGGAAAAAAATGGTTGAATTTCCAAAATAGAATAAATTAAAAGTTATTTGAGTTGGTGACCTTATATATTACACATGCCGAAGTACCAACAATTTACTCCAGATGACTTCTCTCAAATACTCCTGCCTCCCAAATCATAGATGTCTCTGTAATCTTATTACATTCAGGGGAGAATGAATTGGGGGTGAAGATCACCATGGTAAGGAGGACGACATTCCATAACTACAAGGTAATCAGAGACACTAACCTGGGAGTGGCAGGAGGATAGAGAGGGAGGATTATGTTTTATAAATCACTTTGCTTAATTTCTACATTAGAGATCCTCACCGGCCGGATGGTTGTAGGCAATGGTATGTGTATTTGCTATAAAATAAAATACAGTTAAATCTAAAGCTGATATTTGTGTGATAAATCACAAGGCACTGGGGAGACAGAGTACTAATAATGTTACCTTGGTGGAAGGGGAATTATAACTTTGGCTGTTATTTATTAACCATGTAGAGTCATTCCAAATTAATAAAGCATTTTTTTCGATCATTGTTGGCAACCCTGATAGATGCAATGAGGTGATCACTGCTGCTAATCTTGTAAGGGGTGACCACCAATGTAGTCTTGTCTGACGTGATCACAATTACCACAGTAGAAATATAAGCAGCTCTATATGATTTTGATTGAATATAAATTGCTCTGATTACAGAAAAAGTTGGAGACCCCTGCTCTGCTACTTATAATTTGAAGTGAGTAATCAATGAGCTGTATCAACCGTTATATATCTGGTAGAACAGATATGTTACACCAAGAAGCATACCACCCTCCCACTCGAGTGATCGGAACTAGCAAGGGTGTGCACATGCCACATGCGGGTTGTGCCATGTGGCCCATAGGGACATTGCTGTTTTTAATTAAGTTAGCATGAGCCCGTCGCTGCTTGCCTGCTGCTTTTGTGCACGTTACTACATGTCTTTATTTTTGCAATATTTCAATGACTGCTTTCACGGAAGAACTCATTGCTGTGTTCACTCTCTGCATGTTCCGGGGATTTTGATTGAACATTATGTGCAAGGTCGAACAACAAAGCCCCTTGTTATTTTGTTCCGGC
Organism: Lissotriton vulgaris; assembly: GCF_964263255.1. Taxonomy (NCBI): domain Eukaryota; kingdom Metazoa; phylum Chordata; class Amphibia; order Caudata; family Salamandridae; genus Lissotriton; species Lissotriton vulgaris. The sequence continues at coordinate 463,702,822 of NC_141699.1, forward strand.
CAGACCTTAGCCCTTAGACAAAACATACAGATGCATCTGTTGTTTGGACAAATGTACTTTGGTTTTGATAGAATACACAAATAGGTAGCACACACTTAGAGAGGGACCTTTCCAAAGAGAAGAGCGAGCCAGCACCTATGATGTAGATCTACCATCTGTAGGCTAAGGTATGGATGGCTATAAGGCTATTAGAACATTCTGTCACTAGATGACCGAATGTTCTAACAAAAAAAACAAAGCCTTTTGGGAGCTTGAGGGGATTAGAATCCCCTCAGGCTCCCTGAACCCTTTGTTCACTGCCAGAGCTGTGAACAAAGAAACATTGGAATGTTGGAGCTCCAGGCTTATACCAGCCATTATAAGCCCAGAGCACTCCATTGTTTTCAATGGAACTCCCAACATTCCAATGTTCTAATATATAATAATACTTCTTCTTAGCAGGGGGAGTGAGGTTAGGCACTATAGTTTTTTCTCTACTGTCTTTCTATGATGACATCTCCCTTCATGAACTATGGACTAGCTGCTATGCGGACTATATTTGTACCAGTGGCGGCTGGTCACATTTGAAAGTGGTAGGGCGTAAAAGTTTTAGATGAGTGCCCGGTGGAGAGTGAGCCTAGGGTACGAGCCTGACTGCTATAAGAGGGACTTATCATCATTTTTGTAATCCCTGCGACAACCCCCCAGAACTCAGCTAACCCCGTCTATCATGATTCAGATGCTGATGCAGCCGCTGTGTAATATCTGGAAAAAGTCCAGGTGACAATGGCGAACACTGCACAGAGATGGTACCCTAACCACCGAAGCACACACCGTAATGGACAGGCACACAATGCATGCACATGCAGGTAATTAGCCAGGTCGGTAACAACAAAATAAATGGAGACGATTTACAGCCTGAAAACAAGGGAGATATGCAGGGAAGAAGCCCAAAGACAAGCTATGTGACCCAAGAATACCACCCACCATGGATGCATTGAGTAAGTAGTATGCATGCAAAATAAATGGCATATGAAGAGAGGTGTGCCTGAATAAACAAAAAACGGAATAAACACGTTTATGAATGAAATAAATGAAGTTACCAAGCAGGAAAGAAACAATTTAAATGCTAATTTAGAGTGTGAGACTCCATACCATTCTAGCTTCTGTCAGAACATTTCAATATAAGTGACATCACACAGCTGAGCACTTACCAATGCTAAACATCCCATCCTTAAAATACAATAATCTGCAATAAAACCAGAATCTCTGGCAAAACAATCTGTGTAACAACACCATGTTAATCTTTAAATAATTCTCACTCTGGTATTTTAGAAGAAGCCCTGGCGCACACGGTTCTGTAACTGTGGAGTGCGGTTTACATTCCACTCGCTCAAGAAACGGAGGTTCTCCTACACTTAGCTTCCTCACACCAGTGGCATCCACACCGTTCAGACAGCAGCTGCCATCAGCAGATGTCCACTTTTCTATTCATATTAATCCCGTCGGAATCACGGTTCTTTCGTGGTCTGCCGTTTACCTTTCACCAGTTTGCCGCTTGTCTGGAAACCATTGAAAAGGTCCGATTTTTTTTTTTTTTTAAACATTTTATTTAATACAGCATCGGTTATCATGACAGTGGTTACATATTCAGGTTATAATCATATATTTAGCAGGTGATTCACAATGAATATATACTCAGTTATGATCAGGCAGACAGTGCATCAGTTCTACAACCATAAAGGAAGAAATAAATAAGGCGAGAATATAAAACGGACCGATTGCATATCTTTCGGCAACAGAGCTGCAAATGTGCTTATTGCATGTCATTTAAATACCTAGAGAATCAATATATCAATCTATTTACTCCCTCGAGGAGACTGCCCTGCAGCCCCCAAACGTCACCAAAACATTACAAAAGACATGAGGGCACTGCCGGCATTACGGGTGGTGGGGAAGCGGGATAGATAAAATAAATACACTTTAAAACTTACCTTCTTCCCGCCTTCACCGACTCCGAGACTCCACCAGATTCCCACCAGTTCTTACTTTCGAATTCCTCGTCGTCACGCAGGAAGGATGCACGCAGCCTGCCTCCACCACAGCACAGCGCTGTGATTGGTTCGGCCGGCTGCCCCAACACCACGTGATTTCTCTGTATGCTGCAGCATAGGGAGAGTGGGAGGGGTTACTCAAGGGCAGGGGGGAGCGGCTTTCTTAATACAGTTAATACTGTCTATTTGGACAGCCTCTGTGAGGCTGCCCAAACAGACAGTATTTACAACATGAGGAAAGCCACTCCCCCCTGCCCTCGAGTAACCCCTCCCACTCTCGCAACTAGGAGGAACTTCATCTTTCTCGCTGTGCGAGAAGGCAGTTCTCTACAATTTGTTTCTGCCTTCTCGCACGGCGAGAAAGCAGTGGGGCGGCGCCCAAACGCCCCCATGGAAGATCTGCCTCTGATTTGTACTATGCATTTTCCTGCTTGTTGTGGCACATACACTGCATGTTAGGGCACATTATTTAACCCTTTCCGTGCTGCGAATGTCCAACGTTCGTCGCGTGCACTACCTCGCTGGTGCTGCGCACGACCGTTGGACGTCCGAATCCCGTTAGCGCGATCGAACGTCCGCACTGGGGCGGAATGTTCGACGCGCTAAACGGGTTAAAATAAATATTTTAAACTGTTTTGTATCTCTGTCAGATCTTATTGTGGACAAGTACAAAAGTGTGAGCAAAACGGTGTGTCTTCTTACCCCGATTCCTGAATGCTCTGGTATGTCTAATCATTTGTTTCTCTTGGAGTGAGTAGGAGAGCAAGTGAGATAGCTAGTCGGTGCTGGGTTTGTGGGTACTAAGGTGGTAAGAAGACCCAATCCATCACACCAAGGTCTCATATTCCTGTGCATAGTTCTATATTTGTGCAGAATCCCTGCTTGGTAGTTTAGTCTGCCCTGTTCCCATGGTGCACTGGGCCAGGGACAGACTGATTTGCATATAGCCAGGTTCTGAGCTGGGATGGTGCAGTGAGATAAATAACGGTGATGGATCAAGCCCTGATCTTTGGACTGGGTAAGAGTGGTCTGCTTAATTCAGACACTCTGTTCATCACCACCCCCTTTTTCTGAATCGTTTTTGGCCACTATAGGTGTGGCAGGGTATACTCAGACATGAGTCCCTTTCTCACTGCACCATCAGGATTCAAGCAAGCCGGGCCGAAGACGGCTGAAATGCCAGAAACCGGTCCCCGGTAGCTTGTCTCCTTTCTGGTGAAGAATTGGCTTGGTAGTTTAGTCTGCCCTGTTCCCATGATGCACTGGGCCAGGGACAGACTGATTTGCATATAGCCAGGTTCTGAGCTGGGATGGTGCAGTGAGATAAATAACGGTGATGGATCAAGCCCTGATCTTTGGACTGGGTAAGAGTGGTCTGCTTAATTCAGACACTCTGTTCATCACCACCCCCTTTTTCTGAATCGAATCCTTGCAACATGGCGCCACCAACGTTTTATCTGGTACTTGCTCACAAGACCCCTTAGTAGAGCTTGTGCTTGTCCATAATACCCTCACACTGGTTTCTGGAGACGTCCGTGGTGGGAGGGATTAGCCTCCTATATCTGAGTTTTATAGGTTTTTCAAGCTTGAAATATGAAAGGTTTTGTTACTCTTTCTTAATCCGATTTTGCACTACCGTTCTTTTGGTTTATCCTTCTTTGATTTTATTATGGCAGTCGCTATTCCAGGACCTAACCGCGCAGTGGTTATGGCTTTTTTAACTCAACCTGGAGTCCTCAATGCGGGGGGCATCCTTTATCTTTGTTGTCGAGGCAGAGGCGGCTTACCACTTTGAGGTCTTTTACTTTTGGGTTACATTCCCAGCGGTGGATAGGAATGAGAATTTGTTTCATGAATATACAGCAGCCGCGAGCTTATCGCCCTCATGCATTACTTGAAGTTCCGTTGACAGCCTGGGAGCATACCATCTGGTTTAATGGCGCCCTTCCTCATCATGTTTCTGTGGCCCGTTTAGGCCCCTTATCGGTCGATGGGGCCACTTGGCCTGTTTTGGCTTGTTTTACACCACATCCAAATAATCTTAATGTTACACTCACAGAGCTAAGTGAGTTACATACAACCCTGATTCATATACACATAAGTGTGATCCAGTTTATGTTACATGCGCCTAATCGGCTTGGACGCGGTGGCCTTGTCATAAGCCCTGTCATTGTGAATTAAGCGATGGTCAAACATCCTCAGAATAAAGATGATTTACTATATTGGCTTGCAGAAAAATTTTAGCAACTCAAGGCTGTTTTTACGCATACTACACCTGTTGAGAAACACAAGATCCTGGCAATGAGTTTACGGAGTGGTATTATTCCCGCTTTAGCTTATTGCACCACCTGGGGAATGGTGTTTGCTTCAGTGTATACACTGTGCTTTGGCACCCCCTCCATGAGCGTTCTACCGAGCGTTCTAAAGAAAGGGCTGGGGGTTAAATTAGTGGGGATGTTCCCTATCGTCGCCAATATGATTCTGGGCAATAACAAAGGTGAAGCAGTGTGCTTACAACTACACCAATGCCTATAGGCTGTGGCAGACGTGGACCGGAAGCGGCAGTTGCCGATTATTATTGCAGAGGTGTATACCCCATTGGGACGCAATAGTTTGGGAGTAAGATCCTTTACTCCCAAGGGCCAGTCACTATGCCTGTCGGTCCTACGCAGATGATAGCATACTCCAGGGAAGAACTTCTGTTATTACAAGACAAGAGCGGCCTGTGGTGCCGCCAGATGGACGGCTTTGACAACCAATTTTGTCGATGTAAATTCTGTCCTGACCCTAAACCAGTAAGGAAAAATGGTAAGGAGGTCTGTAGAGACCTAGAGATGGCACTATTGAACTGCAGATCTTTACCAAAGCATGCAGTAGAGATCAATCTACTGATTGAAGAAAACCTGGATTTACTCTTCCTCACCAAGACGTGGTTACACCCAAACTCGGAGTTTGATATCACCACTGCTCTTTAGCAATGAATGAATGAGCAAAATTTATAACGCGCAAACAGTAACCCGAAGGCATCAAGGCGCCTAACAAAACAGACCAAAAACTAAAATTCGCTACATCGCTACAGGTACGCTTGCGCAAAAAGGTGAGTTTTCAAAGCCCTTTTGAATGCCTGAAAGGTGGGTAGTGATCTTATTTCCAGGGGAAGAGCATTCCACCACTTAGGGGCCGACGTGGAGAAGGCCCTGCCTCCCCAATTCACTCTCCTGAAACGGGGGGTCGATAGCAGGAGTCTACCGGAGGACCGTAGATTCCTAGTGGGAGAATAGCGGGACAGGATAGATCCTAGACCAGTGGGGCTATTTCTGGCCAAAGCCCTGTATGTCAAGCATACGGTCTTAAAGTGGATCCTCGCCTCAACAGGGAGCCAATGTAGCAGCTTTCTAGCCGCTGTGGCTGAGGTGCGCCTGGGAAGATCCAGGACGAACCTGGCAGCGGCATTCTGGACTACCTGCAAACGCTGCAGTAGGCTCTTTTTCAAGCCCGCATACAGCGCATTGCAGTAGTCCCTTCTGGAGCCGATAAGGGCAACAGCTAGCTGTTTCCTTGCCTGAAGGGAAAGGTAGTTCCTAATCCTTCTCAGGATATGGATGATGCCCCAGCAGGTAGAGATGGTTCGACTGACCTGCTTGCTCATGTTAAGGACAGGGTCTATCATAACCCCCCCCATAACTCTTCCAGGCGGATTTCTCATTCAGAGCCAGCACAGGGATCAAGGGAAGGGAGGAGGTCTTGCAATAATCTATAAAGGCACTTATACCTGCAGAATTGAGGATGGTGGCATCCTAGACACCGAAAGTGCCTGTTTTCATATCCAAGTAACCCCTACCAATTCCATGTCAGGATTCCTTATCTACCGCCCGCCAGGTTACATAAAACAGTTTGCAGGATTCCTGCTGGAAACTATACTAGCTACGGCAGCCCAATTACCCAACTTTTTGGTTCTGGGAGACCTGAACCTGCATTTCGATGATCCCAGTGATAAGGCGGCGTCCGACCCCAGCACGGACCTTAAGGCTCTCGAAATGAAACTTCTGAACAAAGAAACCACTCATATTAGGGGACATCTGCTGGACCCCATTTCTTCAAATAATAACCAGCTTATAGGTAGATCCCCATTGCTGATGCCATGGTCTGACCATTTTATGGTCCCTTTTTCATTGAAAATCTGTATAGAAGAAAGAAGTGCTCCCCGCCCCCGCATATTACAGAGAGCCTGGCCAAAGTTATCGGTGGAAGAATGGATTCGTACCTTAGAACAAACAGCCCCCGTGGCAGAATTAGATCCCCTGGTGGCAGATTTAAACTTTCAGAATTGGCTTAACGACTCCCTGAACACAGTACTGCCCCTTAAAATGATCACACAAAAAGTAGTACTTTTAAATCACCGTGGTACACCACCGAGCTTGGAGATCTCAGAAAAAACTGTAAAAAGCTGGAACGTATCTGGAGGAAGGAGTGGGCAGTTAACAGCAAAGCCTCCTATCAGGCTGCCTTGAGACTATACAAAGCTGCATGACAGAAAACTCAGGCTTCCTTCTTTGAGGATAAAATCAATCTATCTGCCAACTCCTCCAAGGAAACTTTCAAAATCGTTAAGCAACTGCTCAAAACACCTACACTGTCGATCAATCAAGAATGCACTGAAGTTAGGTGTAACCAGTTAGCAGAGTTCTTTGACACCAAGATACAACGAATACTTGATGGTTTACCACAAACTGTCCCCACGGCAGACCAGGAAGCCCTCCTAGCCCCGACCACTGCCCCCCGGTTGGATGCTTTTAGATGCATTACCAAGGAGGAGTTTTGTAACACGCTTTCCTCCGTGAATAGTGGTTCCCCATCTGATCCGGCGCCCATGTACATCCTCAAACAAGCCGCAGATACCATTGCTCCCCTCGCAACGGAATTGCTAAACTCCTCCTTCTCCAACGTGGTGGTCCCACCCAGCTGGAAACAAGCCAGAATTAAGACACTTCTGAAAAAAACAGGTCTGGATACAGCTGATCTAGCCAATTTTCGCCCTATCTCTCTGTTACCTGGTCTGGGAAAAATTGCTGAAAAAATTGTTAATCAGCAGCTCTCAGGGTTCTTACAAAGTAATAGACTGCTGAGCGACTCGCAAATGGGCTTTCGCCCAGGACAGGGCACCGACACAGCCCTTATAGTGGTGGCTGAGGAAGCAAGGTGCATCTTAGATTCAGGGGGATCAGCAGTGCTGATCCTCCTGGATCTAAGCACGGCATTTGATACGGTGGACCACAAAATACTTGTCCACCGTCTTGCTAAACTAGGGATTGTAGGATCAGCCCTGAGATGGCTGGAATCCTTTTTGAATGAACGAGCGTTCAGGATCTGGGAAAATGGCGTCATGTCCAAATCTACTCCTCTCCAGTGTGGAGTTCCTCAGGGCTCATCCCTGAGCCCTACCTTATTTAACGCTTATATGGCCCCACTGGAGGAGGTAGTAGCCCCTCTCGGGATAAAATCTGTCACCTATGCAGATGACACTCAATTAGTCATCTCGCTGACGCAACAAGTGGGATGTTCGGATAACCTTTCGGCTTGCCTCACCGAAATCTTTTTCTGGATGACCAGTTCAAAGCTCAAACTTAACGGAGCTAAAACTGAGATCCTTATTCTGGGCCACCAATTTACATCTTTGCCCAAAGCTTTTTGGCCGCCCTGTATGGGCGAGCTGCCCCCACCAAAAGCAAAAATCAAAAGCCTAGGGGTTTGGTTTGAGCCCGAACTAACCTTTAGATCACATGCCCAAAAAGTCGCGGGCATCTGTTTTGGCTTGCTCCGGACAGTGCGGAAAGTTCTCCCTCTGTTACCCTTTCAGTCCAGGAAACTACTGATCCAGGTATTAATTTTATCCAGACTGGACTACAGCATCGCGCTACTCCTGGCAGCACCAGAAGCCACCATTAATACCTTACAGCGGGTGCAAATTGCTGCCGCCAGGATGCTCATGGGCGCTCCGAGAAGAGCGTCTGCCAAACCGTTGCTGAGAGCTCTCCACTGGCTTCCAGTGCGTGAGCAAATCGCCTTCAAATCTTCTTGCATGGTCCATAAAACACTCCAAGGCAAAGGTCCTCGGGCCCTGAGGAGCCTGATTTGTCCCTATAGACCCCCTCGGGCCCTCCGATCGGACCTTGAGAATTATGCCATAGTTTCTAGAGTAAGGAAGGCCCGCACAGGAGGCCGCCGTTTTTCAGTAAATGCGGCAAAAAATTGGAACGCTCTCCCCAGGCATATTCGGACTGAACCTTCCCTTCTTAAATTCCGAAAGCTGATTAAATTCTTTCTCTTCCCTAAAACTCCAGTCCCTTTTGAGTTCTATTATCTGTTAGGTAGCGCTGGGACGCTTTCGGGCAGCCATGCGCTTTACAAATCTAATTTCATTCATTTCATTTCATTTACTCAGGTACAGAAAAAAACTCCCTCTTGAAAAGGAGGGACGTCCAGTCTTTCCTAAAAAGGTTTGGAATAAACATCAACGGCAGCAACAACAGAAGCCCTGTTCTCGTGTAGGTTCGCCTCCACCTGACGCTTCTGAGCGTAGATATGATTTGCGTGACCGCTTTACAATTAAAACACCCGAAAGGTTCCAGGTACCTGATCCTCGTTCTCCTCGTACCTTTCAGGAATCGCTGTATCAACAATTTGGCAGCGGAGAACATCAGGATTGCAGGGAAGGCGAGTCCACGCCGGCTAGACGTGACCCACAGTGCCATTTTGTAAAAGTCAAGCAAGGGTAACAACCTCATTATCATGCCCCATTTCAGAAGAAAAAAGTTGCAGCTTTGACTGCAAGTATGCCTCAGATGGTGAGAACCCTGCTCCTCGACAGGAGCTGGCCGGTAACTCTCCTGGACAGTGAATCGCAGGTTACCATAGTGCAGCAGACACTCCATCAGCATCTGGAGGCGAAAGCAACTGACACTTTCATTATATTAGGGACCGCTGATACTCGAGTCACTCCTCCAGATAGACTTTACAATGTGACCCTCCAAATTGAAGGTGATATTAAATACGCTGTTAAAGCAGTGTTTTGGGAAAACCTCACTTCTTCTTATGAAATTTTATTGGCGGAGGTAGATTAGCCTCCCTCTTATGTTCTGGCTTCCTCTAGAGGAGAAGATGTTATCTTAGCAAGTTTTTCACGATATGTTCCTGATGACGATAAAATGGCTCATGCCTCCAAGTGGACTTTAGCGTTATCCCCAGCATTACATCGCAATCAGGTAGGTTGGGACGAGGGTTCCCCAGTTCATGTATTTCCTTTGCGTTCTACACCTCAGCCCCAACCACAGTATTAAATCAAACGAAATGCTAAAGTGTTCGTCAGGGAAATCTTGACCCAGTTAGAACACCAGGGTGTGATTGAACCCTGCGTTTCATCAATGAATAATCCTCTGTTCTGATATTGAAACCCAATGGTTCATATAGTATAGTTTTAGACTACAGACATTTGAACAGTCATGTTCGTACCTTTGTGGTTCAGAACACACATAGCTCTGCTTTAGTGAATAACATTCTTCACAAAAAATACAAAACCACCTTGGATATTTCCAATGGGTTTTTTAGTCACTCTCTGGCTCCCGAGAGCCGCTATTTAACTGCCTTCAGTGCGTTGGGCAATCAGCACCGATATGCGAGATTGCCTATGGGATAGAAGAATAGCCCTAGTGTGTTTGCGGCATGCATAGTCACTCTTTTACATGAAATCGACCCAGATGCCTTCTCGTACGTCTATGACCTGTACTTGACGGATAATGAATAACAGCCGCATCTCTGGCGTGTGGACCGCATTATCATACATTTTGCAAACATTGGTTACAAATGTAATTTTGCTAAGTCTCACATCGCCTTTTTGGCGGTTATTTTTCTTGGTTACGAGCCCAACAATGAAGGTATGGGGTTGGCCCCCCACTTTCTGGAGAAATGTATACAATTGCAACCTCCATCTACACTTAAAAAATTGCAATCTTTGCTAGGTTTTTTAATTTTGGGAGGACATACATTCCAGAGTCTCAAACCTCTTTACTCATTGATACAACCTTCTTTCTTAGCTTCCTGTTGGCTTCCGGAACATACACCAATTTTTTGGTCTCTGCAGTGTGATCTGCTTGTGACCAACTTCTTAACGCGTGGTAATTCTACAAATTTGGTAATGAGATTGCATCAGGGGCGTTAGGCTTTACTTACTTGATGTTCAATGAGGAAGACACTGTCCCCATTGCTTATAAATCGCATTTGTATACTCAAGCTGAGATGCTTTTCTCTCCTGCAGAAAAGTTTTGATAGCTGTCCAGATGGCGATTCTTAAAGAGCACTCTCTGGCTCAGGGTAAACGCATTTTCATGGTCTCGCCAGTAACTGCTTTAGAAGCAGTTACAAAGGCTAGTGTCTCAAATTCCAAAGCCTTGGATCTATGTTGGATACAATGGGCTAGTTCTTTGACGTCGGCTGATGTCAACTTTATCTTTGATCCATCTTTACAGACACAGGAGTTTTTACAATATGAACATGTTCAGCCTCATCCTTTATCATTATTTCCTCTTGATCAGTACAAAGGCATTATTTACACTGATGGATCTGCGCAGCCGGCCATTGGTTCTAAACATGCTTATTCAGCAGCCTGCGCAATTGTAGCAGGAGAGATTGTTGATGGGCATTCTTAATACTCCTTGGTACACACACAGTCTCTAGGTGATTGCACGACTCAATCGACGGAGCTACGTGCTTTGGTTTTAGCTCTGGAATTTGCTGAACCTGAGGTTCCTACACTTGTGTGCAATTTGTTTTACTGTGTACAATCCTTCAATGCCAATTTGTTCTTCAGGACACAAAATGATTTTTATGAGTCAAGGTAGCGCAATGAAGCATAAAACGCTTTGGGTTAAAGTGGCCGCTCTTAAGGAGTGCTTGCCACTCACACATGTTTTTATTACTTTGGGGCATCAACGTGTGGTAGCACACGCTGTTTGTAATTCGTTGGCTGATGAGGCAGCCACATCTATAGTAGCCGCTTGTTCAGTAGCAGCAGTCATCAGGTCTATGACTAAAATTGATGATGATATTCTAGCAGCAATTGCCGAGATGGGGGATCAGGTTTTTCCTTCACATTATTCATACCACTTGTCTTCCAATCAAGTCCTATTTGCTACTATTCCATCGTTGGGCATCGGCTGATTCTCAACAAGGACCGCAGACTTTCTTTGATCATTGTCGCTCATGAAGGCGAGGCTTCTGCTCATGCCGGAGTAACTGCGACTATTTCAATTTTATAGTAACCTTTCTGGTGGCATTTTTTATATCAACAGGCACCTAAATATGTTATTTCTTGTGACATTTGTCAACAAATTAAGCCTTCCAATGTTGTACATCCACCCCACAATCAGCTTTACATCTCCAGTCAGCCATTTAGCTGCATTTTTCTTGATCACTGCGGTCCTTTGACATCTGACACTGCATTTAAACACATCTTGGTTGCAGTGGATTCGTGCACTAGATTCCTTTGGGTTTGGCCTCAACGTAGTGCTGACACTCAAACTGTAATTAAAGATGTGTGTGTCTTTGTTGGGACATTTGCTTGTGGCACCCTCCATTCTGACCAAGGTCCTGTGTTTGCCTCTAAGACTTACCAGGATGCGATGAAGTCTCTGGGTGAAGGTGCAATTTTCGTATCTATATTGGCCTGAGGGCAATTCTGTGGTGGAACAGATGAACCATGACTTAAAGCAATCTTTGTCAGCGAGAGTCTTAGGTACTGGCAGGGGTTGGCTGATTCATCTCTATGGAGCCCAGTGTGCACTCAATAATCTCGCTAGAAGGTCTCTGAATGGGCGGACCCCATACAAAATGCTCTTTGACATTAAAATATTTGTGCCAGACATAGATGGTCTAGACGTTGTGGCGGCTCCCGCAACCTTTGACATAGATAATCATTGTGCTGTGTTACAGGATCTACAAAAAGCTTGGGATTCACAAGCGAAAGCCCAGTTGCCCTCATCAGTGGATCAGATACCTATTTCTAGCTGGCTTCCTAAAGTTGGAGATCTTGTCCAAGAAAAGGCGTAGAACAGAAAAGACATCGTACTGTGCACTGGTCAGAGTTCTTGGTTTGAAAGGCACCCGTACAGTGATCCTGCCTCCTTTGCCTGGTCGTAAGGAGAATCGTTACATTTCAATAGAACATGTCAAGCTACACCATATGCCGATACTGAATAGTATGCCTCCAAGCATTCCATGCCGGGTTCTTTCATTGAATTCGATGGCTTCTGTTTCTTTGACTACTCCCCAACACATGGCGGGGGAGATGGAAACTACAATTGATGTATTACCTGTTTTTCCTTCTACATCCAGATCTGGGATATTGAGTATGCTTGTCCTCCAGTTGAGGTCCTAATTGACATTCCTGAGAGTACGCTTCCCATCCCTGTTGTTTCAGCTAGGGTCCTGTGACTATTATATGGACCGTACTAGCTTTTCCTTTGTCACATCTTCCTCGTCATCTTCTGTGCTAGAGCTACCTACACGTACCAGTCTATTCATCTCCTGGTTCAAGAAGACTTGCCTAGTTCCTCCATGGACATACGTCTGGATGGTGCTGACGATGCTGTTCCTTTTCATGTGGATTGGGTTCGTGACTGTGTTTTTCCTCTTGATTAATGGCCATCATGTACCTGAACGCTCTGCTGTGAACTTTGTTGACGGAATTCTGGCCCCTCATACTTCGTGACATGTCATGAAAAGACACCAAGCCCTTGTCAATATTTCAGCGTTCGCTGTTGCTGATGGCATTGTTTGTGATTAAGTTTCGTACGATATCCATGGCCCAACCAAAATTTTGAACATTCCATACGTTTTCCACTTTTCCTTTGGAGATGTGTTTTTGTTGGATATACACTCTGATGACTGGGATGTTCATGCCGTTCATTCATTGTTCTCTAATTTGAAATATTATGCTGCTTTCGACACTGAAAACCTGTTCTTGAATTCTGCAAATTATGCTGATTTATTCTGTTATCAACATTATGGCCATCATTTTGTACATAAAACTCCGAGACCGTTTTTTAATTATACACAGTGTGGACATTGCCCGACACCTTTAAAGGGAAGATCAAAGACTCAACAGAGTAAATTTATACATTTTTCCAGTCACAATTTTTCAGACCCACAGTCCTATTTTTTAAACTAAAAGAGGCCATGCCAAATGAAATTTATGTTGACACATTCTAAATTAGTTTACTCCATGCCTCCATGTCCTTCAGGGATGATTTATCCATAAAGGGTTATGAGCATTAGAAGAATGCAATTGATTTAAAATCCATTTGGGGTACTAAAGATTGGCAACTAAAAGGCACTGAAACGTGCATCGTGCTTGTTTGATACACGGTACAACAGACTACTTGTTTTGGTTTAGCCACAGCCATAAATGTAAATACTCCCTCCACCCCATTTTTGGCTTCTTATGATACATGGCAAACACACACCAATTACACAATTAACAATTTGGCTGTCATGTTTCAAAATGGCACCCTTAACTCTTCTAATATTGACCCCTTGGGATGGTTAGTGTGGTTAATGAGCTCCAATGCATGCCAATTATGTTTTCTGAATACTACAAAGGGTTTTACACAAAGCAGACCTGATCCTCATTTCCCACAATCCCATACAGTTATCACATACTCTGTGGGTAAATTATGTCAGCAATGGTTGGAACATTCCACACTGTAGTCTGTGAAAGCACACCTTTCTCTTCTGTCAGGTGACATCGATTTGGTTGATTTTCTTTTAGGTCCGAAGTCCCTTCGTACTAAACGCTTTATGTATTTAGCGTATAATGAATTTTGGAAACTGTCACAGATGGAACCTGTGATGCTTCTGCACCAAATTGATCAAGCTAATTTAGAAAAAGTTCTTGCAGTTGTTGATAACAGCATTAATACACTGTCACCGTCTTCCCGTATATATACTTTGGATAATATTGTATCATCTGTCATTGACATTGTTCAACATGATCAGTTACGTTCTGTAATGCAGTTTGCTTGGACCTTGCAAACACTGAAAAATAGAAAAGTGCCATGGGATTATTTGAATGCTTCTGCACTGATTTTTCCTGTTTAATTTGACTGATAAAACAAAAATGGATGTCCATGAAAGACGCAACATACACATGGTTACATATTGAATAATTAGAACAGTTAGCATTTTCTGTAGCAGAGACTGATTCAGCTGAGTGGGTAATACATGGAGTTATTTCACTGCCCTTCTCATTTTTTCAGTTCAGTGCATTAAACACTACCCTATTGGTATATATGAGCCCCTCAGCAATAATTATATTCATAAATGATGGTTGTTACCTTTCACCCACAGATGTCAGCACGCGCATAAGGAAGCTTTCCTTACAGGGTAGGACTGCAATTCCAGTAGGACATGCCATATTCTGTAAACAAGTTAAACTGCATGGAGCCTGCAATGTTTCGGCACCTAATCTGGCTTGTTTTTCAAAAGGTACCCCTGTCCCAGCTATTATCGCACACTAACTTTGCTTTCTTTTGGCAGTTATCATATTTTAAATAACCACAACTGCTGCGGCTTATGGGCAGGCGTCCCGTATATAGTAACCGTTTCTCAATACACCAAATATTTAATTCCTCTGATACCAAGGGCCTTGTCCACTCTTTTAAACTCGTGGGATCCGGCCTGGTTTCTTCTTTTCAGACTATTTTTGGAGTAATACCAGTCTTTATTCATTCTATTTTTTCCAGCACCTTCGGAGGGATTCCTCTGGTGCTCCTGTTGATTTGCGGCGTGCAGGTTATCCTATGATTGCTTCACAATGGATGCTCTATCTGTGAAGGTACGAAGGGGGGGAAGATGGCGGCCGGATAACACGTCCGGTCGGAGGCTTCAGACTCGACCATGCAGGACTTTGCGTAGAGTCGCCCAATTACAACTAAAAATTGTAAAACCATACAGGCACGGACATTAAAACAATAACGGCTATGTGTGGGAAAAAGAAATGAAATGGTAACCTACTCCTCGAGCAGCAATGGAGAACGCTGGCCACATCAAGGTCGAGAGACACGGGAGACGCGGAGCGCTGCTGGGGTGTTTTTCGGGACGTGGGCGGCTGCTGCACTTGCAAGGAGAAGCCTTCGGAGTGCTGCCGGGAGACTCAGCTTTCACTTCCGGGGGGAAAGTGGCAGAGCTCGCTGGGGGTGTGAGGACCTAGCGTTACAAGCAGAGTATTCACTGGCCCCGGCTGAAGTGATTCTTGCCGCAGCATACAAGCACACCCACACTAATCGAGCCTCCTTTAGGGGTTTTAAATTAGTGAAGAAAAGCACCACAGTCCCGAAGGAAATATTTATTTGCCGCGAAAATAAAGGAGAGGAGAGGATTATCCCGGTGTATTAATACAAGCAAAGCTTTCGGTGGTGAAAGATACAGGCGGACAAGAAGCCCTTCATGAGACCCTGCAAGAGAAAAACAGCAAGTATCAGCCCATGAGCAAGGCATCGGGGGGGCGGAGAAAGGGCTTTCAGTGGGATTAACACCTACACTGACACTGAAACTGAAATTGATACTGACACCGTCATTGAGGACCCCAGAGAAGAGATCGATAGTAGAGAGAGGAAGAGCACCAAGACATCTGTTACATCTCTAGCCACATATTCTCTGTGGGAGCAGAAGGGGGGCAGAAGGGGGGGGCGGTAAAACCTCAACCAGAACAGACCAAGTTTGTAAGATCTTGTTACAGCCTCAGAAGTAGACAGTACCTCAAGCAGGACGGCAGCCCCCTGCACCCAAGGCAATCACACCGAAGAAGTCCAGTAAAAAGCCCAGGAAGGTACGCCCAATACCTAAGTGCAGAGCAGAGAAGCTAAAATCAGAAGAGAAGGGACAGGTCCCAAAAACAAGAGTTACTCCCTCTCTGAAAACTTTTTTTAAAGTCCAACAACTTGCACAGAACGCCGAAGACCTACCCGCTAAGAAACAGAGACAGCAACCGGCCCTACAGGATTTAAGGGACCCCTTTTCCACTGCCTCAGGAGTGCAACCTTCAAACCTAAAGACACAATTCAGGGGGAAATACCTCACATTTTCCGAAGGTATAGATACGACAAATATGGAAGAGGTAGACCGCACAGAAGAAGCGCCTCCATTGAGCACTGAGGGGAACCCAGTAGGAGAGGAAGTAGAAAATACCATAACTGGCTCTGGGTCTCAGGTTGACTCTACGGAGAAATTTTTGGAGAAAATATTAAGCGAAATGCGAGATAAATTTGCGATATCAGAGGCCAACCAAGGTAAAATTCAAGATGCATGCGAGGCACTGGACTGCAAGTTAAATGCACTTGGCGACAGGGTAACAGCAGTGGAAGAGGAGGTGGGTGCCCTCAGCAAGAAGGTCGATGCCCACCAAAGAGAGATTAGATCCTTAAAACAGGAGGGCAAAAACATGAGTGAGAAACTCGAGTCACTAGAAAACCAGGCCAGAAAAAACGACATACGAATTTTGAATGTACCGGAAAATCAAGAAGGTGCTGATATAAAAAAAATTGTAATAACACTTCTTGCAGAACATTTCTCGTGGGCAAGTAAGGAACTGCTCGAAGAGGATATACAAAGGGTTCACCGAGACCCATTCGGAAAAGCCAAAGAAAGGAAAACACCCAGGAAAATTCTCGTCAATTTTAAAACATATACGTTGAAGGAAAGAATCCTTGGTGAGGCGCTAAAAAAAGGAATCTTCAGTAAGGACAACTGGTCCTTCAGGATCAGGTCAGATATGTCCAAAGCCTCGCAAGACAGACAATGGGAACTGGGGCAATTCATGACGGAACTAAAATCTCTCGTGCTGTGGTGCAAATGAAGTTTCCTCCGTCACTAAGAATCATGTGGAGGAATAAAATGCGCAACATACGAGACCCTGAGGAGGTTAAAGAATTTCTTGAGATGGCCCGAGACAATATCAGGTCTGAAAACCCCATGAACCATTAGAAAACTACATTATGGAAAAGGCTGAAGGAACAATGTATAGGCGCAAATAAATAAATATAAGAGTCTAGGAGCCTGAAAAGGGCATGGAGAATGACCCAAAAAAAGAAGGAGGCTTGCCCAGGGAGGGTAAACAAGATATACATAAAGTTAAAGCAAAATATATGAAACAAAACACGGGTGGGGAGCAAATTAGGGAAAAAAAATCAAAAGAAATCCTCAATAATTCAGAAAAATTGGAAAATCAAGGTTCCGGCCAGTACAGTCATAATGACTAACTTTACTCAGCAATAATAGATGGGGTCAAACAGTAGTGAGTTTAATATACTCTCATGGAACGTAAACGGACTCAGGGTGAAAAACAGAAGAAACAGGATTTTAGAGTATTTAAAGACATCAGACAGTGAGGTTATCATATTACAAGAAACACACCTCCTGAAAAAAGAATGGAACCAAATAATGAAAAAT
Source organism: Lissotriton vulgaris (assembly GCF_964263255.1). Lineage (NCBI taxonomy): Eukaryota > Metazoa > Chordata > Amphibia > Caudata > Salamandridae > Lissotriton > Lissotriton vulgaris. The sequence continues at coordinate 463,720,353 of NC_141699.1, forward strand.
CTAGGGTGGGTGGATATGTACGTACGCACAAATCAGGAATGCAACATAAAAGGGATAGCTATAATCTTCAAGAAAACTCTTAAAATCAAGCTTGAATATTCCGATGTAGACAACAAAGGTAAATGGGCAATAGCTAGAGTAAGAATTGGGAATAACCTCTATACAATAGCAGGTTATTATGGCCCGAACACAGACGATCCGGGACCTTTACAAAAGTTGTGCACCCACTTATTGTCCGCTACCTCTCCAATAATTTTAGGTGGTGATTTCAATATAATTATGGACCCTAAAATAGACAGATCACCCCCGGGAAGATATTCAAATCTCCCAAAAATGAGAGAATGGCTTGGAAACTATAGGAGGGATCTAGACCTAATGGACATTTGGAAAATAAAAGGGGACAAAAGACAACCTTTAACCCTACACAACAAGAAACTTGGACATAGGTCAAGAATCGATTATTATTTAATTGATAGAAGCCTCTTAGAAGAGGTAACAAATCTGGAATACCTTCCAGCTCACCTGTCAGATCATTCTGCAGTCCGGCTTACGTTAAAAAGAACTAAAATTAAAATGCAAAGTAGACTGACAATTGAACAGGCTATTCTGCTCGACCAGCATTGTATACAGGAACTCAGGTCAGAAACAGAAAACTTCTTTGAAAATAACAGAGCAGGTACATCAAGACAAATTACATGGGATACCTATAAGACAGTCATTAGAGGGAAACTACTAAGCCAAGGGGCATTTAGATCAAAGACAATAAAACATAAGATAAGGGACTTGGAAAACTCTATAAATCTTCTGGACGCACAAATACTGGGTGAGCAAACAACAAACAAAAGGGAAGAGATGGAGAAGGAAAGAAAGACAAAAAGAATGTCTCGCTGACATCTTAGAAGACAGAGTAAGAACGAAGTGGGAAGCGAGTAAATTAGCAAACCTCGAGTATGGAGAAGGCTGTGGGAAACTACTAGCTTGGAAACTAAAATCAGATCTAGCAAGGAATAAGGTAGTAAATATACAACAAGACAGCCAGTCATCACCATCATCTGAGGAAATGGTAATAAGGCAGGAATTTACAAAATTCTTTGCTGAGTTATACTCCGAAGATGTCAACCCATCGCAACAACAAATAGAGGGTTACTTAAATACTCTACCCATTTTAGCCCTAACAGAGGAAGAGAAAAAGATCTAAATGAAGAATTCTCCAAAGAAGAAGTAGAGGAAGCAATAAAAGGGTTGAAAAAAGGGAGAGCTGCAGGTCCGGACGCTCTTCCAAACAAGTTATATATGGCACTCAGAGAAACTCTGTTGCCACAAATCACAGACCTACTCAATCTGGTGTATAAACAACACAAAAAGATCCCAGACTCTTGGAACCACACCATTATAACTATAATCTTAAAACCTGGAAATAAGCCCACAAGATGTGATTCATACCGGCCAATATCACTACTCAACTGTGATTATAAGATCTGCACACAAATCTTGGCAAAAAGGCTGGGGAGAGTGATGACCCAGTTGGTTCATAGTGATCAAAAAGGCTTCATCAGAGAAAGACAACTCCAGGACCTGACTCATGAACTATTTGGGGCAATAGACGTTGCTACCTCCGAAAAAAACCCTCTCACAATACTCACCTTTGATGCCGCAAAGGCGTTCGACCGGGTTAACTGGGTCTTTTTAAATAAGGTAATGAGAAAAAATAACCTGGGCGAATCTTTCTTACATATGGCGAAAGAGATCTATAAGACCCCAAGATCCAAAATCATGGTGAATGGAGACCTTACTAATAACATACGCATTGAAAGAGGAACTAGGCAAGTTTGCCCCCTTTCGCTATTACTTTTTAACTTGTATATTGAGCCACTGGCAAACCTAAGGGAAAATGAAAAAATACTACCATTCAAACACCAGGGGTGGTCCAAAAAAGTAGCTCTATATGCCGATGATTTAATGCTTTTCACCAATGATTATCAGTCTTCCATATCTGAAATCAAAATTTCCCTTGAGAATTTTGGGAAAGTCTCAGGTTATTTGATTAACCACTCCAAAACCGAGATTATGACTTGAAACACAAATTTCACCAATCCCAGTATCAAAAATGAAATTAAATACCTAGGAATTACATTAGTTCATGACCTGGAGAAAATCTCGCAGATAAACCTAAATTGTGTGGCAGCCGAAACAAGAAAACTTTTAAAAGTCTGCACTGGCCTCCCCTTAAGTTTCCTAGGCAGATCAAATATCATAAAAATGACTATTTTGCCCAAATATACCTACCTGTTTAATACAATTCCCTTAGAATTCAAAAGGAATTCACTGAAAAAACTACAGGGTGAAATTGCAAGCTTCATCTGGGCTTCTAAGGGAACCAGAATATCTTGGAGGAAAATTAGGAGAAGAAAAGAGCACGGAGGGATAGCCAGCCCTGATCTGTGGGAGTATTACAGAGCTTTTTACTTTAAGAACATGAGACAATTGTTGAGGGTTCACCAATACTATCCCGAATACCTTCAAGCAATGGCTAAGAGAGATGACCACTTCCTATATAAATTCGGCCATCCAAAATGTAAAAAAAAATAAAGTTGAAGGTCCTGAAAGACGCGGCCAGGCTATGGTTTCAGATCAGAGGGACCTTAAACATCTCATACTATAGCCCTCTGGCCGCCATATGGGACTCCCCGGGCACCCCAGACTGCCTAAAAGACAGCTTGGCAAACCCTCTGAAAACAGCCGACGTTAAGTACTGGGGTCAAATCATAAGAGGATCAACTCTGATCTCATGGGATGATCTTCATACTATCACTAAATTTACCATCTCTAATTTCAAATACTATCAGCTTTCTAGTTGGGCAAAAAGCCTCACAGAACACGAAAAGGATACCGAAGAGCTGGAGAAAGATATGCAGAAAGTTTTACCCATAAAGAAAGAGATAGCCAAATGGTACTGGGTCCTAATAACATCAGGAGACGAAAATCCTCAGACTGCAGAGTTAATCTGGGGGGAAGGATTTACAAATTTCAGACCCAGAGGGAGTATGGTTGAAGTCAATTGAAAAATGCTGGGCCACACTAAAATCAGCGGCTTTAAAAAGAAATCATCTCTTCACGATCTATATTGGACCCCAAAAAAACTGTCCAAATTTAAAGGGGCCCAAATCAGGAAACGTCCAAAATGCGGAGAGGAGAGAGCAGACGACATTCACATCTTTAAAGAGTGCCCATACCTGGACGGGTTTTGGTCTGTAGTGGGTAAGACTATAAGCTCGATCTTACAACAGCAACTAACTGTAAGTACCACCCTTGTACTCTTTGGGATTGATAGTAACATAGGAGTGGGTAAGCTAACAAAAAAGCAAGAAAATTTGTTTTTTGTCTTAATCCTCCTTGCAAGAAGAGAGATATGTATTAAATGGGTTAGCTCAGTACCCCCTACGATTGGGGAATGGATGAATTCAGTCTTGAAAATAAATAAACTAGACAGGAGGGGAAAGCATACCAATAGAAACAATTGCTGGACAATATGGGAAACTTATTTTAACCCAAACTCAGTGGTCGAGACGGAATGATGATCCTATAATTAAGCGATGGTAACATTCTGTTGATGGGTGCAATACTCATTGAGTAGTCAAGGTGACTATCTCTCTCCCACAATCGAAAAAACAGAAAAGTTATTTATGTGATGGTTCTAAAGGGGACTCCTCTGCAAAATCTTTGGGAAACTCCCCGTACACACTCGTATTCAGGGGCAGTGCTGGTACAGTTAATGCAGAGGCTGAACCTTGATGTTTCCATAAAACATAAAATCGCAATATGAGGATAAAAAAAGAAGAAAAAAAATGGTTACTGTCAAGAAATTCCCGTCGGAAAAGAGAAATCCGGCACCTGGAAATACGGACTACAAATCCCAGGAGGCTTAGCGGGTAATATTATGTAAACAAGAGACCCGTTACATAATTCCAGTAAACACGCCCTATAAAAGGAGGAACCCAACGGAAGAACACTGTCGGATATTGTGTTTACACCAACGTACCTGCTTCGTGGAGAGCAGCGTTCCGAAGAGGTAATCCCGTCAGGCTTGAACGGAGGTAGGTCGAGTCGTTACGCCCTGGGCCGTGTCTTGCCAAGTTTACCCTGTTCTTGACCCGGAAGCTCTACCGGAATACCATTGAGCGTTGCCCTGACTCGGCTGAGTCTAGGTGCCTTGGTCCGTGTGTTGGTTGGAGCCGAAGCTCCCAGCACGACCCTTAATCCAGGACTACTAACAGTAACGCACACCAGGAGGTGTTTTCCGCGTTACTGTTTAGAAAGTCCATAGGATCGATCGAGCGGCTGCTCTCGATCCCGGTGCATTACGAGGAAGAGGTCGAGCGGCTGCTCCCTTCAGGTAGAGACCCCGGCTGGGTGTTTCCCTGTCTCCTCTGCACTACATCACTCTGCGTACCCCTCACAGCATACCGATTGGCATTTTCGGCCATTTCTTCTCTGCCCTCTGTTGGCTTACGCCGGGACCGGCGTAATTGCAGAGGACGGTTGGAAACAAAGAGCTGTGGGTTGGTAACGTGGAAAGACTGGAGAATTCCAGTAACTATAACTTTCGTTTCCTTATTGTATCATTTTACCTTTATTAAAATAACTACAGTTAGCATTTTCTGTAGCAGAGACTGATTCAGCTGTGTGGTTAATACATGGAGTTATTTCACTGCCCTTCTCATTTTTTCAGTTCACAGTCTGCATTAAACACTACCCTATTGGTATATATGAGCCCCTCAGCAATAATTATATTCACAAATTATGGTTGTTACCTTTCACCCACAGATGTCAGCACGCGCATAAGGAAGTTTTCCTTAAAGGGTAGGACTGCGATTCCACAGTAGGACATGCCATATTCTGTAAACAAGTTAAACTGCATGGAGCCTGCAATGTTTCGGCACCTAATCTGGCTTGTTTTTCAAAAGGTACCCCTGTCCCAGCTATTATCGCACACTAACTTTGCTTTCTTTTGGCAGTTATCATATTTTAAATAACCACAACTGCTGCGGCTTATGGGCAGGCGTCCCGTATATAGTAACCGTTTCTCAATACACCAAATATTTAATTCCTCTGATACCAAGGGCCTTGTCCACTCTTTTAAACTCGTGGGATCCGGCCTGGTTTCTTCTTTTCAGACTATTTTTGGAGTAATACCAGTCTTTATTCATTCTATTTTTTCCAGCACCTTCGGAGGGATTCCTCTGGTGCTCCTGTTGATTTGCGGCGTGTAGGTTATTCTATTATTGCTTCACAATGGATACTCTATCTGTGGAGCTGCCAAACCCGGTCCACTTAAAACTATACCATGATCGGATGTGGCAGCTTTTTGGTTCTATGCCTATGGCATCGACTATTGGCTGACCTTCTGTTATGCCTACTTCACCATGTGCAACCTGTGTTCCACTGCCTCCAGTGCCCTTTTCAATGGGTCCTGGATGTCTGCCTTTCCAATACCTCATGCACTGCCCTGGATTACGATCTGTTATTGGGTCCGTTGAAGGTCCATGACCAGGAATGTGCCATGGGTAGGCGCCTGTTCTGCAATCCTTTGTTTGGACCAACGGCAGACTTCAGTACCTGTGCCCTTACGCAGAGCTCATAGCTCAGAGTTTCATCAAAGTTAATGCAGGTTGCCCTGAGTTGCTCCTAACAGTCTCTGGATATATCGTTCGTTCAACTCAACTGGATGGCATACCTTTTCACAATGGAACTGACAACATTCTGGTGTTCATGGCATTCTGCTTTTCCCGCAACATTTTTGTCTCCGAAGACTAATTATAAATGAATGGGTTTTTGAGCGCCCAATTGGCAAAACTATTTTTGGGCTTCATGCCTTTCCTGATTGGAGTCAGACTAAGATGCGTTTGCCTCTGCTTATCTCTGAATTTTGTCTTCGCATATGGCTAACGCTCTGGCAATGGGAAGGGTGTCACGTGGCCCATAGGGACATTGCCATTTTTCATTAAGTTAGCATGAGTACGTCGCAGCTTGCCTGCTGCTTTGGGGCACGTGCTACACGTCTTTATTTTTGCAATATTTCAATGACTGCTTTCAGATGAGAACTCATCTCTGTGTTCACTCTCTACATGGTCCTGGGATTTTAACTGAGCATTATGTGCAAAGTCGAACAACAATGCCCATTATTATGTTGTTCTGGCCAGACCTTAGCCCTTAGACAAAACATACAGATGCAGCTGTTGTTTGGACAAATGTACTTGGGTTTTATTAGAATACACAAATAGTTAGCACACACTTGGAGAGGGACTTTTCCAGAGAGAAGAGCAAGACAGCACCTATGATGTTGATCTAACATCTGTAGGCTAAGATATGATTGTCTGCTGAGAAAGCCCAGAGATCCTCTATTATATAATAATACTTCTTCTTAGCAAGGGGAGGGAGGTTAGGCGCTATAGTCTTTTCTCCATTGTCTGTCTGTGATGACATCTCCCTTCATGATATATGGACTAGCAGCTATGCGGACTATGTTTGTACTATGCATTTTCCTGATTGTTGTTGCATGTATACTGCATGTTAGGGCATGTTAGTTAAAATAAATACTTTAAACTGTTGTGTGTCTCTGTCACATTTTATTTGAACAAGTACAAGAGATTGAGCAAAAGGGTGTGTCTTATTACCGCAATTCTAGAGAGATCTGGGAGTGTTGTGTTCTGGGGTGTCTAATCAATTGTTTCTCTGGGAGTGAGTAGGAGAGCAAGTGAGAGACAATAGCTAATCTGTCCTGGGTTTGTGGGTACTAAGGTGGTAGGAAGACCCAGTTCCTATACACCAAGGTCCCATATTTCAGCACATAGTTTGGGTAATTGTGCAGAATCCCTGCAACAGTTGGGGGGAGGGACAGCTGTTAATGTATTTGTACAGATGTATGTATTGTTCAGCAGAACAAAGGCCTGCAATATCTATATTGGGAAGCAGGTTCCTGTCTCACAACTAGTTAGGAATGTGCCAGCAGTTTGGGTTTTTGAGAGGGGAAATACATTTGAATAAAATGGATACAGCTCTTCCCAATAGAAAGGCACGTGTTCAACCTATTGGAGTGCGCATATACATTCTCCTCAAATGAAGGAGGTTGGTTGGATCTCAGAACCATAACCAAGTTAATAGGTGTTTTGTGTCTAATCAAATCTTTCAGACTAAATTAGCCACTGCCAAATAGCTTTGAATGAATGGGAAAAATGTAATCTTGAAAGGCAAACGATGAGTTGCAGTGAAAGCCTAGTCTGTGATAAAACCCATATTGCCCTCTAGGCACTTACTCGACAGTAGTAGCAATTACCATGAGGGTAAAACCCGTAAATATGTAAATTAGGGCTTATTATTATATATAACAATAACTATGTCTGGTGTTCTACAAAAGAAGATGGGGAAACACAACTGTCCAGTTGAAATCAACTTCTTCCCGATTTTGAGGCTGAAGGAAGAATCCAAAACTGCTTGTACAAACCAGCAGATAACTATATCTACTTTGCCTATTATAGAGGGTAGATTTTCCGCAGCCTTGGTGGGCTGACAATCTGGATTTTATTAAAGAGGCAGAGGCTAATATTATGCAGTAAATCCTTTATTGCCACCACTCAGCAGCATCTTAAAAGCTTGTAGAACAAAAAACATTGAACATTTCAAACACAATAAAACCTCCCAGCACCCAGTCCACGTCCTTCTTTTATGAACAGCTTACTTAGATGTAAATATTACTTTTATTTAGTTCTTCTAAATGAAAAATATACATCTTCTTAGAAAACATTCTTATTCGAATACACACCATAGAAAGAAGACTTTCCAAAGATAATCCAGCATATTCTTAAACGTGTCCTGTAGTGAAACAAAAAAACAAATATATCAGGGACGAGTTAAAAAACACTCGAAGGGATAATATTACCCTCCGTGCCTTTAATAAAATCCTGATTTTCAGCCCACTAATACTGAAAAAAAATCTACATTTTATGTCAAGACACGGAGTTCAATTTTATGGAAGAATCAGAGGAGCTGTCAGCACAACGTAAAATGTCTTGCAGACTACCACCTACCATACCAGCTTTGGAAGCAGCTGCACCAATTACTGAATGAGCACCAAACAGTGACATCAACACCGGATTTCTGCATCATTTCTTTAATCCATCTTGCCTAAGTTGGTGAAAAAACTGTCTAATGAGGATGTCTGAAAGAAATAAGTAACTGATCCACACCAGGAGGTCTTAACAGCGTAGTACTACGTTCATATTCCTTTACACACTGAACACACACAGCTTCTTTCTCTCATCAAAGTAAGGATAAAAAATTGTAAAGGAGTTTGTCTTAGTTCTCTGCCTTAACTGAAAACATATCCCCTCAGGGTTAAAACACCGGAACGACACCTACAAAGAGCAAACATCCGAAACTCTATGGAAAGAAAGCAAACCTAACAATATTGTCAACTTAAAAGATTAATCCTTCAGATTCGGATCATCGTTTTCACTTCATGATTCCAGTTAAGAGAGAACCTTTGTGATGTCACAGAGCCCCCGAATATCTAGGGGCTTATTTACAAGGCCCTTGTGCCACTTTCGCGTCATTTTTAACATGGGAAAAGTGACGCAAAAGTGGCGCAAGGGCCATGTAAATCTGCCCCCTAGTGCCTGTAGGTTTAGCAATCCTAATACGCCTTAATAATCTTTTCAAAAAGAACAATTGATGGACAGAATGCAGAACAATGTCATACATTCACCCCAGTATAAAGATCTGGACCTAAATCCATTGTTTTTTTGCTCACCATGCCATTCCAGTTTGGACCCAGCCATATGCAAATCAGCTTGTTTCCGGTCCATGGAGGACCTGACTTGGCAGTTCGGGCTGGACTGTTCCCATGAGGCACAGGGTCAAGTCAAGTCTGCCTATTTCTCTATTACCTGCTCCAGCCAAGGTGCTTGAAAAACTAGTACAACAGCAATTAGCAAGCTTCTTTGAAGCCCACAGGTCTTTTCACGACTCACAACACGGGTTCAGACCAGGCTACAGCACTGAGTCAGCCCTGATCGAAATGGCCGACTCCGTTCGATGGAAGTTGGACGGGGGTGCGAGAGCGGTGTTGGTGCTGCTTGATCTGTCGGCAGCTTCCGACACCGTCTCCCACCCCGTCCTACTCGACCGCCTCCATTCCAAGGGCGTTCAAGGCAAGGCCTTGGAGTGGCTGTCTTCATTTCTAGCTAACCGGACACAGGCAGTGTTCACCCCTCCCTTTACCTCAGATAGCCGTCCACTCAAGTGGGGAGTCCCTCAGGGCTCCTCCTTAAGCCCTCTCCTGTTCAACGTTTACTTTTCCCCCCTGGCAGAGCTGATTGCCCAGTCTGGAATTAAAGCAACCTCATACGCTGATGACATTCAGCTCCTATTTTCCTATGATAATCCTTTCCAGTTTACTTTTGATCCACTAAAAGACTGCCTTCGCAACATCGCTCGTTGGATGGACAACAACTGTCTCCGGCTCAATGCTGGAAAGACCGAGGTCCTCTTTTTCCATCAGTCATCCCCACTAGACTCAAACCTGTGGTGGCCACTTGACCTGAGCATGCCCCCCCTCCCCCAAGGAATCAGTAAAAAACATAGGGGTTAGATGGGATTCCAGCCTCTCTTTCCACAATCAAGTACAGACGGTCTCTGCTGCTGGCTTCTCTAAAATAAGGATGGTCAAAAGATTTATTAACTTCCTTCCTAGCAACACCAGGAAAACCATTGTTCAGGGGCTCATAACTTCCCATTTAGACTACGCCAACGGCCTGTACATTGGACTCTCCTCTGGCCTCTGCCACCGGCTGCAAATAGTCCAGAATGCTGCAGTCCGACTGGTTTGTGGCATCTCCCTCAGAGAACACATCACGCCACTTCGACATAGGCTTCACTGGCTCCCAGTACAAAAAAGGGCCGAATTTAAAGCCCTCACACTGACGCACCGGGCAATCAAGGGGAAGGACTCCGCACACCTCTCCTTTTGCCTTCGCCCCTACAGAAATGCCAGATCCCTGTGATCCAACTCAAAAAATCTCCTCACCACCCCGAGATTTAAAAAGGTACGCTCCGGAGGAAAAACCTTCCAAGTATGTGCCTCCTCCCTTTGGAACAAACTCCCTCTCCCCATCAGGATGATTCTGGATGAACCTCCGTTTCGCAGAGCACTGAAAACTTTCCTCTTCTGCTATTAAAAAAGTCACCTACGTAAGTCTCCACACACACGAAGGAGCGCCGGGACACCCCGTTGGGGTAGCTGTGTGCTATACAAGATACACTAAATAAATAAATAAATTCTGTGAGTGAAGTCTCACAACATGGCTAACATGGAAGGTACGGGGAATCACTGACCCTACATTCATCCATAGTTCCACAAATGAAAGATGGTGGACATGACGCATTTCTGTGGATATGAATGTTTATTGCACATTCACTGGAGTGTTGTAGCTGTAGCAATACAGGGCCATGGAAAGTTCAGGTTGCAGTTTTTAGGACATGGAAGGCAGCCAACTAGAGCGAAGCTCGTGTTCGGAGTTAGGCTGCGCCAATATATGTACTTATGTTGTCCGTCGGCTAGACTGCCGACCTTGGTGGTGGAAACCAGGGTTCGAGCCTCGGGTTCACGTACACATCCTGTGATTGTAGGCAAATCACTTATTCTCCGTGTGCTTCAATGTGTAATGTAAATATGGTGCTCATTGAAAGCGCTCCAATACCTTCGGGTGTAGTTTGCGCTATATAAATATGCAAAACAAAAACTCTGCCTATCCCCACGCACTTATAAATTGACTATACACTCTCCTTGCAGTACTCTAATGACCCAGTCTCTACGTACGTACTTGTACAATGAGCGAGACAAAGTTACATAAGCAAAGTTTTCCCCACTGCTTGAGGTAACATGGTTGCATACGCTGTCTACAGCACAATGTACTGTGGTAGGGCCCATGGGCAGCATCTTGCAAACAAAATGAACACACGGACAGCTAGTTGAACTGGGTACGGGCACGTGCGCGCGACTCCTTTTTATTACCATGGTCACATGTCCAGTGACGTGTGTGCTGGGTGCATGTGGGGTGAGTGTAAGCCAGTTCTCCGGGAAGGGTTGGTGGTGGTAACAAGTGCAAAAGTAATTATCCAATCATACACAGAGATTCAATCATAAAGGGTCTGTGACTTGTGATGCAGTAAGGTAGGGGCACTACATGTGAAATAATACACAAAAGATTGTATCGTAAAGAGTCCATGACTTGTGGTGCACTGAGGTAGGGACGGAAGATCTGAAATCTTACACAAAACATTCTATTGTAAAGGGTCCATGAGTTGTGGTGCACTGAGGTAGGGGCAACAGAAGCAATCAGCGTGTGCAGAGCCAGTGATGATACGTGGTCCGGGCTGTCCGCACTGGGAGCAATGTCTTTTGCGTTCTGCAATCGCGACTTGAACAAGAGATGAAACATCTATGGTATACATTGTCGAAACATGTAGGTTTCAGGGACATTATAGTTCAAATTGTGAGCTATGCTGTCCGCAGTGCCATTCAGTGTTCGTTTGGACTTGCAAGATGAATTTGGTTATTGTACTAAAGCTATAACTGATATAAAACAAGTTCTTGAAGCAAGGATACTAAAAGGATATTGGATAGGTTTTGAGGGATGTTATACTTAGTTGCGTACTGCAGTTTTAATTAATGAATGAAGAGTCAATTTAATTGTGAGCTCTGATGACCGCAGTGTAGGCAGGAGGCAGCGGTCAGCAAGGGCCCACAGGCACGTGGCATTGAGTACAGGTGCACAGGCATTGGCAATTCAGTGTGTGTGCAGCCAGGGATGAAAGTGGTGCACTGAGTTAGTGGCACATGAAGGAACCAGCTTGTGTGGAGCCTGCAATGATGCGTGGTGCGATCGGGCCGCACTGGTAGCAATGTCTTTTGCCTACTGAATTCTGGTTTATTAAGTCCACATGGCGATGACTTATGGTGCACTGAGTTAGTGGTACATCTGGCGCTCAGCGTGTACACACTCTGCGATGATGCGTGGTCCAAGGGGGCCGCACTGGTAGCAATGTCTTTTGTCTAATGAATTCTGCCTTATTAAGGCCACGTGGCATTGACTTGTGGTACACTGAATTAGTGGAACCTTTGGCGCTCAGCGTGTGCACACTCTGCGAAGATGTGTGGTCCGTCGGTCGGGGAGCAATGTGTCTTGGCTACTGGACTGCGTTGTCTGGAATAGCCACTCCACCAGAATTGTGAGCGCTGCTGTCCGCAGTGTAGGCAGGAGGCAGCGGTCAGCAAGGGCCCACAGTAACGTGGACTTGAGCTGCACAGATTGGGAGCATTTGGTCTTCTTAACCCATTATAGTCTCTTACAAAATTTGCATCGCTACTAATCTTGAATTGTGCACCGTGCGAACCCCAGTGTAGGGCAGAGGCAGCGGTCAGGATGGGCCCACAGCCACGTGGCATTGAGTTGAGCTGCACAGTTAATGGCACCTGAAGTACTCAGCGTGTGTGCACCCTGCGATGATACACGGGCCACACTGGTAGCAATGTCTTTTAACAAATGAATTCTGCCTTATTAAGGCCACGTAGTGTTGATTTGTTGCGCACTGAGTTAGTGGTACCTCTGGCGCTCAGCGTGTATGCAGCCTGCGATCATGCGTGGTCTGGGCGGGCCGCAGTGGGAGCAATTTGTTTTGCTTACTGGACTGCGTCATCTGCAATCGGCACTGCATCTGAATTGTGAGACCTGCTGTGCGCACTGTAGATGGATGGCAGTAGTCGGTACAGTAAGTCTGCGGTGCTGTGCCGCTGGGTTCACAGGGGGCCAGTGTCGAAGAGGCCTGCGTTCATGGCAGCAGCTATGTGGCATGGTGAGGTTCGCCGATCTGGCAGACTCGTTGGCCTTCCCACAAGTGAGCCACACCCAGAGACCCAGCTTATATTTATTCATACTCTTACGCTGGAGTGGCGTACGTTGCACCAGAGCACTCCACTTCTGCTTCCAAGGGGGGACAACACAGCTACATGACTGAGATCTTCCGCACTGCCTGAGGTAACATGGTTGCGTCCACTGTGCACAACACTACAAGTATCAGTATTATATGTCCACATGGATAGGTTTGTGCTTTGCATAGTGAGGTCTGTCTAGCACATCACCGCTACACTTGGTATTGTGTGCATATTATTGATGTGTGACTTGCGTCCTTCACGCATACTTGGTTACCACATCACCAAACATTCAGCTATTGTGCGGCTGAGGGGCTATGGCGTTTTGGGAAAGTCCGTTGTCCTGTTCAGCGCTACCTCGGTGGTAGTCGGGGGGGGCGGGGGAGTGGTCAGGGGGGAGGTCCTGGGGGTGGTGGCGTGGGTGTTGTGGCCTTCTTGGGTGTCGGAGCTGCATGATCAGTAGCTCTATGACGTGTTGGTCTTTAGATGTGGCTCTGAGTTGGGCTCCAATTCACACTGTAGATAGTCGTCCTGCTTTACTCCAGTTAAAGGCTGATGTTAAATTCTTACTGCTAACTCGGCTTATCGCCTGATTTTTGGATCACATCGCAGATTTGGTTGGTCGTTGAAAATATGGGGAAGTGGTGTTTTTGTGTTTTTTTGGCACGGGAACGCCTACTCTGTATATCATTAACGCTAGTTGTGGCTCTCATTAGTGGCAATTTTTTTGGTGTAATGTATTGATGGAAAAGTGGTGAGATTTGCAGTTTTCACCAGGTTGAGAATGGGATGATAGATTAAAAACACAGAAAAAAAGATAGGTTTAATGAACATTATTTATAATTAGAATTTAGCATTTAAAAAAACAGAAATTCTTTGGAAAAAAAACATAGGTTTCAGGCATGTTATAGTTAGAAATTAGCATTTAAAAAATCTTAGAACTTCACTGAAAAAACCATAGGTTTCAGGGACTTTATAGTTAGTTGAACATTTCACTCATACAAAACCATAGAAATTCCCCCATTATAGTTAGTTGAGCTAACTATAACTCATGCCCCGCAATGCACTGCTGATGACATCACATATTACATCATTGATGACATCTCAAATGACATCATCCATGTGAAAATGTGATGCACCTTCTCACACCCTAATATAACCTTTGATACACCGTCTCCAAAATACAGAATACCATTTTTGAAACCATAGACACACCGATGCCAGTTACTACATATGTAGTCACTGATTTTTAGGTCTACACATACATCCACTCATTCACCCATACAATCACTCATACATGCAGTCCATCATCAATACAACACTATCATATGCACTCATACACCTACACAGACACTCATACAGCAGCACTCCTCCACAGTTACTCACACACCTAGTCAGTCAGGCAAAGAATCAATCACACTTTCATTGACTGACCTATACAGTTATACACACACCGCCTCACTTATTCAAACATATAGTAACACATACTTTACTCTATTATACAACCACTGATACAAGTGCACACTCATCTATATATCTACTCTTACAATCACTGATTCTCACATTTAGTCATTTTTATACACCAACTCTCACATACACTGCCTTTTACATATGTATTTAGTTGGACATGTACCACTGAGACATCCATTCACTCACCAACAGACCCAAACACACACTCACCCACACAACTGTTTTCACATGCACTCAAACGCACACACCCAGTCAATCAACCACTCTCACATCTATGCACAGTCACCCCACCCCCCACCCAACCACACACAGACTACTCAGGCAACTAATCAATAACCAATATAGACACTCATGTAGCTACTGACCAACTGATGCAGCAGCTTAGACAACAGACAGATTGATACAGACATTCACACAGTTTAGTCACTAACCCATGTATTTAGTGAGACACAATCACTCACTTAAACAGTCAGTCACACACCTACGAAATCCTCCATCCAGACACTTATACACCCACTCATTCTTCAAAAAACCTTGGCATATATATAATACATATGTAAACTTTATAGAAGCACACAATCACTGGATGATGTCATCAGAGATGTCATCCGTGATGTCACTGATTATGTCATGAATGATGTAATATGTGACGTCATCAGCAGTGCATTGCGAGGCGCGAGTTATAGTTAGCTCAACTAACTAGAACGGGGGAATTTCTATGGTTTTATATGAGTGCAATGTCCAACTAACTATAACGTCCCTGAAACCTATGGTTTTTTTCAGTGAATTTCTAAGGTTTTTTAAATGCTAATTTCGAACTAGAACGTACATATATATATATATATATATATATATATATATATATATATATATATATATATATATAACCCCTTGCACTGCAACAATACAACTAATAAAAAGGAAAGAAAGATAAGCAAGGTCTTAAATAGGTGTGAGCAAAAAGGAAATGTAGACAATAGGTTCCTCAAGGAGGAGGTATTGATGTTAAAAGATGACAGGGTAAACTGATCTTGATGGGTGCCCCAAGAGCAATATTAATGCGAGCTGCTAATAAATAGACAATTAATTTGATGTGTGAAGTGACAGAGTGTAAACCTGTGATTAGGGAGACCTCCGTTGATGTGGGTGGCATGATAAACTGACACCCAGAGCACTATTCTTTTTTGGTGCAGTCATGGTAGAAGAGCATACTTGGTGCATTCAAAGGATGTAGGAGTTAACCGTCAGATGGACATGTAATACGAGTAACAATTAGAAAGGCTTGGAGAACAGTGCACCAACCGACCAGAAATCGGATTGTAATGCAAATTCAGATTGAAGGAAGGGGTCAAATCAAAATACATTTTATAAACTGTACATGGGACAGAAAAATTAACTCGTCGTGAGAGATCTGAAGCAGTACTGAAATTTGGAAGATGCTCAGTCAATACAATCCAATCAGCCATTTGTCATTTCTATCCCTCGTTTGCCTCATGGATCTGCAAGATTAAGTAATGAATGTGCAGCATGACACCTTGGGAATACCAAGTGTGACTTAGAACCAGAAGAGAGGTAACAGATTAGCAAATACATTGATTGAACTAGCCAAAGCGTATTCATTAGGGTTATTAATGGCAGCACACCTTTGGATTAACCAACAGAGAATACGGATAATAAACGGGCAGAAAAAGTCAGCATATTGCATTCTAAACATGGATGCATAGGGTCCGATTATTCATAGTATTACGCTGCCATTACGTCACGCATTAGTCGTAAGAGCAACGCAAAACTAAAGTCAGATTTACCAAGCAACACCAGACCACCTTGCGTAGCCCTGTGTTACATGGGAAATCTGAAATAACGCAAGACAGTGCAAGTCACTGCCCCATGTTACTCTGACCTGTGAAGACGATACATGGGTAGAACGTGGGAGTTCCAACTCATCCACCCATATATTTTGTTGCATTACCAGAATTAATTACCATGACTGGCAAACCTGGGAATGTGTCAACATGCTACACATTCCAAGGGGAGGTGCAACAAAGAGATGGGATATCGTACCTACCCGCTAAGCATCTATTCGTAGCGTGTAGTGCTGTAGATTCATATGCTTAGCATACTCCTGCCATCTAATGTTGAGCTCTGACATTGGCAACTTATTTTTCTCTGAAGAAGTCTTTTGAGTAACAAGGTATAGGTGACTCCTCAATAGTCTGTATTGTGCGTAATCATCGGGTCCATTGGTAGATTGTTTTTCATTCATTGGTTGAGCTTGGTATAGGAGCAGGAGAGAGATAATAAAGATGAACATGCAAAGATATAGTTGAAATAAGAAGGAATATTTATGAATAGTGTGTACTTTAACAATTAGCTTCCGGGGTGGAGGGTGGGTACATATCAATCTACGGCACTACATGGTACAAATAGATTCTTACAGGTTAAGTAAAATTTTCCATTCGTAGCATGTGCTGGCCGTAGATACATATGCTTAGCATTGAATATATGCAAAAAGAAAAATTGATTGACAGAATGCAGAACAATGTCATATATTCACCCCAGTACAGAGATCTGGGCCTAAATCCATCGTTGTTTTGCTCACTTTGCCATTCCAGTTTGGACCCAACCATATGCAAATCAGTCTTGACCCTGCACCCAATGGGACCAGTGCAGCCCGAACTGCCAGGCCAGGTCCTCCCTGGACTGGAAACAAGCATCCTAGGACCGGTTTCATGCTCCCAGCCCTCATCAGCCAGGATAGCTTGACTCCAGTGGCATTGAGAGCGCGGGACCCACGTCTGGGCATACCCGTCCCATTTGGGGTGACAAATGCAAAAAGAACAATTTATGGACAGAATGCAGAACAATATCATACATTCAGTGCAGAGATCTGGGCCTAAATCCATAATTTTGTTGCTCACCATGCCATTTCAGTTTGGACCCAGCCATATGCAAATCAGTCTTGTCCCTGCACCCAATGGGACCAGTGCAGCCCGAACTGCCAGGCCAGGTCCTCCCTGGACTGGAAACAAGCATAATAGGACCGGTTTCGGACGTTCAACCCTCATCAGCCAGGATAGCTTGACTTCAGTGGCATGGAGAGCACGGGACCCACGTCTGGGCATACCCGTCCCACTCAGGGTGATAAATATAAAAAGAACAATTGATTGACAGAATGCAGAACAATGTCAAACATTCGCTCGAGTACAGAGATCTGGGCCTAAATCCATCGTTTTTTTGCACACCATGCCCAAGTTTGGACCCAGCCATATGCGTCCATCAATTGTTTCTTTTGCATATGTTGCCCTAAGTGGGAAGGGTATGCCCAGATGTGGGACCAGTGCTCACACCACCACTGGATTCAAGCTTGACTGTCTGATAAAGGGTGATGCCTTAAAACTGGTCCCAGGATGCTTGCTTCTGGTCCACGAAGGACCTGGTTGGGCAGTTCGGGCAGAACTGTTCCCATAAGGAACAGGGTCAAGACTGATTTGCATATGGCTGGGTCCAAACTGGGGTGCTGTGGTGAGCAAAAGAATGATGGATTAAACCCAGATCCTTGTGACTGGTGGGAATGTTTGCATTGTCCAGCATTCCATCCATCAATTGTTTATTTTGCATATAGCATTGAACGTAAAGCAGTGGCTAGCTAATGGTTGGTGTAGATGCTTGAAAAATTGTTCAGAATACTGCTTGACCCACTTTAGCTTTTACATCAACATAATAGCATTTTGTGAATGTATGTGGGATATTCCATGTAGCTGCTTTACAGATATCCGCTAGAAGAATATTTCCTAGGAAAGCCATAAATACCCCTTTTTTATGTGTGGCATGAACTCTTAAAGCTGTAGGTAGCACTTGTGTAGCTTTGTCCTGTACGGTAGGTGAAAGTGGTTGGATTTGTTCTGT
Organism: Lissotriton vulgaris; assembly: GCF_964263255.1. NCBI lineage: Eukaryota > Metazoa > Chordata > Amphibia > Caudata > Salamandridae > Lissotriton > Lissotriton vulgaris. The sequence goes on from NC_141699.1 coordinate 463,738,714, forward strand.
GAGACAGTAATGGACAAACGGTTTCCACTTTGCTGCATAACAAGCCCTTGTGGTTGGTCTGCAAGCTTGTTTGAGAATGGCCATACACTCTTGTGGAAGATTGAGGATTAAAAATTGTGGGACTTAAGGAGACGGATTGCAAGATTTATCTGTTTGGGGTTGGGGTGCAAGACGGTCCTCTGCAACTGAGTTAGAGGATGTGGTCTGATTGGCAGTTTCTCTTGTGGCACAACAGATAGTTGTATTAGGGTTATTAACCATGCTTACTGAGCCCATGTTTGGGAGATTAGAATAAGTGTGAGGGATGTTTGAGTGAGCTTCTGAAACAAGTAAGGAGGGGGGGGGGGTGCGTAGACAAATTTTCCAGACCAGTTGATCCATAGGGCATTGCCTTTGGATTGTGGGTGAGGAAACCTGGAGGCAAAGCTTTGACATTTTCCGTTCTGGTGAGTGGCAAGGTAGTCTATTTCCAGGGTTCCCCACGACTGGAAATAGGAGTGGAGTAGCGTATCTATTTCCCACTCGTGTACTTGCTGTTGCATCCTGCTGAGCATATCTGCAAAGTCGTTGTCCACCCCGGGAGGTATTCTTCTAGGAGGTGGCTGTTGTGATGTATGGCCCAGTACCATTGGCGCTCTGCTATGCAGAAGAGCTTTACAGAATGTGTGCCTCCCTGTTTTTGAATGTAGTACATGGCCATGTTGCCTGTATGAACTAGAACTACTTTGTGGTGAAGATGTTGTGGAAAAGCTTTGACAGCTAACTGAATTGCTAGAAGCTCCACATGATTGTTGTGTAGACATCTTTGCACTAACTGTAAACATTGTTGTTTGTTTGCACTCTTGATCAACCAATCCTCTAAGTATGGGAACACCTGTGTGCACTGCCTTCTGAGATGAGGTGCTACTACTGCGAGGCACTTTGTGAATACCCTTGGTGCAGTAGTCACTCCGAATTGCAACACTGAATTGATAATGTTGGTCACTTACTTGAAAAGGAGGTAGCGCCGATAAACGGTTGTATTGGTATGTGAAAAGAGGCGTCTTTGAAATTATGGCTGTCATGTGATCTCCTTGCTGCAACAATGGTATGACTTCCTGGAGTGTTTCCAGGTGGAAGTGTCCAATAGGATGCATTTGTTAAGAGGCCTGAGCTCTAGTGTAAATTCCCATCCTTCTTTGGAATGAGGAAGTACAATGAGTACACTCCTTGTTCCTGCTGTTAACTTGGGACAGGCTCTATGACCCCTTTTTGAAGCAAAGCTTGAACCTCCTCTTGTAAGAAAGATTGAGAGGTGTTCTGTTGACATAGTTTGTGTTCCAGGCAGGATATTGGGAGGACCAGGAGAGTTTGAGACAATATCCGTCTTTTATTATTGACAGGACACACTGATTAGATGTAATATGTTCCTAGTTTGTGAGGTAGTCCTGTAGACCCAGACCCACCTCCACAGGTGTTAAGTGTGGAGGTTGAGGAGAAGAGAGTCACTGCTTGTTGGAAGTGGTTCCTTTGGAAGTGGCTCCACTTCACGTCCCCTGTCTTAAGACCCCACCCCCTAGTGTATTTTGAGTGATAGGGGCTTTGTGTTTTTTTGAAGGGTAAAAGTGTCTGTAGGGGTGGCTGTTTTGGACGCCAGTCTGTATTGCCTCGTCTGAAGAAGAAAATAACATTTGTTAAGTTTGAAGCGCACCCACGGCTTCCACGTTATCATGTCCCCAATTCATTTTTTCAAGCATTACATCTACTTGGGCTCAAACAACTGTTGCCCATCAAATGGTATGTTCAGTAGATATTGCTGCACATAAGATTTAGAACCTTATAATCTGAGCCAAGCATAGCACCTAATGATAATGCTGGCATTTACCTCCCTGGTACTGGTGTCGGCTGCATCTAATGCGCACTGAATTGTGGCATTGGATACTATTTACCCGTCATCCTCTAATTCTGATCCTCATTGTTTATATACTTTTGGGAGATGCTGGAGTAACCCCTGCATTTCATCCCATTGTGCCCACTTATATTTAGACCGGATGGCCACTGAGTTTGCTAGCCTAAGGTGGTTGACAGCTTGGACTGGCACTGGCTTACCAGCTGCATCATATTTCTTGCTCTCCTATCAGTGGTAGTGGCACCACCAGTCCCTTGTGAGTTGGCCTGTTTCCTAGTTGTATGCACGACTTAGTCTGGAGGGACATGGCCCTAGATGTAAGTGGGGTCAGTTGGCGAAAATGTTTACTTTTTGTCAACCTGTGGTGATATAACCCATGATTTTTCGGGTTGCTTGAAGATTTTCGCTGTGGGTATAAGCATGCCTTTTGGCATCAGTTAGAACTGCACAGTGCGCTGTATTTTGGAGTGGGTTTCGACCATAAAATCATCCTCATCCTGTGGGGTATGCATGCCTCCCTTATGGTATTTCTCACAGTGGAAAACTTCATGGGATGAAGTAGTGTGGTCTGTTGGTGAGGGTATAGGAGGATATACATCCGGGTCTGTATCCCCCCCCCTCATCATAGCTGTCCCAATGCTTGTCAATATCCCCAGTGTCACCTTGTGGATCAGGGTACTTAGGTGCATCATAGGGGTCAATATGGGGAATTGGACCATGTTCCCTTGAGAATGACGGTATAGGTGACCGTTGTAGCAGATTGTGCAAGGAGTGCAGTGGTTATACTGGGTGAAGTGAAGGAGGAGGCAACCGTGGAAGACGAGGAAAGGGTAAAGGCCGTGGAGCAGTTGGTGTTTGAGGAAACTGTATGTGGCTAGAACCTTTATCCTTTTGCTTCTTGCGTGCAGGCTTTGGTAATTGGGGACCCCATGATCTCTTCCTAGTCTGGGTTGATGAACAGTGCCTTTCGCTTTGCATCAAGGTGTTCTTGCAATTTGGTGAGGATAGAATCAACTGGCCATTCCTTCGGCTCTATGGTGTTTTTGCAGCTTTCGACATCAAAAGAGTTTTTGGTGCCAAAGATGTTTTTGATGCCGATAAAGTTTGGGATGGTAATATGTTTTGGGCACCGAGAGAGTTGTATGTGGCGTTGATTTAGGCTCCGAAGGCCTGAAAGTCTTTCAGGCTCACATGGTAAGAGGCCTAGTAAGAAACACCGCCATCTACATGCTCATGTTTCTTAAGTTGCCTTCTCTTTTACATACGATGACTTCTGACACAGTTTGTGGGGGTGGGGGGTGTCAATGCAGGATAACATTCTCTGAATCTGCATTGCTTACATTTCTACTTCGTGGGTACATTAAGACAACACTTTGAACATTCAGTACAAGGTATAAAATACACTGTGCAAAATGTCTTTATTGTTATTATCCGTAAGGGGACTATGCTATTCAGCTAAAACAAACAATTGCAGCCTGACAGGGGTTGGAACATGGCCACACAGGTGTTGTTATAAATATATAACCACTTTAGTGTTTAGGCAGAGGAGCACTCACCTGACATCATGAGGTCACTTCATGAAGGAATTCCAGCTCAGCTGATTCTTGTATTCCGGCATGAGGTATGACCAGTTCTACACCAAGGCGGGCAACCTGATGACTCTCACTAACAAGTAATGGGGAGTTAGTCCATCTGGCAGGGATTTGCCAGATCCGCCACCCTAGGCAGAATTAGGTTAGGTAGCGCTGGGTAGGAGTACATTATAAATAGTACTTTTATGCCTGCAAATATACACTGTTAGCACTATGGTAGAAATGTTCATCTTTTTGGCTGCTCTTGTATTGCTAAATACACTAATCTGCTTCATTCTAGTCATAATCACAGAACACATTTTATACAAGAATCACAATGCTTCAATAAATATTGTAACACCTTGCTGAGTATTTCTTGTGTACTTCTTTGGGTATGCATGAGAGTCCAAATTAAAGGGTTCTAGATCTATTGGCACGATTTCCTTGGGGGATCAGGGTTGTCATGTTCTGAGGCTGCAATGCATTTGTTACCCTGTAAGATTAGAGGGTTTGAATGGTGCACTGTGAGCTAGCAGGACTATAGCCCAACATATCCTGAGGATGTGCAAGCAATCAGTCTGGCACAATACCGACATTTATGTTGTCGAACAAATGCACAGTTTTACAGGAGGAGGTAAAAGCCATACGACATGGCATCGTCAATGCTATAGTTTGGGCTCTTATTTAATTGATTACCCAAGCAGTTTTATTTTGTATACCCAAAGTCCCCATCTCACCTGTAAACGGGAGACCTCCTTGGTGTTAGGGGAAAATACTCCTCAGCGAGTAGGTTTACCTTATGTATTGGCTGTAGACTTTTCAAGCCTGAACCTTTCAAAGGATCTCCTCCAAATGGTTAACCCTCTGTGATTCTATATATCCAAATGTCTGAAACAAATGACATAATTGTTAGCATATCAGGTAACTGCAACATGTGTAACACAAATGTTATTGCAAAGTGGTCTGCCAAAGACGTGTGGAGACTTTACCTTTATGGTGGAGGCTCACAAAGCATTTAAGACAGGGATATTCTATTTGTGGGTTAGATTTCCAGCAGTTAATACAACTACAAGACTGCTTCACACAGATGCTGAAGATACAGTACCTAACAAACAAGTTACTTACCTTCGGTAACAATATATCTGTAAGAAACATTGGTTAGTTACAGATTCCTTACCTTAGAATTACCCCCAGGTGTCAGACTGGATCCTGAACGTTTTTCTTCAGCAGTACCCCTGCACGTCGAAAGGTGGCGTCGGTCAACTCCGCGCTCGGCGTCGGCAGGATGATGTTGCGGTAACTACATAGACGCCTCCCTTGCATAGTGACTTCAGTTCTGTACACGACTTTCCACGCCAGAAGTGCAGCGCCATGCAAGACACTGACCACTGGTGCACAAAACTAGGGCCCTGAAAGGAAATCCTTAACCCTAGAAATCAGTTCGCAGAATGGGGAGGATGGGTTGGGTGGTAAGGAATCTATAACTAACTTATGTTTCTTACAGATATATTGTTACCAAAGGTAAGTAACTTGTTCATCTGAAAGAAACAGTTAGTTATAGATTCCTTACATTAGAATAGATGCCCCAGCAGTACCAACCCTGTAGGTGGGTCTACAAACCACGTTCACACCAGAAAGTCCTGGAGAACATAACGGCCAAATAAGCCGTCTCTCCGGACTGGACTGTTCAGGCAGTAGTGTTTGGTGAACGTGTGCAGCGATGCCCACGTAGCTGCCTGACAGATGTTATTTAGGGGAACTCCTCATCCCAAAGCAGTAGTAGCTGCCGTCGCCCTGGTGGAATGGGCGTGCAGCCCAACTGGAGGCTCCTTCTTTGGCAAAGAATAGCAGGCTTTGATGCACAGGACGACCCACCTGGAGATGATCCGTTTGTGCATAGCCCAACCCTTCTTAGCGCCCAAGTAACCAACAAAGAGCTGGTCATCCACCTAGAATTGTTTGGTGCGATCCAAGCAGAAGGAAAGCGCATCCTTTGGATCCAGATGGTGGAGCTTGTGTTCCTCTTTCAAAGGATGCGGATGTGTAAAGACAGTGGGCAAAGTGATGGTTTGGCCAATGTGGAAAGAAGTAACCACCTTGGGAGGGAAGGAAGGTCTAGTTCTAAAGACAACCTTGTCTGGATGGACAGCCAGAAAGGGAGGTTTGGAAGAAAGAGCTTGTAGCTCACTCACCCTGCGTGCAGAGGTGATGGCCACCAGAAAGGCAGTTTTCAGATTGAGAAGTCTGAGAGAACAGTTATGTAGTGGCTCAAAGGTAGCCCACATAAGATAGGTAAGAACCAAGTTCAAGTACCACTGAGGTATTACTAAGGGAATAGGAGGAAAAAGATGAGTAATGCCCTTAAGAAATATATTTACAACAGGGGACTTGAAAAGAGAAGGCTGATCAGGAAGCCTAAGAAAGGATGAAATGGCCGAGAGGTAGCCATTCAGAGTGCCCAGACCAGAGCCCAGATGGATCAAAGAAAGGAGGAACAAGAGAACCTCGGAAAGAGGGGCGGAAAGGGGACCCACAGCCTTTGCTGTGCACCATGCCACAAATGTGTTCCATCTACAGGCGTATACCGTCTTAGTGGAGGGACGCTTGGCTGCCAAGATAACCTCGCAGACTTCGAGAGTCAGGTCAAATGACGTCAATTGCCCCGCTCCATCTCCACGCAAGGAATTGGAGGCTGGGGACCGTCCCCTGCTGCTCAAACAGAAGATCCCCTCGAAGAGGCAGTCGGATTGGAGGATCGATGACCATGTTGAGAATCTGGGGATACCGGGCCCGGTCGCGCTTAATCTTCTTCAGCACTCTGGGCATAAGTGGTATAGGCGGAAAGGCGTATACAAGACTGCAACTCCACTCGCGACGAAAAGCGTCACCTAGCGAGTGGCACCTTGGAAATTCCAACACGCAAAATTACTGACATTGCACATTCTCTTCGGTAGCGAATAGATCTAACCAAGGCTCTCCCCACCGTTTAAAGACACCTTGCACCACCACTGAGTGAAGACGCCATTCGTGATCCATCATGCACCTGTGCCTGAGTTCATCCGCCCTGGCTTTCAGAGAACCTGCCTGGTGTTGAACCTCCAGGCATATGCCCTGATGTTCCAGCCAAGTCCAGAGATGGAGAGCCTCTTGACAGGGTCCACGACCCCACTCACCCGGTTTGATGCAGTACCACATGGCGGTGGTGTTGTCCGTGAACACCTGCACTACTCTTCCCCGGACAGAGGGAAGGAATGTTTTGAGTGCAAGACGAATCGCCCGAAGCTCCAGAAGGTTGATATGGAGCCCGGACTCTGCCGGAGACCAGAGGCCTCTGATCTCCGCCTCCCCCACGTGGCGGCCCCACCTCAGAAGTGATTCATCGGTCATCACTGTGAACTCTGGTTGAGGAAGGGAGAGGGATCTTTTGTCGACCCAATCCTGGTTTGTGAGCCACCACTGCAGTTGGTGTGCAGTGCCCTCCGAGATCTGGACGCAATCGGACAGGTTCCCCAATGCTGTGCTCATTGGAACTTAAGGTTCCACTGCAGAGCCCGCATATGCCATCTGGCATGATCCACCAGCAGGATGCAGGAGGCCCAGTAGCCGGAGGGTCATCCTGAACGAAACCTGGGATAGAGGCTAAAAGATCAGACTCATAGCCTGAATATGATGGACTCGCTGTGCGGGAGTATAAACCCAAAACTGCGTTGCGTCCAGAACTGCTCCAATAAAAAGGAGCTTCTGAGAGGGAGACAGGTGTGACTCTGGCACATTGATGGAGACCCTAGTGAATGCAGGAGGTCTGCTGTAGTCTGGAGGTGGGAGATAAATGCCTGGGGCGAGCCTGCCTTCAACAACCAGTAGTCGAGATAAGGGAAGACTGGAACCCCTGATCTATGCAGATGAGCTGCGACCACTGCCATCACTTTTGTGAACACCCAAAAGGTGCTGGTAAGGCTAAAGGGGAGCACAGTAAACTGAAAATGCTCGTGGCCTACCGTGAACTGCAGGTAACGCCGGTAGGACGGGGATGTGAAAATAAGCGTCCTGCAAGTCCAACGCTATCATCCAGTTTCCAGGGTCGAGGGCAGACAGGCCCTGAGACAGGGTCAACATTTTGAACTTCTCCTTCCAGAGTAAGGGGTTGACATTCCTGAGATCCTAGATAGGACGCAGGCCCTTGTCCTTGTTGGGCACAAGAAAGTAGTGGGAATAGCAACCACAACTTACTTCTGGGGCAGGAACTCACTCAATGGCTCCCTTGGCCAAGTGAGCCGTAACTTCCTGTTGGAGAAGGGACAGATGATCCCACGACAAACAATGGTCCTGAGGCATGACTGGGTAGATAGTCTCGAGGGGGAGGGAGTAGCCCCTTTGGACCATCTGCAAAACCCACATGTCCGACGTGATGGTGCACCAGTGGGGGAGATGATGGCGAATCCTGCCACCCACTGGCGTGTGATGGGCCTGAAAGTTCGGACTAGAGGGGTTTGGAGGCTGCTGCAGATGGGGCTGTGGTGGACTGACCTGCCCGCTGGCCCCCGGAACCAGGGCGGTGGTACCCACATTCCTGGCCAGCTTGCACCGGCCATTGACCCAGGAAGGAACGTGGTGGTGCAACCCTTCCGCAGCCACGAAAGGGGCGAAAAGCAGACAGTGCAGGGCGTGTGGTGGAGAGGCCCAAGGACTTGTCCGTAGCCAGAGAGTCCTTGAAGTGCTCTAGCACACTGTCTGCTTTGTCACCGAAAAGGCGATGACCATCAAAGGGCATGTCCATCAGGTGTTCTGGACATCCCCAGAAAAACCAGTCGACCTCAGCCAGGCATAGCGTTGAATGGATACAAACGTTGAAATCATCCTACCCAGTGAGTTGGCGGTGTCCAGTCCACAGCAGATGGTAAACTTTGCTGCGTCTCTCACCTCAGCAACTACAGGGAGAGCACAGTCTAGGCCTCCTCCGGACACTGGGACAGCACCTGCGCCGCCAACGCATTTTACACAGAGTGGGAATAACGGCCCAACAGACATGCAGTGTTTACCGACCGCAGTCCCAAGCTGGAGGAAGAAAACATCCTCTTCCCAAGTTGGTCCAGCTTTTTGGATTCCCCATCAGGTGGAGCATTAGGGAATGCGCCTTTGGATGTCGAGGCTTGGACCACCAAGCTCTCAGGGGTGGGGTGTTGGGAGAGGAAAGTGGGGTCACCCGGGGCCAGGCGGTGGCGTCGGGCAATCATCCTATCCACAGGAGCCCTTGTTTTGGGCCTGGACCAGGTGCCCAAAAGGATGTTGGTTAGGGCATCATTGAATGGCAGCAGGGGCTTCGAAGAGCTCACTGCCAGCTGAAGCACCTCTGTCAGGAGGTTAGTCTTGACTGCCACCATAAGTAGCTCGAGGTAGAGAGCTTCGGCCGCCCTACGCAACACCACTGCGTATGACGCTTCCTCCTCCATAGCCACGGTAGGAAGAGACAACATGCCAAGGTCTGGGGAGATATCCAGACCACTGGCATCCCCCAGTTCCTCTCTCGAGTCTGGACCATAATCCAACTGGTCGGTCAAAGGGTCTCCAGACCCCTCCCAGTCTTCCTCCTCCTCCTCTGGCTGCCAATCTGGCTGAAAAGGGCCAGGGTGGAACACAGGCCCAAAAATACCCATCAACGCCGGTCCAGCTCCATGTCCACATCGAGGCGGAAGCCGGGGTCGAAGCCAGCTGGGGTCCAGCCAGTGCCAGCTGCAGACGTGGTGCCGGTGGAAGTGGTGCCGGTGGAATCGGCGCTGGTGGAGGGGTTACAAGGTCGATCGGCGCCAATCCTGATCCAGGCCTGGATCCAAGGGGGCCCTGCGGTGCCGAGACCGAAGCCGCCAGCGTCGAAGGCCTAGGGCCCTCAGCCCAGTCTGCAGGGCCCGAAGGCACGCCGGCGGAGTCGGGCTGCCCAAAGATGGCATGCATCACTTCGTACTACTTTCCTCTTCCAAGAAGTGGGATGAGAAGAAAAAGAAAAGACTAAGCCAAGGGGTGGGTCTCCTCAACAGAAGGCCAATGAAAAACGCAATAACCTGCATAACTATGATAAAATTAAAGCACCTGATAGCTATCAGGATACTGATATACGTTCATCTTGTTCCTTTTAGGAGACATCCGAAAAATGATCAGAGAGAGGGGAATGGTAAGAACGCAAATCAGAGGAGTATGTGAAACCAAAGTAGGAACTGCAACGCTGGTCTGGTTGCATAATGAAAAAGGAAGACAAACCTAAACAAAGCATCAATTCAAAAAGAAGGTAGCAGGACTCCAAGTCAAGCATGACACGTATATTGAGGGCACTGCTTCTGAGCAGGGAGTGGGCTCTGACCATGCTGGACAGCATGGCGGAAGTCACAATAGTTCACTGAAACCTGATGGATTGTTTGACGGCAGTAGCGTTGAGTGAGAATATACAGGTGTAAACACTGGATTCTAGTGTCCTGCATAGTTTATGAGATGCAACTCCAATTAGAGGGGTAAGTACCAAGATGCATTAATGTTCTCTTTTGGGAGAACTTGTCATTCAGCTATGACATTCTCATGGCTGAAAAGTATTGGCCACCTGAATTTGTAATGGATTGCCCAAACTGTAATTTTACCTACCTTGTCTGACCTCGTTCCAGAATCAGTAAAACATTCATACGCCAAGGCTTGGGCGTTATATACCGCAACTATGTGGGGTGTTACCATGAAATACCATTGAGGTCGACGCCACAACCTCAAAGACAATACCCAATCCCAAAGTTGTCGGATCACCAGACCAGCACAAGTTCCTACCACCCAGGGTTCAACCCCCAGGTCTCCCGATAAAAATGCTACTTAACTTGTGTGGGTGGGCTACGAGCCTCCAACAGGGAATGGCCCAAAATGTATTGTGGAGGCATCAAAATTATCTATCTCAAAATTACCTTCTTATATGTGGGGGGTGTATCACCTGCATTTTTTGGACCCGGGCTTAGCATCCCACATATTATTCCCTTGGTGACTAGTTTCCATAAAGATGTAAGGGCAGAAGGTGTTCAACTCCGAGAGAGTATGCACGATGGTAAAGAGCAAAAATAAACACCAAAACTTTACTGCACACCCATCCACTAGTCAATCACAGGCATGCTGGTTAGATTTGGCACAAATGGTTCCTAAAAAAAAACATTTATTCACCAATGTCTTTACGAAATACAATCCGCAAAAGTAATTGTGAATAATGTCAACATTAGATCAAAGAACCATCGACTTCCAGCTTATGAGCTGTAAAGCAATGTCAAGGTACCAACCACTTTACAGTCCATTCACACGCCTTTCATGTGTCAGACATAAAAAACTATTCACATTGCCAGCTGTGGCCCAACACAAAACACTACTTACATTTAAAAAATAAAATTAGAATATTGTATATAATGACATTATTCAGAACTTTTGTAAACTACGGATTACACACAACAATCATTGAAATCTATTCCCTAATTGAGACTATGACAACAGCTGCTTTTACGTTAAAACCCCAAACAAAAGGATAGATGCAACGCTATATTATATCTAATCTAAGAAGGAATCTGCTTAGAGCCCTGAAGAAGTCTGCGAGGATGAAACATGTTGGCTACGGTTCGTAATGGAATGTGAAAAGAAGAAAATGAATAAAAGATTATAAATCTTACATGTTTAATGGATATTATGTATTGAAAAACGTATGTGCTAATCATATAAAGTAAATTTGCTGAACTTCTATCTGACATGATTCACATATTTTAAGGTGCTGAACCACTGTAGATTGATTCAAAATCTAGAAGATTTTCCCTTTTGGGAGTTGAGGGTTCTGTGCACCAAAGCAAGCATTCAACTGTCCCCACTGTTAAGGTAAGTGCAGCCATTATTCCCTTAATCTCATCTATAGCTAAACGGTTTCATTTACAAACAGCGGCATTCAAGGGGCCCATCACTCTCGCACGCCAACAGGACTAACACACCAATCTCACCAGAAAATTTTCACAATATTGCCCTCATAATGGGGAGCACTATGGCCCAATGTACCACTCCCCAACATAGCAATACGTTGAAACCATGGTGTCTGGTGGCATTCTGCCCCCCCCCAATCGGCAAATAGGGGGCAAATGGACCTAATAATAGGGCTGATGTACCCTTTTGGGGTGGAAAATGGGCACAAATGCCCCCATATTAGGGAGCGACCTTGGCCCAAGGGACCGCTCCCCAACATAGCAATACGTTAAATCCATGACGTCTAGTAGCATTATTCCCCCACTGGGGGCAGAAGAGCCTAAAAATAAGGCCAATCTTACAGGGAGGGTGGGGGGGAATAGTCAAAACAGTACCCAAATTATTGGGGAAGCGACCCTTGCCCAAGAAGCTGCTCCCCTACAAAATAAATATGCACTAAAAATCCCTAGTGGATGCATTCCTGCTACGTGATCGCTGTACCACCTGCGATCGCACAGCAGGAATGCCCTGCAAAGAGAGACCTGGGAATAGGAAAAATATCTTCCTTTCACACTGTCTTTTCTGTCCCGTCCCGACCCCCCCCTCCCTCTGAAGGAATATGTACCTTTTCCTCCAGCAAGGTGGAAACAATGCTTCCAGCATACCCCAGCCTGCTAGGATGACCGCACAGACGTCATTAGATCGCCAACAGGGGTCAGGGTGGTGGCAGAAGGGCTTCCTTACCCATTGGGGGCCTGTAGTTGGGCAGCCCATGGGGGAGCACCGGCGCTTCACCCGTGGATAAGTGGGAGGACGTAATGATTCGGTCTTCAGCACACTTCCACTGTGCTGGAGGATGGAACCATTCCGTCCTGAGCACGGAAGGGGGTAAAAAGTAGGTGACCGGTTAGAGATCCTCACACAACATGAATACCAAGGTGTAATATAAAGTGCACCTCTACTATGAATAATCCCTTGTTTCCAGTAATGAAACCAGACCATTCATATCCTCTAGCATTAGATTAGACATCTAAACATAGCTACACATACATTTGCAGTACAAAAGGCGCATAGCGTAGCCCTAATGATCAATATAGTGCGCAAAAAATACAAAACACTAAATATCTCTAATGATTTTCTTCAAAAATATAGTACCTCAAAGCAGGTATTTGACAAGCATTAGTGCTCTAGGTTCTCAAAACAGTTCTGTTGATTGTCCCAGGGGTATAATAGCAGCCCTGGGCTGTACTCCGCACAGGTTACAGAACTTTTAAAAAATGTTGACGATCAGGCATTGTCCTGTATCAATGCTGTTTAACGGATAATGACCTTAAAACAAATTTTACTTTAAAAAGTCAAGAATTGCCGGTCTCAATGTCCTTTTTCTGGGATATGAGTGGTCAAGTGAATGCAAAAGCCTGGCGACGTACTACTTAAAGAAATGTGCACTTTTACAACCACCAAACACATTGAAGAAACTTCAGTCCATTTGGAGATTCCTACATTTTGGCAAAACATACATTCCAGATTAGGCAGAATGTGATAAAGAGTTACATGACTTGATTCGTCCAGACTTTAAGTACACATTGAACAAATGAACACACAAAGATTTTACGTTCAGTACAAGCTGACTTGCTAGCTCCAAAACACTTACACACACGTATATACACCACAAACCTGGTGATCCGTAGCATTGTGGGGTCGTCAAGGTATATCTGTGTTATATTCAATGAAGGTGGCACAGTACAGATTGCATATACATCCCAATGAAATACAAATGCTGAAATGCATTTTGCACCAACAGAAAAGATCCTGTTGGCAGTACAGACTACTGTGGTGAGACAGAGCATGGACTCAGGGAAAGAATAATTGTTGTGACTCCGGTGCTGGCATTAGAGGTTGTCACAAATGCTAGCGTTCCTAATACAAAAGCATTACATCTGAGATAGATACAATGGGTCAACTCTCTCACCGCAACAGATGTACATTACAAATTTGACTCCACACTACAAACAAAAGCATTCCTGCAATGCAAAAAAAAAAAAAAAAAGAGTACCCTATGCCTAATTAAGTCACGCCTCTTAAGCAGTATGAATACATTATCTATACTGATGGTTCTGTAGAGCCTGCAGTAGGGAAAAAGAACCAAAACTTGGCGGCATATGCTGCAGTATACACAATCACTTGGTGACTGCATGGCGCAGCTTGCAGAACTTAGAGCTCGGATTCCGGCACTTGAGAATATGGATCCTAAATTCCCCACACTCATAGTGTGTGATTTGTATTATTGTGTCCAATCTTACAGCAAGTATCTACACTATTGGAGCCAGAATGGATTCAGAGATTCCAAATGGTACACCATAAAGCACAAAAAGCTTTGGGGGCAAGTGTCTAAGCTGAAAGAATGCTTGTCACAGACTCATATGTGATTGACCTCTTGAGTCATCAGCGTGTAGGAATACACGATGCAGGGAATTCCATGGCTGATGAAGCCATAAAAGCAACAGGGAAAACTGCTGCTGTCGCTGCGATTACTCATTCCAGTATAAGAATAGAGACATCATGATGGCTGTCAACATTGCATGTGAAGACACCAATTTGTCGAAAGGCTTTCCAACGAAGTACTCCTACCAGTTAATAGCATAAAACATACGATTTGCTCGAATTCCCGGAGTTGGGGATAGAGTGATACCAAATTCAAATTACAAGTTAGGTTTAATCCTAGCAGCACATGAGGGTATAGCATTGCACACACAGGGGTGGAGGCTACAATTTCACTATTGAAGCAACACTATTGTTGGCCAGGTCTTCACAAACAGACTAGGGACTTTGTCCTGAAGTGGGACATCTGCCAGGAGAAGAAGGGTTCTCCAGTGGAAATCTTTTGATCTCAGACAAGCCTCTCGCTTGTGTTTATTTGGACCATTGTGGCCCCTTACAATCAGATGGGGCTTACAAATACATCTTGGTTGCAATGGATTCCTGCTCTCAATTCCTATGGGTTTGGCCACAGCGATCGGCTGACGCCCAAACAATTATCAAAGACTTTCAAGTCTTCAACGGGACATATGCAGGTTGCACATTCCATTTGGACCAGGGGCCAGCATTCGCCTCTAGGGTATTCAGTGACGCAATGGAAAAATTTGGTGTGACCGTGCAGTACTCCTCCGCTACCATCCCAAGGGAAATTTGGTAGTGGAAAGGAAGAACCGGGACTTTAACAGCCTTTAACAGTGAAGGAGGTTTGCTTATGCCAAAGCAGGGTCCATCACCTATATGGGTTTCAAAGATCACTCAACAATCTGCCTAGAAAATCCCTGGACGGATGAACTCACTATGAGATCCTGTTTGGGTTTAGGAAGTGGGTATCCTACCTCGATAGTCCCAGCACAGTGGCAGCAAAAGCACCCTTCAACATCAACAGACGTTTGGCTGTTTTACAGGAACTGAACAGGTTCCGGGATGCTTAGAGCAATGTCCAAGTACAACACACGGCCACTGAAGAAGTGAAGGAAGCAAAAGCATTGACTGGATCCCCAAGATTGGTGAACTGGTCAGGGAGAAGATTGTGGACAAGAAAGAATTTGGGTCACCTTACAGAGCGCTTTTACATGTCCTTGCTGTTCAAGGGACCAGAACTGTACTTTTACCGCCCTTTGCTGGTTGCAAAACAAGAGATTTGTGTCAATAGATCTCATCAAACTGCATCATGTGGCATGTTCTACACAGTAGGCTACATGGGATCCTGAGTAGTTACCTGCCTCCTCTCATTACTATCCATGAAGTCCCTTTGGAAGCTTTGATCAGCAATGAAGCTTCTGCTCCCCGGCTGGGAAATAGTATCTCTTCTACCCGCTACATCAACAACTATACAAACTACTCGTACAGAAACACAGATTTCTATTCGAAAACCCAAAACGGATAGTGCTACTTTACTTCCTGGTTGGGTATTTCTGATATTTGCTATATGTATTATGGCATTTTATTGCTTTTATATATACCGTGGGACTCCCACTCCGACGACGGGGAATGATTCAGGCATGTGAATCTATGAAAGACACCCCTAATACTGGAGAATCTGAGTCAACTCTAAGTTCCACATAGCTTCCAGAGCTGCAAAAAGTAGACCAAACAGGCACCAGGCTACTTCATTGATTTTGATGACTTCTCGCCAGGTTCATCTGAGCCACTACCACCTCTCAAAGGTAGATTGTGTGTGTTCTACTTTTGGCTGAAGATGTACTTTGTTCCTCCATTGCTATACCTGTGGATTACACCATTACTTTTCCTCATGCTGTTGATTGGTTTTGTTAGTCATTTTCTTGCTTCTGAATGGACACTACCACTCAGAATGCTCAGCTCTGTAAACAGTGAACTTGGTTTTAACACTTCATTCTTCATCACACGTGCGAAGAGACCTTTCTTTCCCGGGTGAACATCTATGCTGTTCCAGTTACCAATGGAATTGTTTGGGATAGCATATTGTAGCACAAGTTACTACTTGTGTAACGATATATCTGTAGAGACATTAGTTAGTGATAGATTCTTTACCTTAGAATATCCCCAGGCATCAGACTGGATCCGGAAAGCTTTCGTCAGCAGTACCCCTGCGCGTTGTACGGCTCCGTGTGCGTTGTTGGCGTCATTCGCTGAGATTACGTCACTGGAGCTACTTTGACACGCGCTGACTTCAGTTCTGTACACAACTTTCCGCGACAGGAACGCAGAGCCATGTAAGATACTGACCACGGGTGCATAGAAACTAGGGCCCTAAAGGATGACCGTAATCCCAGAAATCAGTTTGCAGAACGGGGAGGATGAGTGGGGTGGTAAGGAATCCGTCACTAACTAATGTCTCTTACAGATATATTGTTACACAAGTAGTAACTTATGCATCTGAAAGAAACACGTTAGTGATAGATTCCTTACCTTAGAATAGATAACCCAGCAATACCAACTCCAGTGGTGGGTCTGTGAACAAGATTACACCAGAAAGTCACGGAGAACAGAATGGCCAAAGAAGCCGTCCCTACGGACCTGACTGTCAAGGCAATAATACTTTGTAAAAGTGTGCAGCAAAGCCCACGTGGAAGCCTGACAGATGACTTGCAGGGGTACACCACGTCCCAATGTCGTAGTGCTGCAGTCGCCCTGGTAGAATGGGAACGCAGCCCCACTGGAGGTTCCTTTTTAGCCATAGAATAACAGGCCGTGTTACACAAGATGACCCAGCGGGAGATAGTCAACAGCCCGGCCTTTCTTGGCGCTTGCTTAGCCAACAAAGAGCTGGTCATCCACTATGAATCCTTGTGTGTGATTTAGGTAAAAGGAGAGGGCATGTTTTGGGTCCAGACAGTGGAGCCTCTCTTCCTCTCTGGAAGGATGCAGAGGTGGAGAGAAAGTGGGCATGGTGGTAGTCTGCCCGATGTGGAAGGCAGTGACAACCTTTGGCAAGAAGGAAGGACGAGTGCGAAGCACAACCTCGTCCAGATAAACAGACAGAAAAGGAGGCTTACAAGAAAGAGCCTGAAGCTCACTCACTCGCCTGGCAGAGGTGATAGCCACCAGGAAGGCAGTTTTCAAAGTCATAAGACGTAAATGACAATTTTGAAGCGGCTCAAAGGGAGCGCAGATGAGATAAGTCAAAACAAGATTCAAGTCCCACTGAGGCATTATGAAAAGAACAGAAGGGAACATATGCGTAATGACTTAAGAATCTCTGTACAACAGGGGACTTGAAAAGAGAAGGCTGATCTGGAAACCTCAGAAAGGCTGAAATGGTCGAAAGGTAGCCCTTGATAGTGCCCAGAGAAGAGCCCTACCGGGCCAGAGAAAGCAGGAACAAAAGGACCTCAGAAAGAGGGACATAAAGGGGATCGACAGTCTTGACTGTGCACCATGCCACAAATTTGTTTCACCTGCAGGTATATACTGATTTGGTCTGGCTGCACAGGCTTGTTCTGAAATAAACGTGTTTGCACTCCTCTTCCGGAGCTTCAAAAGGAACGAAAGTTAGAAGTGGAAGGAGTACGTGCGTCTGAAAAGCCTTAGGACTTGGCCGTGGCCCGAGAGTCCTTAAAAATCTCCATAGTGGAATCCGCCTCATCACCAAAGAGGCGATCACCAATCGAAAGGCATGTCCATCAAAGTATTTAAGACATCTGCAGAAAAGTCAGTAGTCCTCAACCAGGCATGTTGAAGTAGCGCCACCGCTGTGGAAGTCACCCTACCCAGCGAATCAGCGGTATCCAGACCACAACGTATAGTGAACTTGGCCGCATCTCTCCCCTCCATAAGAGCTCAGGAGAGAATTGTCCAGGCCACCTCTGGACACTGAGGTAGCATCTGCTCAACTGCATCCCATACAGAATGGGAATAGCGGCCCAAGAGACAGGCAGTGTTCACAGACCGCAGTCAAGAAATTGCAGAAGAATACATCTTCTTGCCAAACTGCTCCAATTTCTTGGATTCCTTGTCTGGTGGAGCAGAAGGAAATGCACTCTGGGACATCGAGGCCTGAACCATCAAACTCTCAGGTGTAGGGTGCTGGGTGAGAAAGGCAGGGTCACCCGGGGCCGGGCGATGGCGCCGGTCCACTCCCTTGTCCACAAGGGCCTCTGTGTTGGGCCGGGACCAAGTGCCCAGAAGCACATCAGTAAATGCATCATTAAACGGCAACAGCGGTTCTATAGAAGAAGAAGCTGGCCGAAGCACTTCAGTCAGCAGGTTGTGTCCTGACAGCCACTGTAGGGAGCTCGAGGCCAAGAGCCTTGGCCGCCCTACGTAGCACTGTGGAAAAGGAACCACTCTCCTCCATAGTAGCTGAACGGGATGGTAAACCAGGCACCGGGGTGTAATCAGGGCCACCGGCCTCCACCTCCTCATCCCAGTCGAGGACGAACTCGCACTGTGCAGCAAGAGGGTCTTCAAACCCTTCCCAGTCCTCCCATTCCTCCACAAGTGGACGAGGACGTGGGTGAAGAAAAAGGTAAACATCCCCCATTGGCGTCAGGAGACATACCTCCGGCACCGGATGGGCATCAGAAAAGAAGTTGACGCCAGTGTCGGCCGCCGGCATCGGCGATATCAGTGAGGCACGTACGGGGTCCACCGGCAAGAACGGGGATCCCCGGCTGGAGCCATGGAGGCCTCTGGGCGTCGACGTCGGAGCCGGCGACGTCTAGGAACGTGGAACCCGCAGGAGATCCGATGGGCTGCACGGGACGACGATATGTGCCATTGCAGACACAAACTCTTGCAATTCAGCCAGAGTCACTGATGGACCCGGGAAAGGTGGGTAAGTCAACGGTAACTGCTCAGGCTCCATTGGAGCTGCAAGGGCGGAGCCACCTGCCCCCTTAGATGTGTCCCGCGACTGGCGAAGGGAGGACTACGAGCGGTGACGGTTCTTCTACTTTTTGTGCTTCGCCTTACCGGAGTGCAAAGACTTCGAATGACTGTGCTTGCTCTGCGACCGGGCCCTCGACCTCCCAAGGGACCGGGGCCTGGAACGATGTGGGGCCGACTCCCTGGCCCCCAGTCACTTTCGGGCTCGCTCCTGCAAAGTTTTCAGGGCCATGGCCAGCAGGGAGAACATGACTCAGTGTCGTGGTCCCGCCCCAGGCAGAAGAGACACTCACAGTGCGGGTCCATCAGCAACATGTTTACTTACAAATTATATTGAACAAATACTTTAGTCAACAAGTGACTGGGTACCCCTCTCTCCGGATCTGCGCTTGCTGGCGCAGAAAAAGAAAGAACTGACGTGAGAGCGCTTGGGCATGCCTAAGTAGCTCCAGTGACGTCATCTCGGCGAATAAGAGTCCGACGCACGCGAAGCCATACAACGACGCCTATCGACCCGCAGAGGTACTGCTGAATAAAGCTTTCTGGATCCAGTCTGATACCTAGAGATATTCTAAGGTAAGGAATTTATCAAAACCATGTCTCTTTCAGACTGATATATTTAGTGTGAGAAGTTGGCCTGGTATATGATGTCCACTATTCTAGTGGGCACCTTGCACCAGTCCAAACAACCCTTATTGACGGTAGGTTATAAAGACAACCTTATAGAAAGCTATCCCAGTGGTAGCTGTGGAGAGCAGCCTTCAGGCTAAGATTTGGAGACGAGTTAAGAAAGTTGTTTTTCCTAGGGCCTGTGGAATCGCTGGGGCTGTCAAGAACCACCAAAGGTTAGGCTGTAGGAGGCCCATGAGAGACGCGTGCAGTGTCTAAACACAGCCGCGAGTTACCATTGACTTTCTATGGAGAACGAACAAGTTACAGTTTAAGGGTACTTCTAGATGAACTACGATGGAACCCTTTTAGACTAGGGCACTTCGAGAGTCAAGACCCACGGGAGCACAAGAGTACTCGTGTTACCTCACCCAGGGAAGCCGGGTGCATTGGTGTCTTTTGGTGTTTCATTGTCTATTCCAATGGAGAGCTGCGAAGAAGTGCTGCAGGCTACCAGAGGAAAAGTGTCCTGGTGGATCGGAGATGTGAAGAACCTGAAAGCAGAGGAGATAGAGTCTGGGTCACTAGCCAGTGACCAGGATGGCGATAGGAAGATGCCAGCCGATGTCAGGTAATTTCACGTTAGAAGGTGAAGCTTGTCTCTTCAGCCACGAGGACCAGGAGGTGGCGAGGATGACCAGGAGCTGGATTCAAGTTCGCCCACGAAGGATCTAGTTGACTGCAGTGTTGGTATCCGAATTGGACCCAACAAGCCTTGGCAAACGCAATCCATGCAAGATGTCGAGATGGGCTTCGGTGCAGACCAGCAAGGTCTGAGGAAGTCCTCCTTTGGAGAGGAGTTGGAGCAAGCATGGAGCAACCAGACCAGGAAAGCTAAAGAAAGTGAAGATTGGTCTTCTTGGGGGCTCACTAGCCAACGGACTAGGAACCGCGAAGATGCATCGAGCTGAAACGCACAAACCGGCCCACAGGACACTTGTGGAGTGTGGGCCTCTGAGCTTCAGTGCAAAAGGTGCTCGGGGAAGGGGCTTCAAATACCCCAATGCACAACTTCGGGATACCTCGGGAAGTAGGTGCAGTAGCAGAAATGCAGGATGTCCAGGAGTTCCGGTCCCACGTCTCTCGTGTCTGCCACAGGTCTCAGCTTTGCTGGGATCGCAGGTCAGCGTCAGATGTCTGGAAGTCCGTGTCCTGTGTCGCAGATTCTTCGTGATCCGGCGGGGAGCCTCGAAAATGCAGACTGGCAAAGATGCTGTTGGTGCCTGTTTGGACAGGGTGGTCACTCCTTGACCACAAGGGAGATTCTTCAGTCTTCGTCAAAATGGAATGTCGAAGGTCCAGGAATTATGTTGCAGAGTTTCGTCCAGGGTAATCTAAAGTCCTAGGGACTGGGGTTCTATACTTATAGAAGTTTAGGGTTTGGACTAACTCCAAGGTCCCTCTTAGGGGTGGACCTGGGGAGGGGGTGGTTACACCCCTTCCCCTTTGTCCAGTTTCGTGCCAGAGCTGGGGCTGAGCACCCCAGCAACCGGTTTGAACTGGGAAATGCATGGAACACCTTGTGTGCCCCAGGCAGTGTCTGAAAAGCATTCACTGAATGCAACCCTCCCTGCCCCAAGACAGTAAAGCCAGTCTGGGGAGGTGCTAGCAACTCCCTGGACAGGAAACCTATTGTCCAGGCCTCCCCTGCCGGAGTTTCATCCAGCAGCTGGAGGGCAGACTCGTGTCTGTGGCAGCAGCATCCATTTTGTGATGCTGGGGCTCTGTTTAACTTTAACCGGGTTTAACAGTACCTACATGTCTTCTCCCTCGAAGGGTGGCATGCTACCCCCGCCGCCAGAACTGGCGGAGTGGGGGGGGGGGGGGGTAATATTCCAAAGTGTTTGACACCTTACACAACATGTTTTGATAAAGCCAAACCAAAGTTAGCATTAACCGCGAGGATTGTAATGCACTTAAGAGTATCTGGTATGGCTATATCCTAGAACAGCTATAAGGAGATGGTTCCGAAAGCTGCAGAGGTGGCTCAGCTCATGCTAGGGCACCCTCTCACACAAAACCAAGCACTATGCCTCCAGGATTGTCAAGGCCTGCCATAGGAGTCACTTATAGGTTACTATGTGTCTGTATATAAGGTAGATATAGATATACTATATCTAAGTAAGGGGTGATTACACCACCTTACCCAGGCTGTCAGTACAGACCTGTGGTGTCAGTTTGGAAGGCTAACCAGGGGTGGCACGATACATGCTGCAACCCCTGGTAGGCCTAGGGTGCACCCATGCCCTGGGTACCTAAGGTGCTATATACAGGGGATCATAAGGGTGACCCAGTAACCAATCTGGTAAGTACCTAAAGTACATGGTATCAATTTAGAGAGTACAGCTAGGTTGTGTGCCTGATTAGCAGGGCCACAGCCATACTAAAGTCAAACAAACAGTGAAGCACAGGAAAAAGTGGGGGTAACCACTGGAAGCAGACCCTACTCTCCTACATTTAGACCAACCAAACGTCTGCAAAAACCAGATGTATTTCGCATTTCCTTATATATTATCACCCACTAGTACGGATGATTGGGACATTGAAACTGTGTATGAAATTGTAGAAGATCTAGAGTATTCCAATGTTTTTGACATTGATGAAATGTATGATGGCATAACCAATTATGATGAAATGTTCTGTTTCCAATATTTTGGCAATCATTTCCTGAATAATGCAAGTACTTCATGTGCTGTGTTTAATTACATGTAAGGGGACACACCCCTACACCACCACAGGGTAGATCACAAACGTTTGCATATTTTTCTGGTCATACCACAGACTCATTATTCTATTATTATTATAGGCTCACACCAACATCAGCCAAGAAAACTATGCTTACTGATACAAGGCTGATCTATTCCAAATATTTTCTTTTCCGCTGTCTACACAAGTGTTTGACTTTTGGAGGGACACTGTTGATTTAAAATTAATTTGGGAAACAAAAGATTGGCAACTTCAGGGAAACTAGAGATTATTTAGAACATCTATGATACCATATCAAATAATTGTCTTGAAGAAAACAGAGCTGCAGGCGTAATGTCTTGACCTGGCTGAGTTAAAAAAAGATTTAAATACAGCAAACATTCCCACATTTGTACAGTTTCTGAACTGGCATCAGTTCACAGATAACCAGGGAGGAAGCAGACACCATGCTTCACATTGGTTCATACAATTCTTCAGGACCTAATAAAGGGGGATGGTTATTGTGGCCACGTTTCTGGGGGACACCAAAGGGTTTAAGATCAGCAGGACTGACCCGCATTACATATGAACACTCAGGGGTGGTAACAAATTAGTGTTGGGAAGTCGTGCCTTGAATGGCTAAAAACCTCAATATTGTCCTAGGTGAAACACTTGTCCCTTCTTTCTGATGATATGGTGCTACAAGACTTTTTATTAGGCCCTCAAAAACTTGTCAAAAGCGCTTCTAATATGCAATATACAATGAAGTATTTAAAGTTTCCCAGAAGGAGAGTACTGACAGATTGTGCGAAATTGACAGGGTAGATTTAGAAAGGGCTCTTGCAGTATTCAATAATGGTATGACTACAGTGTCCACTAGGATATACTCTCTGGGTAACATTGGGTCACCTGTGATAGACATCATATACAATTATATGTCCTCTTTACAACACAGGCAGCAGCAGCTTAGACAGATCAAGTTATTAATCTGAACTCTGCAGATACTTCATTTTGGTTGCCTACTATGGCGACCTGTTAATGCCACAAGTGCGTTTTTACCTTACAATCTCACAAAAGAGCAGACAATAATGGCAAGGAGGAATGCAACATACACTACATTACACATAGAAAAGTTAGAGAAATTGCAATTCACGGTTTCAGAAACCAGGTCCGTAGATTGGATAATCCATAGATTTATTGCTCTGCCATTCTCGACATTGCACTTTCAATACTGGTCACAATACCATCAAGTAGGCAGGTACAAAGCACTTAAAAAAAGCATATGTGCACGAGTCATGGAATTCACATTTTAGATATCAATTAAGGAGTGGCGAGACTGAGGTGTTTTAGTGGGTCATGCTGTGAGAATACTTAAGGATATTCCTTGGTGTGCAGGGAGATTTCGCTTCATGGCGCATGTAATGAGTCAATGGCAAACTTGTTCTGCTATCTGAAAGGGTTCTCCAGCTGCTGTGATACGTACAGCTTTCAGATTGCTCCAGAATGGAAATAATTTGATGTTGAACTGTCAGAGCAGCTGCGGCATGAAACCAGGAATCTCCTATCTTGTGACGGTTTCTACAGTTGTGACTTGTTGTACACAAGTACTGTTTATACCTGCCCGTACAGTTAGGGAGTCGTTGGTTTGGTGTTTGATAAAGCTTTCAAATGTGCACTTTGATGCCTTGAGCAGACTGAAAGCCTTACTGTTCCAGAAGGATGTGGCCTTAACATCTGCAAAGGAGACTTTTGATCTTCAAATTGCAAGGTCTTCTTCCGAGATTACAGTTGCTACTACTAGCGTATTTCCCGCTGCATTTTGGGGAACTTGTGCACCGCAGTTTTAACAGATCATGTAATGCTGGAGTGGCGCACTTGTTTAAGAAAATACACTGTATTGGGAAGCATTTTTGGAGGTCTTATGCGAGTCCTGATTGTTAGGACGGTGCTTTTTTTTTTTGCTCCGCAATGGATGTTCAATCAAGAAGCTAAATGGAACTAGCACTTCCACATGTGGTTCTCTGCGTGAACGCAGGATAGAGTTTTTTGTTGCACCCCTGCTTCAGGGTCTGATTGAAAACTGGCCCTTGTACTTCCGGCTTGTGTGGCTGCACTGCATGTAGCTCACACTCCGCTGTCTTCTGTGCCCTTTCTAGTGTGCACTGGGTCATGCCTAGGAATGCAACTGGTTCGGTCTTTGGACACTGACCTACTGGTGAGCCTGTTAACGGCCCACTTGTATTATTGACACTTAACGTTGCTTCTAAACGCATTCTACGAGCACTCCTGGGATGCTTCTGCTCCTAGTGATCTGGATCTTTGCTCGGCTTCTACGGAATTAGCTCTCCCTATTCCTTCTACGATGGCTGCTGAAGTGGACAGATGGGAACATGTTTGCTTCATGGATCTGATGCCATGGGTGCCTCTGGTATAATTGCACAATTTACTACTTGTGTAACGATATATCTGTAAGAGACATTAGTTAGTGATAGATTCCTTACCTTAGAATATCCCCAGGCGTCAGACTGGATCTGGAAAATTATGCGTAGCAATACCCCTGCGCGCCAGCAGGTGTCGTCTGCGGCTCCACGTCCGTCATCTGCGTCGTTCGCGCCGGAATGACGCTGTCGGAGTACATAGACGCCACCCATGCGCGCTGGCGTCAGTTCTGATACACAGCTTTTCCGCACCAGATACGCAGAGCCATGATAGAACCAACACTGGTGCCATGAAACTAGGGCCCTGAAAGGGGATGACCTTAACCCCAGATATCGGTTCGCAGAACGGGGAGAATGGGTGGGTTAGTAAGGAATCTATCACTAATGTCTCTTACAGATATATTGTTACACAAGTAGTAACTTGTGCATCTGAAAGAGACACGTTAGTGATAGATTCCTTACCTTAGAATAGATACCCCAGCAATACCAACCCCAGTGGTGGGTCTGTGAACCAATAATTACACCAGAAAGTCCTGGAGGACGGAACAGCCAAAGAAGCCTTCCCTCCGGACTTGGCGTCCAGGCAATAGTGTCTTGCAAACGTGTGCAGCGAGGCCCACGTAACTGCCTGGCAAATGTCCTGCAAGGGCACTCCTCGGCCTAGGGCAGTGGTAGTCGCCGTGGCCCGAGTGGAATGAGCCCTCAGTCCAACAGGGGGTTCCTTCTTAGCCAAGGAATAACACGCCTGGATACACAAGAAGATCCACCGCGAGATGGTCCGCTTGTGCACCGCCTTTCCCTTCTTAGCGCCCACGTAACCAACAAAGAGTTGGTCATCCACCCGGAACTGGCTTGTGCGATCCAGATAGGAAGAGCGCACGTTTTGGGTCCAGAGGGTGGAGCCTCTCCCTCTTTCGAGGGATGCGGAGGCCGAAAGAAGGTGGGCAAGGTAATGGACTGCCCGATGTGGAAGGCCGTGACAACCTTGTGCAGGAAAGAGGGTCTTGTCCGCAACACAACCTTGTCCGGATGAACAGAGAAGAAAAGAGGTGTAGAAGAAAGAGCCTGGAGCTCACTCACTCTCCTGGCAGAGGTTATGCAACCAGGAAAGCAGTCTTCAAGGTAAGAAGACGGAGAGGACAGTTATGGAGCGGCTCAAAGGGAACACACATTAGGTAGGTAAGCACAAGCTTCAAGTCCCACTGGGGCATCACGAAGGGAACAGGAGGAAACGTGTGTGATGCCCTTCAAAAACCTATTTACAATCAGGGACTTGAACAAGGAAGGCTGATCAGGTAGCCTTAAGAAGGCGGAAAGGGCAGAAAGGTAGCCCTTGATAGTGCCCAGAGCAGAGCCCTGCTGGGCAAGAGAAAGAAGGAGGAGGAGAACCTCAGAAAGGGGTGCAGAGTGAATCCACAGCCTTTGCTGTGCACCATGCTACAAATCTGTTCCACCTGCAGGCGTATACCGACTTCGTGGAGGGACGCCTGGCTGCCAGAATGACATTACAGACTTCAGGAGGAAAGTCAAATGGCCTCAACTGTCGCCGCTCAATCTCCAAGCTCATAGATGGAGACCGGACAGGTTCGGGTGGAGGACCGTCCCCTGCTGCTGCGACAGAAGGTCCTCCCGAAGAGGCAGACGAATCGGGGATCGACTGACATGCGGAGTAGCTTGGGATACCAGTATCTTCGTGCCCAGTCCGGAGCCACAAGGATAACCTGGGCCCGATCGCGCCTGATCTTCAGCACTCTGGGCAGAAAAGTGGTATAGGCGGAAAGGCGTACAATAGACCGCAACTCCACTCGCGACGAAAAGCGTCTCCGAGCGAGCGCCGCCTTGGAAACTCCAACGCGCAGAACTGATGACATTGCGCGTTCTCTTCTGTGGCGAATAAATCTAACCAACGCTCTCCCCACTGCTGAAAGAGGCCTTGCGCCTCATCCGAGTTCAGATGCCATTCGTGATCCATCATGCCCCGACGGCTGAGTTTGTCCGCCCTGGCATTCAGGGAACCTGCCAGGTGTTGAACCACCAGGGTCACGCCCTGATGTTCCAGCCACTGCCAGAGGCGCAGAGCCTCCTGGCTTAGGGTCCACGACCCCACCCGCCCTGTTTGTTGCAGTACCACATCGCGTGGTGTTGTCCGTGAACACCTGCACTACATTCCCCCGGACAGAGGGGAGGAATGCCTTCAGTGCAAGTCGGATCGCCCGCAGCTCCAGAAGGTTGATGTGGAGCTGGGACTCTGCCGGAGACCAGAGGCCTCTGATCTCCGCTTCTCCCATGTGGCCCCACCAGCCCAGGAGGGACGCGTCCGTCACAACTACGTGCTCCGGGTGTGGTAGGGAGAGGGATCTACCACTGACCCAATTGTGGTCCGTGAGCTCCGAGATCAAGACATGGTCGGACAAGTTGCCCTGATGCTGGGCCCACTGAAACTTCAGGTCCCACTGCAGACCCCCCTTCCGCCACCGGGCGTGATGCACCAGAAGGATGCAGGAGGCCATCAGCCCCAGAAGCCGCAGCGTCAACCTGACCGAGAGTCGGGATAAAGGCTGAAAGATCGAAATCATAGCCTGAATATCCCGAACCCACTGTTCGGGAGGATAAACCCGAAACTTTGCCGAGTCCAGAAGCTCCGATGAAGAGGAGCCTCTGGGAGGGACACAGGTGCGACTTTGGCACGTTGATGGAGAACCCCAGCAGGTGCGGGAGATCGGCCGTAGTCTGGAGGTGGCTGACTACTGTCTGGGGCGAGCCCGCCTTCAACAACCAGTTGTCGAGGTAGGGGAAGACTGACACCCCTAACCTGCGCAGATCGGCTGCGATCACCGCCATCACCTTTGTGAACACCCGTGGGGCGCTGGTAAGGCCGAAGGGGAGCACGGTAAATTGAAAGTGCTCGTGGCCTACCGTGAACCGAAGGTAACGCCGGTGGGCCGGCAGGACGGGGATGTGAAAATAAGCGTCCTGCAAGTCCAACGCTACCATCCAGTCTCCGGGGTCCAGGGCAGCGAAGACCTGAGCCAGAGTCAGCATCTTGAACTTCTCCTGTCTGAGGAAGCGTTGATGTTCCGTAGGTCCAAGATAGGGCGTAGGCCCCCTTTCTTGGCTACCAGAAAGTAGTGGGAGTAACAACCACACCCTACTTCCGGCCCAGGAACGCGCTCGATTGCCCCCTTGGCCAAGAGGGCCGTGACTTCCTCTTGCAGAAGTTGCAATTGATCCAACACACGGTGGAATTGCGGTGGCATGGCTGGAGGAGTCGCCTCGAAGGGGAGGGAGTAGCCCCTTCGGACGATTTGCAGCACCCACCTGTCTGATGTGACAGTACGCCAGTGGAAGAGGTGATGGCGAACCCTACCCCCACTGGCGTCACATGGGCCTGAAAGCACGGACTAGGAGGGTTTTGAGGCAGGTGCTACGGGGGAAGGTGTGGACTGGCCTCGCCGTGGTCCCCGACCGCCGCTACGGCGGTTTCCACGGCCGCCACCGCGCTGTTGAACGGTCTGCGGTGCGTGGCTGGCGGCACGTGTGGGGGCGCCCCTTCCTTGGCCACGAAAGGAGCGAAAGGCAGCCGTTTGCTGGTGTGGGGCCGAGAGGCCCAAGGACTTGGCCGTAGCCCTGGAGTCCTTAAAACGCTCAATCGCATGGTCTGCCTCGTCGCCAAAGAGGCGACGGCCATCGAACGGCATATCCAAAAGGGTAGCCTGGACATCGGCCGAAAAGTTGGCGGACCTCAACTAGGCGTGGCGTCAAACCGCCACCGTCGTTTTCATCGCCCTGCCCAGTGAGCCCGTTGTATCCAGCCCACACCGGATGGAATACCGTGCTGCATCTCGACCCTCCGCAAGGGCTTGGGCAAGTTTTGCCCAGGCCGCCTCCGGACATTGTGGCAGCACTTCCGCGACCGTGTCCCACAGGGTGTGGGTATAGCTGCCCAAGAGGCATGCGGTATTGACTGACCGCAGTCCCAAACTCAGGGACGAGAACACCTTCTTCCCGAACTGTTCGTACCTCTTGGATTCCTGATCGGGCGGGGCCGTCGGGAATGCGGTCTTGGAAGTGGAGGTCTGGATAACCAGGCTCTCGGGGTGGGATGGGTGGACATAAAGCATGGGTCGCCCGGGGCCAGGCGGTAGCGTCTGGCCACGTTCCTATCCACAGGCGGACCTGTGGCGGGCTTGGACCAAGTGCCCACAAGAACGTCACAAAAGGCCTCATTAAACGGCAGTAGAGGCTCACTGGAGGTTGCCTGTGGTTTAAAGACCTCAGTGAGGAGGTTAGTCCTCACGGCCGCGACAGGGAGCTCAAGGTTCAGGGACTTGGCTGCCCTTGTCAACACTACACTATAAGCAGCCCCCTCCTCCGTAGCCACGTTTGGAGGGGAGACAAATCCAGTGTCTGGTGAAGTGTCAGTTCCACTGGCCTCCCCAAGCTCATATGTCCAGTCCTGTTGAGACTGGCACTCCCGTGCCAGAGGGTCCTCAGACCCCTCCCAATCACCCTCATCACCCATCTCCTGTAGTTCAGGGTCAGCAGATGGGGCCAGTTCATGGAAATGGAAATCCCCAAAGGCCGTCGGTAGCGGCGCCGCTCCGGCGCCAGAACCGGACCGAGTGTAGGATCGGGGAAGGTGCCCAAAGCAGGCGCTGTGGCGACACCCGCTGGGCCGGCGCCCGTGAGGTCGACCGGCGACGACCCGGATGCAGATCCAGAGGGCCTGCGGCGCCGGGACCGAAGTCGCCTGCGGCGCCGGGACCGAAGTCCCCGTCGGCGTCGGAGCAGAAGCACCCGACCCGCTAGGCCCTCCAGCCGGGGCCGTTGGGCCCGAAAGGCGCCATAGAACCCGGCTGAGGAGGGAGGGGCTTCATGGCCATGAGGTACCGCTCGACCTCCTCAGGCGTCGCGCCATGCCCAGGGTCCCAAAGGTGTGGGGCAAGCAGTGACGT
This sequence comes from Lissotriton vulgaris, assembly GCF_964263255.1. Lineage (NCBI taxonomy): Eukaryota > Metazoa > Chordata > Amphibia > Caudata > Salamandridae > Lissotriton > Lissotriton vulgaris. The sequence goes on from NC_141699.1 coordinate 463,768,220, forward strand.
CCGCGACTGTCGGAGCTGCGTGGGTGGTGTCGCCCAAACACCTGGCCGCATCGCGTGAGCTTCAGGGTGGGTCGGAGGAACGATTACGTCTCTCCGACCTCTCATGCCTCTTACCTAAGGACTTGGATCCTGACGACCGATTTCCACTCGAGGCGAGGGCTCCAACCCCGCGACCTGTCCCTCGACCTCCTGAGGGACCGGGACCTGGAACGGCGCGGGCCGACTGCCGGAGTTCCAATCGCTTGCGGGACAGCTCCCGCCTAGCTTTAGACGTTAGGGCCCGGCAGTCGGAGCAGGTGCGGTCGTCGTGGTCGAGGCCTAAACACTTGAGGCACCGGCGATGGGGGTCGGTAACCGACATCAGTAGGTCGCACCTGGAACAGGGTTTAAACCCGGGCATCCCTACCGGCACTGTAGGAGTCGAAGAGAAATTATCAAAAAGTTAAGTCAAAAAAGACTAAGGGGTAGAGCTTCTCCGGATCTTAGTTAGCTGGCGCGGAAAAAAGAAGAACCGACGTCAGCGCGCATGGGCGGTCTATGTACTCAGACGACGTCATTCCGGCGCTAACGACGCAGACGAGAGACGCGGAGCTGCGGACGACGCCTGCCGGCACGCAGGGGTATTGCTACGCAAAATTTTCCGGATACAGTCTGACGCCTCGGATATTCTAAGGTAAGGAATCTATCACTAACATGTCTCTTTCAGATGTATGGGGTTGCAGAGAACAGCAATGTTTTGTCTACCTCTCAGAACACAAACAATCTGGCAGTTTCCAGTTGTGGGACAATTTTTTAATCCACCATTCTTTTAAATGTAAAATTGCTTTTTAAATTATTTACATTTACTTAATAATTTTATAGATTTTAATGGCTTTCAATATACTAATTAAAGAAGCATGATGCTTTCTTAGATTTTAGTAGGGTTCCTTTACATTGATCCTTATATTTTATCATTTGTCTAGGGATAGCTTTTCCTGACTTACATCCAAGGAGTGGGTGTCACTTGGTCGGCAAAGACCTAGTAGGAAACACTGCTATGTACATGCTCACATTTCTTAAGTTGCCTTTTCTTTTTAACACACAACTTTTGACATTTATTTGCGCGTGTGTTAATGCAGGATAAAATTCTCTGAATCTGCATTGCTTACATTTCTACTTTGTGGGTACATTATCACTACACCTTTAACATTCAGTACAAGGTGTACAGTTAACTGCACAAAATGTTATTGTCTGTAAGGTGACGAAGCTATACAGCTAGAACAAACAATTGAAGGCTGACCGTAGTTATGTCATGGTCACATTGGTGATATAAGTACACAATCACTTCTGTGCTTAAGCAGAGCACACTTCACTGACACTGCAAGGTCACTTCATGCCAAATCTTCAGCTCAACTGCTTCCTGTATATAGACACGAGTGATGTCCAGCTTTACAAGGGTACCCTTATGACTCCTACCCACAGGTAATGGGGAGTTAGTCCACCTGGCAGGGATTTGGAAGATAATATACATCAGGCAGAACTAGGTTAGGAAGTGCCGTGTAGGAGTAAGCTATACACAGTACCTATATGCCTGTATATATATATATATATATATATATATATATATATATATATATACACACACACACACATACACACACACTGTCTTAGCACATTGGTGAAAACTTTCATCTTTTGCACTTTCTTGTAAAGCTAATTACATTTACATAAGAATCACAATGCTTCAATAAATATTGAAACACCATACTGAGTATTTCTTGCGTACTTCTTTGTGTATGCATGAAAGTCCAAATGAAAGGATTCAAGATGTTACAACAATTTCCTTGGTGGGGAATCAGGGTTGTCATGTTCTGAGGTTGCACACACATTTGTTACCCGGTAATGTTAGGGGTTCGGATGGTGCACTGTGAGCTAGCAGGACTATAGGCCAACATATCCCGAGGGTGTGCACAGAAACAGCCTGGCACAAACCTTACATTTATGTTGTTCAACAAATGCAGTTTTACCAAAGGAGGTAAAAGCCATACGACAAGGCTTTGTATGCGACAGACTTAATATTGGTTGGTGCCTTTGATTTTTCAGTGCCTTTAGAAGATAGTTTCGGCGGAGGGACAAGTGTCTGCTTCTTAGCCTTTTGTCGGATACCTCCAAGGGCAGTGGGGTTCAGTGAGGCAGTGGCTGCATTTTGGTTAGGCATGGGAGGATTTTGTTGCAGTACTCACGTGCCCCATGGAATGTTCAGGCTCGTAGTCTGATTCGGAACAGTTGCCACTGGAGGCAAGTAGAATGGAGGCATCATCCATTTTCAAAAAGGGTGGCTATGGTAGATCTCTATACATCACTGCCTTGCCAAAGTGCAGGCGTGTTGTGTCCTCTCACACCCACCATTCGAAGATTATCCAAAACCGAGACCAGGGCTGATTCGTTGCCATGAAAAGACCGAAGGCCCAACTGAGCTGGGTCGAGCAGATTGCTTTGTTCCAGGTAATCTGAAACAATCCAATTCACATTTTTTAAAGATTTTTACTAGAACGGGTAAGAGACAAATCCATTAGAAACTGCCCAAAATATGGGAGTCGGCAGGAGGTTTCTTTCACAGAAGGAATATCATTAATTTCTTCTAACCTGGGGAAATGTACCAGACGACAATGAAAGGTTACAGACTGTACATAGCAGATACGTTAGAACTGCTGTTTGTTGCCAAATTATTGGCTGATGGGGATCAAGTGGTGATCCAGAGACGATGGAATCAACAAGTTTAGAAAAAATGCCAAATTGTCCCAAACCTGAAACAACCAGAGGTACCTCTCACCAGAAGAGGGGACAATTGTGTCTTCTGTATAAAGGGAGCTGGTCCCATAGTATTATAGCACTGGTGCTGACTGTTGCAGGCTCCATGATTTTTTTGTATTTTGTCTTCAAAAATAGAGCTAGGCTATTGAATAGCTTTTGGGAATGGGCAAATGGTTGCAGCCCGCTGATGGCATTAGCCAAGTTACGTGTGGTTGAAAAAATCCTTTCCACAGAATTGGGTGCATGAAGTGTTTCTTTTGCATAGACATCTGTTATGATGATTAGTTTTTCTATAGGTTTTTGAGCCACCTTAAGCTCAAATTTAACTTCATGGGCGTAGCTTAATTTCCAAAATGTTTACCTGTTTCACCTACACTTATTTTTTAATTCATTGTTATATCAAGGGGTCTATGGGCGCAGCAGGGATCCAGCTTCTTATTTTGGAAGGACAATATAGAGCTCGGGCACTACACTTTTGGTTGCATGCTGATTGTTCCCCAACTGACTGGCTCGAAGAATAATAATTTGCGTGTTAGAGGTTGTTGGTTTAGTTTAGATTATGGCCACCCAAATACATAGGGCCCGTCAGTACTAGCAGCCTGTGGATAAGTACATGGCAATAGTATAACAAGCATTAGAAATGCAATCAGGCTCGGATTTATTTGAGTTTGAGCTAATGGCATTGTAAATGGTAATGTATTTTTGCTAAGTGTTATGGAGTGTGTTAATGTGGTGGTGGGGGTAGTGTTAGTACTGGTGGTGGTGGTACTAGTAGTACTGGCGGTGGTGGTAGTACTGGTGGTAGTGGTACTGGTGGTGGTAGTAATGGTGGTGGTAGTGGTACTGATTATGGTAGTACTGGTATTGGTAGTACTGGCGGTGGTGGTAGTGGTGGTACTACTGGTAGTACTGGTGATGGTGGCGGTACTGGTAGTGGTAGTACTGGTGGTGGTGGTAGTGGTAGTACTGGTGGTGGTGGTGGTAGTGGTAGTACTGGAGGTGGTAGTACTGCTGGGCACATTTGCACTACCACTCTCCACTCTCCTACACTCGAAACTCCACTCTGCAATCTCCACTCCACTCTCCACTCACCAATCCTCCAATCTCCGACTCCTCCAAATCTCCACCACCTACTCCACCACCACTCTCCAGCCGACCACCCTCAACGCCACTCACCACTCAGATCACTCGCCACACAACTCCACTCTCCACTCTCCAGCCCAACATCGCACTCTCCACTCTCCACCACCAATCTCCACTCTCCACTCTCACCACCAATCTCCACTCTCCACTCGCCACCACCAATCTCCACTCTCCACTTCTCCCCACCAATCTCCACTCTCCACACTCGCACAACCAATCTCCACTCTCGACTCTCCACCACCAATCTCCACTCCACCGCACACCAATCTCCACTCTCCACCACCAATCTCCACTCTCCACCACCAATCTCCACTCTCCACCACCAATCTCCACTCTCCACCACCAATCTCCACTCTCCACCACCAATCTCCACTCTCCACCACCAATCTCCACCACCACTCTCCACCACCACTCTCCACCACCACTCTCCACCACCACTCTCCACCACCACTCTCCACCACCACTCTCCACCACCACTCTCCACCACCACTCTCCACCACCACTCTCCACCACCACTCTCCACCACCACTCTCCACCTCCACTCTCCACCTCCACTCTGCACTCTCCACCACCACTCTCCACCACCACTCTCCACCACCACTCTCCACCACCACTCTCCACCACCACTCTCCACCACCACTCTCCACCACCACTCTCCACCACCACTCTCCACCACCACTCTCCACCTCCACTCTCCACCTCCACTCTGCACTCTCCACCACCACTCTCCACCACCACTCTCCACCACCACTCTCCACCACCACTCTCCACCACCACTCTGCACTCTCCACTCTGCACTCTCCACCACCACTCTCCACCACCACTCTCCTCCACCACCACTCTCCACCACCACTCTCCACCACCACTCTCCACCACCAATCTCCACTCTCCACCACCACTCTCCACCACCACTCTCCACTCTCCACTCTGCACTCTCCACCACCACTCTCCACCACCACTCTCCACCACCACTCTCCACCACCACTCTCCACCACCAATCTCCACTCTCCACCACCACTCTCCACCACCAATCTCCACTCTCCACCACCACTCTCCACCACCACTCTCCACCACCAATCTCCACTCTCCACCACCACTCTCCACCACCAATCTCCACTCTCCACCACCAATCTCCACTCTCCACCACCACTCTCCACCACCAATCTCCACTCTCCACCACCAATCTCCACTCTCCACCACCAATCTCCACTCTCCACCACCACTCTCCACTCTCCACCACCACTCTCCACTCTCCACCACCACTCTCCACTCTCCACCACCACTCTCCACTCTGCACTCTCCACCACCACTCTCCACCACCACTCTGCACTCTGCACTCTCCACCACCACTCTGCACTCTGCACTCTCCACCACCACTCTCCACCACCACTCTGCACTCTGCACTCTCCACCACCACTCTCCACCACCACTCTGCACTCTGCACTCTCCACCACCACTCTCCACCACCACTCTGCACTCTCCACCACCACTCTCCACCACCACTCTCCACCACCACTCTGCACTCTGCACTCTCCACCACCACTCTCCACCACCACTCTCCACCACCACTCTGCACTCTCCACCCCCACTCTCCACCACCACTCTCCACCACCACTCTCCACCACCACTCTGCACTCTCCACCACCACTCTCCACCACCACTCTCCACCACCACTCTGCACTCTGCACTCTCCACCACCACTCTCCACCACCACTCTGCACTCTGCACTCTCCACTCTCCACCACCACTCTCCACCACCACTCTCCACCACCACTCTCCACCACCACTCTCCACCACCACTCTCCACCACCAATCTCCACTCTCCACCACCAATCTCCACTCTCCACCACAAAGTCAAAGTCAAAAAGTTTTATTTGTACTGGTACTCAACCGAGGACCACAAATATAAATCAACATATACATAGTAAAAAAGTTTATCATTTTCTCAGTACAGTGCTAAAAACAGTTTCAGAAATTTGTACAAATTATAGCAGGTGAATTCATTCGGGGGTTGTTTACATAGACTAATAAGGTCTTTCTTCGACTGAGTTCTGCTAGAGTGATAAATAGGCTCAAGAAATCTTGTGCGGGCTAACGTTACATTCTGGTTCGGGCATATTAATAACAAGTGCTCTATAGTCTGGTCGCCGCCTGCGCACAAAGTACATAAAGGCGATCCTCCCGGAAGCCATCTTGATGTATATGAGAGTACGGGAAGGATACCCAGTCGAAGCATGGCAATTGTTCTCCTTGTACCGTGGGTCAAGGTTAATTTGATGTAGGATCGGCTCTGTTTGTATTCTAATGTATCGACAAACGGTTTGTAAGTAGGTAATTTACTACAGTGCTTAAAGTCCATCTCGAAACTTATTTTTGGGGTAAAACATTTTAAAAACAATTTTAATTGTGCTGGTGACCAGGTGAGCAACATTTTGGCGTCAATATTGGCAATGCGGAATGCCTCTGTCATGTTTTCTTGGAAAGTCTGCTTTGTCATTAAAGAATCAAAAGTTACTTTTTTCAACAGCGACCTTAGGGTATTTTCTTTTGCGTGCAATAGTTGGTATGCCCACCTTATGACATTTGCTAGGGCTACAGCGTATGAGCTAGTAACAGATAATTCCAGTCTTAATGCTTGGACTGGGACTGCGTCTGATACTTTCAAAATTTTCCTCAGAACCTTTCCCTCTTTACGGTCCATGAAAACCCATTGTTTAATAGGTATGTACTCCATAGCGTACGATAATACAGGTGGTATTTTAGTTTTGTAGACATTTATTAGGGACGAGAAATGCCTACTGCCTGTTGCGCTGTAGAGTTTCTGAAGGGCCGCAGTGTGAATATCAGTTTTCCTTTGTAGATTACTTATCTGCTTTGCATTAGTAAGATTTTTGGAGAGTGTCCTGCCTAGGTAGGGATAGTCTGCCACCTCTTCCAGTTTATCTCCTCCTAAGTTCCAGACATATCTTGCGCTTCCCTTCCTCCCAGAGAAGGCGAGCACTTTTGTTTTTTTGATGTTTGGGACTAGAAAGTTCTCTTTGGAGTAGTTAAACAGCAGATCTAAAGATGTTTGTAATCCAAAGGGGGTGAGGTCCAACAAGACAATATCGTCCGCGTATAGTAATGCATTAATTTTTTGGTTTGCTATTGTCGGGGGTAGGTTGGATCCTGTTTGGAGAGAATTGCACAGGTCACTTAAGTAGAGAGAAAAGAGGATTGGGGCTAAAAGGCATCCTTGCTTTAGTCCATTTAGAGTTTTGATTTTTTCTGTGTAACCCTTTTCTCCCCCTAGTTGGACTTGGCACCACGTATCGGTGTGTAGGCTTACAATTGATTGTAGCAGTTGTTCCTGTATTCCAAGCTTCTTCAGTTTCCTCCACAGCGTTGGACGATCTACGCGATCGAATGCTGTAGAGTAATCTATAAAGGCAGCGTAGACAACCTGGTTTTTTTGGATTACATATTTATCGAGGATGACCTGGATAACTGCGATGTTGTCTGTTACCGCGTGGTTGGGTCTGAATCCTGCTTGGAACATAGGGATCAGGCCAGATGAGAAAGCCCATTCTTTTAAACGTTGAAGAATTTCAGCAGCAAATACTTTGCCCACGGCGTCTATAAGAGCAATTTGACGGTAATTGCAGGCACTGGTTTTGCTACCCTTTTTGTGGATGGGGATGACGATACTTCCCCGCCAGGATTTTGGGACCTGGCCTGTATCTAAAATATAGTTGAATAAGGGGTATAGTAGTCCACTCCATTCCTTAGGGGCTATTTGCAGTGCTTTTATAGGGATCTGGTCAGGGCCAGAAGCACCGGTGGGTCTTGCCTTGCGGATGTTTAGTTCAACTGATGAAGCTGTTGTTTTTCTTATGGGACTTCTTTCTTTACCTTTGTAGTTATCAGCGCAGTTTTCAGTTAGTGTAGTTGGATTTAACTTATAAAGGTCTGTCAAAAAAACTTCCCAATCTTTTGGAGGGACCGGAATTGGTTGTAAATTCTTTTTTGTACCAGAGAGTTTTCCTATTAAATACCAATATTTGCGTTGGTTGTTATTTTTCGCTGCGATCTGGATGTCAACCCAGTTACGATCCTGTAGAATTTTTTTGTTTCTTTGGTTTTCGCGTCTCAGTTGGTTTTTTAGTTTATTTATTTCCTTTTTTAAAATTGGTGTTGGACTCATGAATTGAGCGCGGATATATTTATTTAATTGTTTCTTTATTTCGGTGTTCTTAGAAGTGCGCCTTTTGTTATTGTCGTTCATCTTTCCAATTCTATCTACATCCTTTGTCATATTTAAAATAAGATTTCTGAAGTCTATTATGATATTTTCGAAGTTTTCAATAGGATTTTCAGAAAATCTTTTCGTAAAAATTAGGGAATAATCAATCTGAGATGTGATTTTATCAATGGTCGAGGAGTTCCAGTAAATACGTCTTTTTTCTTTGTTTAGCACTATGTTGCTTTTGAGGTAATTAATATGGCAAGTTGCATAGGATTTTGGAAGCCAATCAGTGGTCAAAAGCATTAGAGCATGGTCGCTTTCATGGCCAAATTGGTTAAGCAAATGTGTTACGGAGTCTAGCAAATCCATGCTAGTGATTATGTAATCGATGATGGAGGGAGACCCATTGCCGCGCCTAGTGTAGTTCGCGGGAATGTCCCCTTCCACTGAGCCGTTCACTATTGCGCCGTTAAGCCTTGTTAATGTTGACATTAATAGGTTCCCTCTTTTGTCACTAAGTATCCCCTCTGGAAATTGTGGAGTTATGATTTCCCTGCCTTCTTCCATCAATAGTTTTGCCCAAGTATTAATTGCAGAGTTCGAGATTTTGCTGTTGAAGTCTCCAACAATTAAAAAAGATGAATAAGGATGATGTTCGGTTATAGACTCTATTTTTTCCATGATGTTAAGGAATATTATGTCATGTTTTTTTCCCGGTGGTGCATAGACGTTAAAGAGCAAAGTTGTATTGGGGAGGGTCGTACAGCGTTTTACGGTGGAGATCTTAATGCATTGTAGATTTTCTAGATTAGTTTCCACTATTTCCTGTGCCCAGATAAATTCTTCGCTCAATAAAATGGCTAGACCACCTTTGGCATGTCCTCTGCAAGAGTTTATAGCCGGAATTTCATATACAAAGTAATTTTTGCAAAAGATAGGTTCAACTGCCCACGTTTCCTGTAAGAATAGGATATCCGGATGGCTTCCCAGGGCAGTGGACAGTTTGTTCTTTATCCCACCTGCGATGTTCCAGGAAGTTATTTTTGTGCCAATGCTAAACAGAGTGTTGGTTAGAGGTTTTGATTTTGTTGCTGTTCAGGGTTTCTGATACCCAAGCCCAAGATTTATTGTTATTGTCATTGTCAGATTTTTTTGGAGCTTGGTACCATACTGCTCGTTGTCCTTTATTTACTAAAATTTTTAGTTTTTCTTGCCCTGTAGTTAGTTGGTTGGTATATGTCTTTACTGGGTTTACTGTAGCCGCGGAATTTCTTTTGAATTGCGTCCCTACGGAGTTGGAGAGAGCGTGGATTTGAGCATTGTACCCCCTTATGTCTTTAGGGACCGTATGTTCTTCCTTTTCCACTACATCGTATCCATGTCTATGTAGTGTCTCCTTCTCCTTGAGTATAATCTCCGGTAGGACAGATGACCAGAAGGTTACCCTTGTTAGCTTGACATTGTCTTTGCAGGGAAAGGAGACTAGATCAAACTCATTACTATTTAGTGAGTGTAATGGTTCGATGTGTCTTAATAAGTGTATTAATCTTCCTCTATTTAGTGGAGCTGGATCACTTGGGAAAAGTTCCTCGAATTGAAGAATTTTCGAGGAAAGTTCTGTGTCCCTGTGGTTGTACTTAGTTGTGTCGCCCCTTTTTTTTGTTTTATTATAAGTTTGCTCTGATTCCTCTGTGTGTATGCTGGGGACATATTCTTTAGCTCTTGGATCCAGATGTGATATTCTTTCTGAGTCATTATTGTTGAGAGGTGAGTTTTCTACAATTGGGGATGCTATTAAGGTTTCCACTTTGTCCTCTTCAGGTTTTTGTATTTTAGCGGGGTTTTGAAATTTTAATTTGTAGGATTTCTTTTTCTGGATCCTTCTTAATGGTTTTTTCCTCCTTCTTTCCTTTCCTTCTGGGATATTTTCCGATTTCGTTTTAGATGTCATTGCTTCTTCTTCTTGATTTTTGATAATGAGAATTTCCTGGGTACTAGATTTATGGTCTTTAGCTGGAATATTTGTTGCACTTTTTTTTGAAAATATTGGGTAGTGTTCATTTTTTTGTTGGTGTTTTTCTTTAAAGAGTTTTTTTAGGGAATATACAACTGAATCATTTTGGTTATCCGATAATTGGTCTTGTTGTACTAGAATCTCAGTAGTCTGAGTACCAGAATTGCGGGTTCTATTCTTCTGTTCTTTTTTGTGACCCTTTAATAAGTCTTTTTGATTATTGTTAATTGAGTCTGTATTATTGTGTTCCCCTGCTACAAGAAGGTCTTTTTTCTTTTTCTTATCTACCAGAAATTTTAAGATCCCTATTTGTGCGTCCAGTGTTTGGTCGGAATTTTCTAGGATGTTTCCCAGGAAGGAAAGGACTGATTCTAGAATCTCTTGCAGAGAAAACA